>NC_137059.1:16499537-16534263 GCF_032717465.1 Coenobita brevimanus
AAAAAAATGCGCTGAGAAGGATGGGATGAGATGGTAATGGCTGGTGATGAACAAATAGATATGAATACCCTGTGAGGCTAAACACTGATGTTGTACAAAATGGTTTAGTGTTTAATGGAGTATCGTGTAATATCGGTGCCTCACAACACCACAGCTGCAGCACACTGCATGAAATGTTAATAGAATGGTCCAGTCTCGCTGTAGCCACGCCCTTTACCATATTAACGTCTCCCTCTTATGTATCATATTGGCCTTTTTATGCGGCTTTGCTTACCCATTGTTTAGAAATATTATCTACTCCCTTCCTTACTTTGTTATTTCATTGTTTCCCTAACCTCTCTCTCTCTCTCTCTCTCTCTCTCTCTCTCTCTCCCTCCCCACCTACTTCCTTCAGTACACTCTGCCATATGTGTCTGATATTTGGAGTATTTAGTATGCTTCCAGTGTTAGTTTTCTCTCATCCTCTGGTGCGTCTCTCCAGCCACTGTTCAACCCCAGTACATCACCTGGCGGCAGATTCACCTTTACCTGTACCACAATAACACATGAACATTGATAAGCTGGCCCTTTACCACAGACGTACAGTACTGTGTGTAGAAAGTGACCCAGTTACCGGCACACAGTCCACCAGTTACCGGCACACAGTCCACCAGTTACCAACACACAGTTACCGCACACAGTCCACCAGTTACCAGCACACAGTCCACCAGTTACCAGCACACAGTCCACCAGTTACCAGTACACAGTCCACCAGTTACCAACACACAGTCCACCAGTTACCAACACACAGTCCACCAGTTACCGGCACACAGTCCACCAGTTACCAGCACACAGTCCACCAGTTACCGGCACACAGTCCACCAGTTACCAACACACAGTCCACCAGTTACCAGCACACAGTCCACCAGTTACCAGCACACAGTCCACCAGTTACCAGCACACAGTTACCAACACACAGTTACCAACACACAGTTACCAACACACAGTTACCAACACACAGTTACCAGCACACAGTTACCAACACATAGTTACCAACACACAGTTACCAACACACAGTTACCAACACACAGTTACCAGCACACAGTTACCAACACACAGTTACCAACACACAGTTACCAACACACAGTCAACCAGTTACCAACACACAGTTACCAACACACAGTTACCAACACACAGTTACCAGCACACAGTTACCAGCACACAGTCAACCAGTTACCAACACACAGTTACCAACACACAGTTACCAACACACAGTCAACCAGTTACCAACACACAGTTACCAACACACAGTTACCAACACACAGTTACCAACACACAGTCAACCAGTTACCAACACACAGTTATCAACACACAGTTACCAACACACAGTCAACCAGTTACCAACACACAGTTACCAACACACAGTTACCAACACACAGTTACCAACACACAGTTATCAACACACAGTTACCAACACACAGTTACCAACACACAGTTACCAACACACAGTTACCAGCACACAGTTACCAACACACAGTTACCAACACACAGTTACCAACACACAGTTACCAACACACAGTTATCAACACACAGTTACCAGCACACAGTTACCAACACACAGTTACCAACACACAGTTACCAACACACAGTTACCAGCACACAGTTACCAGCACACAGTCAACCAGTTACCAACACACAGTTACCAACACACAGTTACCAACACACAGATACCAACACACAGTCAACCAGTTACCAACACACAGTTACCAACACACAGTTACCAACACACAGTTACCAACACACAGTTACCAACACACAGTCACCAACACACAGTCAACCAGTTACCAACACACAGTTATCAACACACAGTTACCAACACACAGTCAACCAGTTACCAACACACAGTTACCAACACACAGTTACCAACACACAGTTATCAACACACAGTTACCAGCACACAGTTACCAACACACAGTTACCAACACACAGTCAGCCAGTTACGGGCAGACGGTAGTTGAATGGCGGCAGGAAGTACAGGCCATAAAAACATTGTGTGGTACCACTGATAACACAAAAGTGGCTGGTAACTCAGCCAGTCCCTACGCCACTTCTACACTGGGGTCTTGTATGCCACCAACACTAAGGTTCTGATGCTGCCGCCACATCACCCACACCCTCAAGGAACCACACTTGGCCTAGTTTTTATGCAGGAAAGAAGGAACCAAAGGCCAGGAGCTCGCAAGACTGTTACCTCCAAGAAAGAACACAAACAAGATAACAGGGCGCCAGATTCAAGATGCGTTCATATCGAGATGCCTGGACACACTGCGTTTGAAAGACTGGAGATCATAGGCAATAGGAAATACAGGGAGAGGGAGACAGTTCCAGAGTTGACCTGTACAGCGCCACCTAGCATTCTTCCCTTTCCTCTCTCCTAATGTCACTTACTCTTTCCTCAGCTCACTGCTCTCTCTCCAGCTCCTCTCTTTCCCCCTCCTCTTTTCCTCCCTCCTCATATCCTCTTCTGCTCTCTGTCTAGTTGTGCCTAATATTTTCCCGCTGGATTTTTATTTACTTCCTTAAAACACACACACACACACACACACACACACACACACACACACACACACACACACACACACACACACACACACACACACACACACACACACACACACACACACACACACACACACACACACACACACACACACACACACATACACACACATACACACACACACACACACACACAAGGATATAGCCATAAACAAAGACACTAACTGGGAATTCCACAGAAAATGAGAGAGAGAGAGAGAGAGAGAGAGAGAGAGAGAGAGAGAGAGAGAGAGAGAGAGAGATGAACAATGACAAGCTCAAACAGCCGGACGCTCAGAGAGAGAGTTACATAGATACACAGACCACACAGACCTTACGGTCCCTACGAGGTGGTCCGGCCTTAATCCTAATATAGTGCATAGGAGCAGGAGAAAAGGATAGCACAGCAGAAGGCTCTCTCCCCCACCCTCCAGACCCTCCGGCATTTGCCATACAGGAAACAAGAGAGGAAGTAATACCTTGCAGGAATGAAAAACCTGAAGGAATTTTATAGGATCGGCAGAAAGTAGAATAATATGGAAAAGGAAAATTTGGGCATACAGCCACATACTCTATGCATGCATTTTTTTTTTTTTTTTAAATCAAAAGGTGAATAGAATGTTTATCTATTATACATATTCTGAAATATTGTCTGTGTCTAATGGACACATGAATGCAGACGCGAATATGCAATAATTTCTCCATCCTAATTAAACGATACCAATTGCGTCGAAATACATGTCCAGTCTCTTTTTAAATATATTTATGGTACCACTCTCAATCACATTCCCAGGGAGTTTATTCCATTCGCTTACAACAGAGTAAGTGAAGAAGAGAGAGAGAGCGAGAGCGAGAGAGAAAGACGCACATTGATAAGAAACATCCGGACGCTCACAAAGACACACACACACACACACACACACACACACACACACACACACACACACACACACACACACACACACACACACACACACACACACACACACACACACACACACACACACACACACACACACACACAGTCACCTCCCTTGCTCATTCATCATACTCACTCCTGTCCCTTGTCTCACCTCAGTCAATTACTTCCTCATTTTACTCGTTGGCTCATCTTACTCAGCTGACACGCCTCATTCACCTCACTGACTGACTCAGGCAGGAAAGAACCAAGCAAGAGAGGAAAGCACAGTCACCCAAGAGCAGCACTACATCGAGTGAGTGGATGGTGAGGCATAAAAATGTTTGTCCTATTCCAATTTATTTCACGTAGCTCAGTGGCAGAAATTTCAAATACGTTTCAAAAGGTCATTGAGGAAAATTGCCATTAACCATTTTTGAGTTAACCATTTTTTTTTTTTTTTTGAGTTAACCATTTTTTAAAACCATTTTTTGAGTTAACCATTTTTTAAGTTAACCATTTTTTAGTTAACCATTTTTGAGTTAACCATTTTTGAGTTGACCATTTTTAAGTTAACCATTTTTGAGTTGACCCTTTTTGAGTTGACCATTTTTTGAGTTAAATCATTTTTTTTCAGTTACGCGAGAGATACTATGGCAGCGGTTGTTGTATTTTGGGGTTATATAATTCAGGAAATATTTACTCCTGCAACCAAGCCAATAACTATACAGTATAACACAAGGTTCATCATTTATCTGTACAAGTTTAGGAATTTATCAAAAATACAAGACTTGGCAAAACTTGGTGTGGTTTGTTGTATATTACCGAAAAAATGTTAAAGTCAATCTGTCTATCTACCTATTGCCACACGCCTTAATCCAGTAAGGGGTGGCAACAAACAAATCACCTCCATGTCGCCTTGTCCCCCGCCATGTCGCTGCCCTCCCCCCAGCTCACACCCCTCTCTCATACACCTCTCCACTCCATCCCTCCATCTCATCCTCGTATTATGACAGGTTAGGGTTCAGGTTTTGGTCTGATGGGGACTGAGGGTTTCCAGTTGGGGCTTCCAACTGGGGCTTCCAACTGGGGGCTTCCAACTGGGGCTTCCAACTGGGGGCTTCCAACTGGGGCTTCCAACTGGGGCTTCCAACTGGGGCTTCCAACTGAGGGCTTCCAACTGGGGTTTCCAACTGGGGGCTTCCAACTGGGGCTTCCAACTGAGGGCTTCCAACTGGGGTTTCCAACTGAGGCTTCCAACTGGGGCTTCCAACTGGGGGCTTCCAACTGGGGCTTCTAACTAGGGCTTCCAACTGGGGCTTCTAACTGGGGCTTCCAACTGGGGCTTCTAACTGGGGCTTCCAACTGGGGCTTCCAACTGGGGCTTCCAACTGGGGCTTCCAACTGGGGCTTCCAACTGGGGCTTCCAACTGGGGCTTCCAACGTTACGACTAAATTGCCATATTTTCATCTTCAAATAACTATCAGTACATTAACACTAGAATATGATGCCAGTCACGAAGAAGTGCTGTGAAAAGGATGTAGAAATTGACTATAATGCACACCAGAATGACGATGGGAGGGGGGGGGAAGGACGGCAAAATGAACACAGTGACTCAGCAACTCTCTCTCTCTCTCTCTCTCTCTCTCTCTCTCTTCCATCCACCAGCCAGTATTCCTAACCTGTGAGAGACTTGGAATCTTCATCTGCTGATAAATGTGTTATATGTATGTATATTTGTGTGTGTGTGTGTGTGTGTGTGTGTGTGTGTGTGTGTGTGTGTGTGTGTGTGAGAGAGAGAGAGAGAGAGAGAGAGAGAGAGAGAGAGAGGTGTACAATCAACCAAAAAAGTAACATTGTGATATATGGGCCGCCCTGTTATTATAAGTCTAATATTGTCCTTGCTAATTATTACCACTCGATATCGCATAAATCGTCACTTGTTGCCTGGTATATTTTTTTGAGAGACAGACTAACAAATGAGGAAGTGAAGGAGCGTTGTGGTGTGGATGTGGATGTGATAGGAAGCGTTAGGAGAAACACACTGAGGTGGTTTGGCCATGTGGAGAGGATGGAGAGCGAGAGACTAACGAGGAGGGTGTATATGCGTGAGGATGATGTGCTGTTATGTGGAGAGACAGACTGACAACTGAGGAAGTGAGGGAGCGTTGTGGTGTGGATGTGGATGTGATAGGAAGCGTTAGGAGAAATAAAGGGAGGTGGTTTGGCCATGTGGAGAGGATGGAGAGCGAGAGACTAACGAGGAGATTGCATGTGAGTGAGGTGGAGGGAGGGGGAGGCCGTGGATGAGATGGAGTGGAAAGGTATATGAGCGAGGGGTGTGTGGACTTGGGGCAGGGCAGTGAAATAGCGGGGGACAGGGCGACATGGAGGCGATTTATTTGTGGCCACTTCTTACGGGATTAAGACTTCTGGGAAGAAGAGAGAGAGAGACTACTGACTGCAGGACACCACAAGCACTGACAAAAAGCTTTACCATAAACCTTCCTCTCTTCCTCCCTTTCACCTTCTTTCTCCCTTTCCTCCTCTTTCTTTCTTCTTCTCTTCCTTCCTGCTCCTCCTCCTTCTTTCTCTTTTCCCTCCTCCTTCTCTTTCTTTCTCTTTTTCTTTCTCCTCCTCTTTCTGTCCTCCTCCTTCTCGTTTTTCCCCTTCTCTTTCTAATTATACCTTCTTCCCCTTCCCCTCCTCCTCCTAACGAAGCGCAGGTTAAGAGGGGACCTTATTGAAGTTTTCAAAATCATGAAGGGATATGACAACTTAGACATAAATAAATATTTTGATATAGACCGGTCGAGTCAAACTAGAAGTAATAGCTACAAAATTATGGGAAAGCGATTACAATCCCATGAAGCAAAATACTTCTTCTTTAACAGAGTTGTAAATATCTGGAACAGATTACCCTCAGATACCGTGAACAGTATCTCAATTGAGACATTCAAAAACAAGTTAGATAAGTATCTGCACAAGAATCCTCAGCTGACTCTTTTTCTGTCCGAATAACTTGCTTTTATAGTACGGTACATGTAAGTTCATGCCTCTTTTGTCTACAAGACACCCCGTAAACAACGTCCCCGTACATAGTGTTGCGTCACGATATTATACATTTTCAATTTATTCGGTGCAAACAAAGCAATATAAGCACAGATTAGGATCTGCACAGATAACCCTGAGTTAACGGTCACTACTCTTACTTCCGATCTGTGATGGGCTGTGGATCACTGAGGGTCCCTGTTAGTCAAGCGACCACCATCGGGATTTTTTTAATGTACCAGGGGTCACTGCTTCAGGATGAAACTTGTGTACTTGTCCCATATGGGAGAATTCCCTGTCTCAGTGGAGTGAACGGAGCTAGGGCCTGATTGACTGCTGCCTACCTTAAAAGCGCCAGGCAAGGCTGCCGCACCACCCCTAAACATCCACACTGTGCAGTGTGTAGCTTCCACGTTATGACCACAGACTTCCCATTAACTCAATGTACCGGTTTATAATGTCATGCCGTAACTATTATTTTATTTGTTTACTTTCTCTTTCAGGTTACTCTATCGGGTAGCTTATAGATAAAGTATTATAGAATGTGACTTTTCCTTTCCAGTGTTTCCTATAAAATTTCCATGTCAGTTTTTCCATGCTGCATGGTGGTTTTTCTCACTTTTTCCTGGAGGGTTTGGTGGTGGGGGGAGCCTTCTTGCTTTACTATCCTTATCCTTCAGCATGTAGAGTTAGATCTTGTAGTCATAGTTTTCTCTAACAAGCAGCCTCGAAAGGACCATAAGGTCTGTTGCTGTTTGCTTTCCTGTGTAATCCTGTGTAATCCTCCTTCTTTTTCTTTTCGCTTCCCCTTCTCCTTCTTTCTCCTTTCCTCCTCCTCCTCCTTTCCCTCTTCCTTCTCCAACTTTTCCCTCCTACTTTTTCTCTCCTTCTCCTCCTTCTTTCTCTTTCCCTCTAGTTGCCCTTCCTTCTCTTTTCCTTCCTTCCCCATCACCTTCTTTCTCCTTGCCTTCCTCCTCCCCATCCTCCTCCTCCTTTTTCCTCTTCCTCCTCCTGCTTCTCCCTCTTACTCTCTCTCTCCTTCTTTCTCTTTTCCCATAGTTGTCCTTCCTTCTCTTTTCCCTCCTCCTCCATGTCCTCCTCGTCCTCGTGCTTGTTGGGTTGGAGGGGCAGAGTGAGCAGCGTGTATTCATCAGCGTGCCTGAAGGCCAGCTCATCAGTGTAATGGTGAGGCAATATCTGCACACCCTGGCATCTCCTTGCAGCCCTCCTGTCCCGCCCCACCACACCCGACCACTGGCTACCACACTGGTTTGGTCTAGAATTGCTGGCCAGTGAGTGTGGTAAATAATAATAATAATAATAATAATAATATCCTGTCCCGCCCCACCACACCCGACCACTGGCTACCACACTGGTTTGGTCTAGAATTGCTGGCCAGTGAGTGTGGTAAATAATAATAATAAAAATAATGATAATTATAATAATAATAATAATAATAATAATAATATCCTGTCCCGCCCCACCACACCCGACCACTGGCTACCACACTGGTTTGGTCTAGAATTGCAGACCAGTGAGTGTGGGTACATAATAATAATAATAATAATGATGATGATAATAATAATACTGATGATGATAATGATCAGTCTATCTATCTATCTATAGCCAGACGCCATAATCCCGTAAGGGGTGGCCGATTGACTTTAAGTTAGTGGTTTTGCGGGGAGGGGCACTAACCCTCCGCCAACCCACTTGTTGACACGTAGGGAACACGTATGTGTTGGTTATATGGTTACCACCCAGCGTTGTAAATGGTTTCCTGGCTTACAGGAAACCATTAGGCTCGTCAATGTAAACCCACCTGAAAAGGAAAGAAGAGTAATAAAAAGTGACAGGAAAGATGGGAGAAATAGGAAGAGAGGACAGACACAGAAAAAGAATGATGAAGGTGAAGAAAGAATTAGGCAACACTACATCAAGTGAGCGGATGATGGTGGCCACCACCTACCACCATGATAATAATAATAATAATAATAATAATAATAATAATAATAATAATAACAATAATAATAATTATAATAATAATGATGATGATGATGATGATGATGATAATGATGGTAGTAGTAGTAGTAGTAGTAGTAGTAGTAGTAGTGACTGCTGATCTGGTAATGAACGTCACCTTGCAAATCTTACATCGTCATCCATCCGCCAAATTTGGCTAAAATCTGATCAGAACAGATTTATTTTATTAACCCCTCACACACACCGACTTTGGCCTTGACCTGTGACCTTGACCTCTGAGTATTTGTCCTCAAGAGCCAGTCACTTCACTTCAGTCTTATCCTCCAGCCTTGCCCCAGGTTTATCTATAATGAATATTGTTAACCTGATTATTTCCCTCTCTCTCAAACTTCACCTAGCCCTCAAACCTTTACCTTTTATTTACTTTCCTAAAAAATAATAATAATAAAAAGTACGTTTCGTTCTAGGCTGTCACTCAGTCCTTCCACCTAGTTTGGTTAAAATCGGATAAAAACTGAGTTATCTCGTGGCAGGAACTATTCTCATGGGCGTCCCTCCTGTGAGAATAGTTCCGGCCATAAGATAACGAGCAATTTTTATCGGATTTTATCCGAACTTGGTGGATGGGTTGAGGATCAGCCCATGCAAAAACTATTTTTTATAAGAGCATTAAGTCAAAGGTGAAGGTCGCACGGCATGGTCAAATTTCGACCTGTGTGTGTGTGTGTGTGTGTGTGTGTGTGTGTGTGTGTGTGTGTGTGTGTGTGTGTGTGTGTGTGAACAAACTACTTCGATTAGTTTTAATACATTGCACCCTGTCCTCCTGGAACAGTGGTCTCGATGTTTAGGGATTCAAGGGATTAGTTCACTCAAAATTCTACCAGCTTTTACGGCTCTCGATCAACTCAACTCATTTTAAGGCTGTTGGATGGTCTACCCTACTGTGGGCACTATACATCGACTACTACGGTGGAGTCGATAAACAGCAGCAAAAAGAGTACGGTAGAGTAGACAGACCGCGCCAAAAGGAGTGTGATTAAGTAGATTGACAACCGCAAAAGGAGTACGGTAGAGGAGACTGACAGCGCCAAAAGGAGCATGGCAGGGTGAGATGAGAGTTGCAAAAGGAATATGTTTGAGTTGATAGATCACTGCATGAGTCGGGAACACTCCTTTTGCGGCTACCAGTCTATTTTATCCGAGCTTACTCCTTTTGCGGCTGCCAGTCTAATCTACCGTACTCCTTTTAAGTCTACTCTACCTTATTCAGTCAACTCTGCTATTCTCCTTTTCAGGCTACTGTACCCTACTGCCAATCAATCTGCTGTAACGTACTTTTTATGTGGATGGCGACCGTCATCTGTTGCCTTCAGACAGCTGTTCACCAAAATATAAACGAGAGCAGACCGTATATGAATCTTGCTGACACTTATGTATAGATACAGAATCAAACTTAGTTGGTAAGTATACACGTGAGCGGCTGTGTATATAGTTATTTTATCTTTAGGAGGGTAAATAGGGGAAATTCATAGTGGCAGTAGTGGGTGGTTAGTGTTTTGAGCAGCCCAGGTCCCGGTACTTTCACTGACAATTTGCTGACAAGGAAAATTTGTGTTGTTTAAAGCCCCTTGCAGCAGACATTAGGATTACCAGTATATTTACAGTTAGTGGGATGTTTCAAGTCTGTGTGAAGTGTTTATAGGTAATTTATTAAGGGCTAACCCACCGACATGCAAGGCAGTCACCTCACTTAACTGCTAGTTAGGTTTGATCAGTTAAATTAGATAAGAAAAAACAAATGTGAATAACCCTGACTGAAATGTCCAAATTACCGTCTTTACACTTGCTAGAAGTTGAGCAGGCACGGTGTGTAGTCTAACTCTGTACAAGATAATTGAGAAAGGTTGTGAGTGTAAGTCATAGCTGTGGTAGTTCACCTGACACAATGGCCTGAAACAAGCTGTGGTAAAATTATAGTTTCAGCCAGCCACAGAAATACCAGATTTTGATCCATTTTTTTGGTATTTTAGACAATTGTAAGGCATGTTTGTGGCATGTTTCTCATGAACTATTTTTGTTCTAATCTTCAAGATAATCTAACCTATCCTTCAAGAGTAAAATAAAAATACCTGTAGTTTGTTTGCAGATGATACTGTGCTGTTGAGTGAAGATGGAGAGCTGCAAGGCTTGGTGGATGAGTTTGGGAGAGTGTGTAAGAAACGGAATCTAAAGGTGAATGTAGGGAAGAGTAAAGTGATGGTCTTTGTTATGCTGGTGTTTTTACTGCGACTTCTCGTCGTAAAAACACTAGCTACTGAAGCGGGGTCCTCTTTCTAGACCGGAAGTAAAACACCAACGAAGGAAGAGGACATAAAAACCAGGCAGTATACCTTAACACATCTATTACCTTAATTCTAACCGTAACAATACACGTAGAGTGATATTTGAGATACAGAGACACAGAGACACAGAGTTAACACTTAGCACCACAAAGTAAAGTTATACTGAATACACACTACAATGTTCATACAGGGAGATCGTGAATTATCTACAATATTGCTTATATGTCACTTGGAGGCTGGATATAAATAGAATTGTTCACATAAGGAATAAACAAGGTAGGGAGTCTGTATGGGGAATATTACTATAAATGAGGTAGGGCGCAGATAACGACACTTGACGTTGTCCCCCTTTCACGGAGACACTTACACTTCGGCTTTTGACTGGCCTGCGCGCCCTTACCTCAGGTGTTCACAGAAAACTCTCTGACTCTCTTACATGGGGGGACTGGGATGATTACACAAGTTCACTTTCTGCCCTGTCAACACTGAGTTCTGGTAGGCCACTATTGACTACTCTGTTTCTTCGGAGTCACTGTGTACTGTTCTTTTTCCCCAGTTGTTCTTGACACAAAGAGGGGGGGATGAATCACTATTTTCCTGTTTCCTGGGTAATATTCACTCTAGGTCGTACTCGTAGGTAGGGTGCAGGGAGGCTCTCCCATCTGGGGGCCTCGACCTGGGAGGCGGCCCTCGTACTAGGGCCGCGCCGGTGGGGTGCAAGGAGGCCCTCTGGTCTGGGGGCCTCGACCTGATAGGTGACCCTCAGGACTAGGACCAAACAGCCGGAGTAATCGGGCCTGCTGTTTCTGGCTCCGGGGAGTGAGGGAGCCCGGATCGCCTTCGTCATGAGTTGGAGAGTCTGGCCAGGGCGTCCTGGGACCGCAGGCACCAAGGGGAGAGGCGCTGTCAGGACTGGGCTGCGGCAGCGTCTCCTACGGGGCTCGGACAGGAACAAGGAACTCCCAGGTGTAGGAGGTAAGCCCAATATCGGGCCTTGCCACCACTCTGGTGTCTCCTCCGGGGCTATATTCCCGGGTGGTGACGAAGGGCTCCCTGAAGGGAAAGAGGCTGGAGGAGGACTCACGTTACTCGTGTCCTCTCGAGTACGTCTGGAGGCCAGAGCCTGGGGTCGCCTTCCCCTGTTACGTACTCTGGCTGTAGCCATGGACTTGCCCAGCGTACGGGGAACACTTGCGGGCGTACGGGGCCGTCCCTTCGCCGTGGCTTGGGACCACCGGCGTGGTGCTGCTCCCGTAGTAGAGACAAGCCGGAGTGAGGGGCACAGAGGCCACACTCTCTCCAATATGGATTGGGTCTACCTTCAGGGGCTTCTCTACCCTGGTACGTGCCCCGGCCGGAGCCGAGTGCCTACCCATACGGAGAACACCTGCAGGACGTACGGGGCCGTCCCCTCGCCGTGGTTCAGGGCCGACGACGTGGTGTTGCTCCCGTAATAGGGAAGTGCTACACGTACGGTAGCAGGGGCTCTTTACCCTGGTCCATACTCTGGCCGTAGCCGGAAGCTGATCTATCCGATCAGGAACAACTGACGGGGGTACAGGGCCGTCCTTTCTCCGCCGCGGCTCAGGGCCGACGAGTTTAGTTGCTCCTGAAGGGGAGAACAGCAAGAGAGTGATGCACTGGGGCAACTCTCTCTCTCTGGTGTGCTAAGGCCGGAGCCTGGAGTCGCCTTCCCCTTCACACACTTTATAAGGCCGTAGCCTTGGGCCTCTTGCCCTTCGGCCTCCTGCCCTAGAGGGTGTAACAAAGCCGTCAAGGTGTTACCTGGGACTGAGTCTGGTTCAGTCCCACCCTTATTCTGGCGCTCATTGCTCCGCCCGCAATGTAGTCTACTTTCCCTGATCACCTGGGGTTGGGACAATTGCGGGGAACAAGGGTCCAGGACCGTGATGTACTGGTGACCCTCTTGACTGGGGTCACTAATCCCACCGTTGTGTCCTCCTGGGGTGGTGGTGCGGTGGCGGCCCGGTGGTGGGGTGGGGGGTGGTGAGGGGGGAGGTCTGGCGGCGGGCACGGCGGGCATTTTAGTCTTTGAGAGAGGTGAAGTCAGTGAATGTACAGCGAGGTTGGATGGTGAGGAATTGGAAAATGTCAGTAAGTTTAAGTACTTGGGTAGTGTGATGAGTAAGGATGGAGGTTTGGAGGGTGAAGTGCTTGAAAGGGTACAGCAGGGAAGAAAGGTTGCTGGTTCCTTGAAAGCAGTGATAAGAAGCGGGGAAGTGAGCATGGAAGTGAAAAAGTTACTACATGACAGTATTGTGATACCAACTCTAACGTACGGAAGTGAAGCTTGGACGTTGTTGGAAGGACACAAGTCAAGAGTGAGAGCAGTGGAAATGAGTTATTTAAGAGGAGCCTGTGGAGTCACGTGGAGAGACAGGCTGACGAATGAGGATATAAAGGAGCGTTGTGGTGTGGATGTGGATGTGATAGGAAGCGTTATGAGGAACACACTGAGGTGGTTTGGCCATGTGGAGAGGATGGAGGGTGAAAGACTGACGAAGAAAGTGTATGTGAGTGAGGTGGCGGGGGGGAAGAGGGAGGGGGAGGCCGAGGATGAGATGGAGGGATGGGGTGGAGAGGTATATGAGAGAGGGGGGTGTGAGTTGGGAGCAGGGCAGTGAAATGGCGGGGGACAGGGCAACTTGGAGGCGATTTGTTTGTGGCCACCCGAAACGGGATTGAGGAGTCTGGAAATAGATAGACAGATAGATTATTATTATTATTATTATTATTATTATTATTATTATTGAGTTGGAGGATATTTGTTGCCTTATGACTGGTTACTGTATTATTTGTATTACTAAAAGTAAAGGACTGTATTCTAGCCAGCACAGAAAGCTTCCTAACACCTCTTCATTAGCGATTTGACTTTAGCAATTTTACTTTAGTGTGATGAGTAAGGATGGAGGTTTGGAGGGTGAAGTGCTTGAAAGGGTACAGCAGGGAAGAAAGGTTGCTGGTTCTTTGAAAGCAGTGATAAGAAACAGGGAAGTGAGCATGGAAGTGAAAAAGTTACTACATGACAGTATTGTGATACCAACTCTAACGTACGGAAGTGAAGCTTGGGCGTTGTTGGAAGGACACAAGTTAAGAGTGAGAGCCGTGGAAATGAGTTATTTAAGAGGAGCCTGTGGAGTCACATGGAGAGACAAGCTGACGAATGAGGATATAAAGGAGCGTTGTGGTGTTGATGTGGATGTGATAGGAAGCGTTATGAGGAACACACTGAGGTGGTTTGGCCATGTGGAGAGGATGGAGGGTGAAAGACTGACGAAGAGAGTATGTGAGTGAGGTGGAGGGGGAAAGAGGGAGGGGGAGGCCAAGGATGAGATGGAGAGATGGGGTGGAGAGGTATTTGAGAGAGGGGGGTGTGAGTTGGGAGCAGGGGGGTGAAATGGCGGGGGACAGGGCGACTTGGAGGCGATTTGTTTGTGGCCACCCCAAACGGGATTGAGGCGTCTGGCAATAGATAAATAGATAGATAGATTTATTTTAGCATACGACATACGCCCTCTAGTGTTTAGATACCGTAGATGCGTAGCTCTCTCTCTCTCTCTCTCTCTCTCTCTCTCTCTATCTGCGCTGGCGATTCGTTTTAAATATTTGAACCAACGCCTCTGCTGTTTTGAATACCGAAGCCGTTACCGATGCAGTTCTCTCTCTCTCTCTCTCTCTCTCTCTCTCTCTCTCTCTGTATTAGCGAGTCGTTTTAAATATTTGAACATAACGGCCTCTGCTGTTTTGAATACCGAAGCCGTTACCGATACAGTTGCGTGTCTGGGTAACGGTCGTGATGACGGGGCGGTTCAGAGGTGATGAAGTCAAGGTTATTTCAAGAGGCGATTTGTTTTTTTTCAGATGCTGCCCGGATCGCTGGGACTACCGCAGGGGCTCTATCGAAAGGGCTTTACTGCAGGGGCTCTACCGCAGGGGCTCTACCATACTCGGGCTGTTCCTCCTCACGGTATGTAGTGGTGCTTTGCTCCTATAGTCAGGGTGTTTTTTTTTTCTTTTTTAGGTATAGGTATTTATAGGTATTTAGGTATTTATAGGTATTTAGGTATTTATAGGTATTTAGGTATTTATAGGTATTTAGATATTTATAGGTATTTATAGGTATTTAGGTATTTATAGGTATTTAGGTGCAGTATTTATAGGTATTTACAGGTATATATAGGTGTTTAGGTATTTAGGTATAGGTATTTATAGGTATTTAGGCATTTATAGGTAGTTATAGGTATTTAGGTATTTATAGGTATTTAGGCATTTAAAGTTTTCTAAAGGTATTTTTAGGTATTTATAGGTATAGGTATTTTTAGGTATTTAGATATTTATAGGTATTTAGGTATAGGGATTTATAGATATTAAGGTATTTATAGGTATTTATAGGTATTAGGCATTTAAAGTTATTTAAAGGTATTTATAGGTATTTATAGTTATTTAGGTATTTAAAGCTATTTAGGTATTTAAAGCTATTTAGGTATTTTTAGATATTTTAGGTATTTATAGGTTTTTAAGGTATTTCAGCGTTACCTTTGCGTGCCTCTGATAGCATAGTGACGCTGGAGGGTTGATCTGGCCCGGAAGCAAGTAGACTCGTAGTGGTGTTTGGTCTGTAGGGGTGTTTGGTCTGTAGGGGTGTTTGGTCTGTAGGGGTGTTTGGTCTGTAGGGGTGTTTGGTCTGTAGGGGTGTTTGGTCTGTAGGGGTGTTTGGTCTGTAGGGGTGTTTGGTCTGTAGGGGTGTTTGGTCTGTAGGGGTGTTTGGTCTGTAGGGGTGTTTGGTCTGTAGGGATGTTTGGTCTGTAGGGGTGTTTGGTCTGTAGTGGTGTTTGGTCTGTAGTGCTCGTAACTAAGACTACGAGAATGACTGCAGACACGACGTAGTAAGTGGAAGTGGCCCAGTTCCCTCGGGTGAAAGAGAAAGTAGTTTATGTAGGCTTTGTTACTGATATCGCTACTTACAGCCCATAGTGTTAGTCCCCTCCCGTAGTGATGATAGTCCCCCGCGTAGTGATGATAGTCCCCCCGTAGTGATGATAGTCACCCCCGTAGTGATGATAGTCACCCCCGTAGTGATGATAGTCACCCCCGTAGTGATGATAGTCACCCCCGTAGTGATGATAGTCACCCCCGTAGTGATGATAGTCTCCCCCCGGAGCGATGATAGCCTCCCCCCGGAGCGATGATAGCCTCCCCCCGGAGCGATGATAGTCTCCCCCCGGAGCGATGATAGTCTCCCCCCGGAGCGATGATAGTCTCCCCCCGGAGCGATGATAGTCTCCCCCCGGAGCGATGATAGTCTCCCCCCGGAGCGATGATAGTCTCCCCCGGAGCGATGATAGTTTCCCCCGGGAGCGATGATAGTCTCCCCCGGAGCGATGATAGTCTCCCCCCGGAGCGATGATAGTCTCCCCCGGAGCGATGATAGTCTCCCCCGGAGCGATGATAGTCTTCCCAGGAGCGATGATAGTCTCCCCCGGAGCGATGATAGTCTCCCCCGGAGCGATGATAGTCTCCCCGGAGCGATGATAGTCCCCCGCTGAGCGTTGATAGTCCCCCCCGGAGCGATGATAGTCCCCCCCCGGAGCGATGATAGTCCCCCCCCGGAGCGATGATGGTCCCCCCCCCGGAGCGATGATGGTCCCCCCCCCGGTGCGATGATGGTCCCCCCCCCGGAGCGATGATGCTCCCCCCCCCGGAGCGATGATAGTCCCCCCCCGGAGCGATGATAGTCCCCCCCGCAGCGATGGTAGTCTCCCCCCGGAGCGATGGTAGTCTCCCCCCCGTAGCGATGGTAGTCTCCCCCCGGAGCGATGGTAGTCTCCCCTGGAGCGATGGTAGTCTCCCCCCGGAGCGATGGTAGTCTCCCCCCGGTGCGGTGGTAGTCTCCCCCCGGAGCGAGGGTAGTCTCCCCGGAGCGATGATAGTCTCCCCGGAGCGATGATAGTCACCACCCGGAGCGATGATAGTCCCCCCGGAGCGATGTTAGTCCCCCCCCGGAGCGATGATAGTCCCCCCCGGAGCGATGATAGTCCCCCCCGGAGCGATGATAGTCCCCCCCGGAGCGATGAAAGTCCGCCCCCCGGAGCAATGAAGGTCCCCCCCCCAGAGCGATGATGGTCCCCCCACCTGGAGCGATGATGGTCCGCCCCAACTTAGCGATGATGGTCCCCCCACCTTAGCGATGATAGTCCCCCCCGCAGCGATGATTGTCCCCCCCCGCAGCGATGATAGTCTCCCCCCGCAGCGATGATAGTCCCCCCCGCAGCGATGATAGTCTCCCCCCGGAGCGATGATGGTCCCCCCCGAGCGATGATGTTCCCCCCCGGAGCGATGATAGTCCCCCCGGAGCGTTGATAGTCCCCCCCGGCGGGTTGTTTCACCCCCCCGGAGCGATGATAGTCCCCCCGGAGCGATGATAGTCCCCCCCGGAGCGATGATAGTCCCCCCCGGAGCGATGATAGTCTCCCCCCGGAGCGATGATAGTCCCCGCCGGAGCGATGATAGTCCCCTCCGGAGCGATGATAGTCGCCCCCGGAGCGATGATAGTCCCCCCGGGGCGATGATAGTCCGCCCCGGAGCGATGATAGTTCCCCCCCGGAGCGATGATAGTCCCCCACCGGAGTGATCATAGTCCCCCCCGGAGCGATGCTAGTGCCCCCCGGAGCGATGATAGTCCCCCAACTGAGCGATTATAGTCACCCCCGGAGCGATGATAGTCCCCCCCCGGGAGCGATGATAGTCCCCCCCCCCCCGGAGCGATGATAGTCGCCCCCCGGAGCGATGAAAGTCCCCCCGCGGAGCGAGGATGGCCCCCCCCAACTTAGCGATGATAGTCCCCCCACCTTAGCGATGATAGTCCCCCACCGGAGCGATGATAGTCCCCACCGGAGCGATGATAGTCCCCCCCCGGAGCGATGATAGTCCCCCCCCGGAGCGATGATAGTCCCCCCCGGAGCGATGATAGTCCCCCCGGAGCGATGATAGTCCCCCCGGAGCGATGATAGTCCTCCCCGGAGCGATGATAGTCCCCCCGGAGCGATGATAGTCCCCCCGGAGCGATGATAGTCCCCCCCCGGAGCGATGATAGTCTCCCCCCCGGAGCGATGATAGTTCCCCCCACCGGTGCGATGATAGTCCCCCCCCGGAGCGATGATGGTCCCCCCCCCGGAGCGATGATGGTCCCCCCCCCGGAGCGATGATGGTCCCCCAGCTGGAGCGATGATGGTCCCCCAGCCGGAGCGATGATGGTCCCCCCACCCGGAGCGATGATGGTCCCCCCACCCGGAGCGATGATGGTCCCCCCCCCGGAGCGATGATAGTCCCCCCCGGAGCGATGATAGTCCCCCCCGGAGCGATGATAGTCCCCCCCCGGAGCGATGATAGTCCCCCCCGGAGCGATGATGGTCCCCCCACCTTAGCGATGATGGTCCCCCCACCTTAGCGATGATAGTCCCCCCACCTAAGCGATGGTAGTGCCCCCCCCGGAGCGTTGATAGTCCCCCCCCGGAGCGATGATAGCCCCCCCCGGAGCGATGATAGTCCCCCCACGGAGCGATGATGGTCCCCCAGCCGGAGCGATGATCGTCCCCCCAGCCGGTGCGTTATTGTTCCCCCCACCCGTAGGTATAATGGTCCCCCCCCCGGAGCTATCATGTTCCCCCCCCCGGAGCGATGATAGTCCCCCCCGGAGCGATGATAGTCCCCTCCCCGGAGCGATGATGATAGTCTCCCCCCCGGAGCGATGATAGCCTCCCCGGAGCGATGATAGTCCCCTCCGGAGCGATGATAGTCCCCCCGGAGCGATGATAGTCCCCCCGGAGCGATGCTGTTCCCCCCGGAGCGATGCTGTTCCCCCGGAGCGATGATAGTCCCCCCGGAGCGATGATAGTCCCCCCGGAGCGATGATAGTCCCCCGGAGCGATGATAGTCCCCCGGAGCGATGATAGTCCCCCCGGAGCGATGATAGTCCCCCCCGGAGCGATGATAGTCCCCCCGGAGCGATGATGTTTCCCCCGGAGCGATGATAGTCCCCCCCGGAGCGATGATAGTCCCCCCGGAGCGATGATAGTCCCCCCGGAGCGCTGTTAGTCCGCCCTCGGAGCGATGATAGTCCCCCGGAGCGATGATAGTCCCCCCCGGAGCGATGATAGTCCCCAACCGAGCGATGATAGTCCCCCGGAGCGATGATAGTTTCCCCCGGAGCGATGATAGTCTCCCCCGGAGCGATGATAGTCTCCCCCCGGAGCGATGATAGTCTCCCCACGGAGCGATGATAGTCTCCCCACGGAGCGATGATAGTCTCCCCCCGGAGCGATGATAGTCTCCCCCGGAGCGATGATAGTCTCCCCCGGAGCGATGATAGTCTCCCCCGGAGCGATGATAGTCTCCCCCGGAGCGATGATAGTCTCCCCCGGAGCGATGATAGTCTCCCCGGAGCGATGATAGTCTCCCCCCGGAGCGATGATAGTCTCCCGCCGGAGCGATTATAGTCTCCCCCCGGAGCGATGATAGTCTCCCCCGGAGCGATGGTAGTCCCCCCACCTTAGCGATGATAGTCCCCCCCCCTTTGCGTTGATTGTCCCCCCCGGAGCGATGATAGCCCCCCCCGGAGCTATGATAGTCCCCCCCGGAGCGATGATAGTCCCCCCCGGAGCGTTGATACTCCCCGCCCGGAGCGATGATAGTCCCCCCCAGGAGCGATGATATTCCCCCCCCGGAGCGATGATATTCCCCCCCCGGAGCGATGATAGTCCCCCCCCGGAGCGATGAAAGTCCCCCCCCGGAGCGATGAAGGTCCCCCCCCGAAGCGATGATGGTCCACCCACCCGGAGCGATGATGGTCCCCCCCAACTTAGCAATGATAGTCCCCCCACCTTAGCGATGATAGTCCCCCCCCGGAGCGATGATAGTCCCCTCCGGAGCGATGATAGTCCCCCCCCCGGAGCGATGATAGTCCCCCGGAGCGATGATAGTACCCCCCGGAGCGATGATAGTTCCCCCCAGGAGCGATGATAGTCCCCCTCCCGGAGCGATGATAGTCCCCCCCGGAGCGATGATAGTCTCCCCCCGGAGCGATGATAGTTCCCCCCACCGGTGCGATGATAGTCCCCCCCCCGGAGCGATGATAGTCTCCCCCCGGAGCGATGATAGTCTCCCCCCAGGAGCGATGATAGTCTCCCCCCGGAGCGATGATAGTCCCCCCCCTTAGCGATGATATTCCCCCCCACAGCGATGATAATCCCCCCCGCAGCGAAGATAGTCCCCCCGCAGCGATGATAGTCTCCCCCGGAGCGATGATAGTCCCCCCAGAGCGATGATGTTCCCCCGGGGCGATGATGGTCCCCCCCCGGAGCGATGATCGTCTCCCCCCGGAGCGATGATGGTCCCCAGCCGGAGCGATGAGTGTCCCCCAGCCGGAGCGATGTTCGTCCCCCCAGCCGGTGGGTTATTGGTCCCCCCACCCGGAGCGATCTTGGTCCCCCCCCCGGAGCGATCATGGTCCCCCCCCCGGAGCGATGATAGTCCCCCCCGGAGCGATGATACTCCCCTCCGGAGCGATGATAGTCTCCCCCGGAGCGATGATAGTCCCCCCCGGAGCGATGCTGTTCCCCCCCGGAGCGATGCTGTTCCCCCCCGGAGCGATGATAGTCCCCCCCGGAGCGATGATAGTCCCCCCCGGAGCGATGATAGTCCCCCCCGGAGCGATGATAGTCCCCCCCGGAGCGATGATGGTCCCCACCCCGGAGCGATGATAGTCCCCCTCGGAGAGATGATAGTCCCCCCCGGAGCGATGATTGTCCCCCCCTGGAGCGATGATAGTCCCCCCCGGAGTGATGATAGTCCCCCGGAGCGATGATAGTCCCCCGGAGCGATCATAGTCTCCCCCCGGAGCGATCATAGTCCCCCCAGAGCGATGATAGTCTCCCCGGAGCGATGATAGTCTCCCCCGGAGCGATGATAGTCTCCCCCGGAGCGATGATAGTCTCCCCGGAGCGATGATAGTCCCCGCGTAGTGATGATCGTCACCCCCGGAGGGATGATAGTCACCCCCGGAGGGATGAAAGTCTCCCCCGGAGCGATGATAGTCTCCCCGGAGCGATGATAGTCTCCCCCGGAGCGATGATAGTCTCCCCCGGAGCGATGATAGTCTCCCCCGGAGCGATGATAGTCTCCCCGCAGCGATGATAGTCTACCCCCGGAGCGATGATAGTCTCCCCCCGGAGCGATGATAGTCTCACCCCGGAGCGATGATAGTCTCCCCCGGAGCGCTGATAGTCTCCCCGGAGCGATGATAGTCTCCCCCGGAGCGATGATAGTCTCCCCGGAGCGATGATAGTCTCCCCCGGAGCGATGATAGTCTCCCCGGAGCGATGATAGTCTCCCCCGGAGCGAAGTTAGTCTCCCCCCCGAGCGATGAACTTCTCCCCCGGAGCGATGTTAGTCTCCCCCCGGAGCGATGTTAGTCTCCCCCCGGAGCGATGTTAGTCTCCCCCCGGAGCGATGATAGTCTCCCCGGAGCGATGATAGTCTCCCCCGGAGCGATGATAGTCTCCCCCGGAGCGATGATAGTCTCCCCGGAGCGATGATAGACTACCCCCGGAGCGATGATAGTCTCCCCCGGGAGGCGATGATAGTCTCCCTCGGAGCGATGGTAGTCTCCCCCGGAGCGATGATAGTCTCCCCCGGAGCGATGATAGTCTCCCCCGGAGCGATGATAGTCTCCCCGGAGCGATGATAGTCTCCCCCGGCGCGAAGATAGTCACCCGCCGGAGCGATGATAGTCCCCCCCGGTGCGATGATAGTCACCCCCGGAGCGATGATCGTCTCCCCCGGAGCGATGATCGTCTCCCCCGGAGCGATGTTCGTCTCCCCCGGAGCGATGATAGTCTCCCCCGGAGCGATGATAGTCTCCCCGGAGCGATGATAGTCCCCCCCGTAGAGATGATAGTCCCCCCCGTAGCGATGATAGTCCCCCCCGGAGCGATGAAAGTCCCCCCCGGAGCGATGACAGTCCCCCCCCAGAGCGATGAAGGTCCCCCCCCGGAGCGATGATGATCCCCCCACCCGGAGCGATGATGGTCCCCCCCAACTTAGCGATGATAGTCCCCCCACCTTAGCGTTGATAGTGCCCCCGGAGCGATGATAGTCCCCTCTGGAGCGATGATAGTCCCCCCCGGAGCGATGATAGTACCGCCCGGAGCGATGATGGTCTCCCCCGGAGCGATGATGGTCTCCCCCGGAGAGATGATGGTCTCCCCGGAGCGATGATGGTCCCCCCCCGGAGCGATGATGGTCCCCCCCCGGAGCGATGATGGTCTCCCCCCGGAGCGATGATGGTCCCCCCCCGGAGCGCTGATGGTCCCCCCCCGGAGCGCTGATCGTCCCCCCCCTGAGCGCTGATGGTCTCCCCCCGGAGCGCTGTTGGCCTCCCGGAGCGCTGATAGTCTCCCCCCGGAGCGCAGATAGTCTCTCACCGGAGCGCTGATAGTCTCGCCCCGGAGCGCTGATAGTCTCCCCCCGGAGCGATGATCGTCTCCCCCCGGAGCGATGATCGTCTCCCCGGAGCGATGATAGATCTCCCCCTGAGCGATGATAGTCCCCGGCGGAGCGTTGATTGTCCCCCCCCGGAGCAATGATAGTCCGCCGCGGAGCGATGAAGGTCCCCCGGAGCGATGATGGTCACCCCACCCGGAGAGATGATGGTGCCCCCCAAATTAGCGATGATAGTCCCAACACCTTAGCGATGATAGTCTCCCCCCGGAGCGATGATAGTCCCCGCCGGAGCGATGTTGTTCCCCCCCCGGAGCGATGATAGTCCCCCCGGAGCGATGATAGTCCCCCCCGGAGCGATGATTGTCCCCCCGGAGCGATGATAGTCCCCCCCGGAGCGATGAAAGTCCCCCCCCCGGAGCGATGATAGTCCCCCCCGGAGCGATGATAGTCTCCCCCGGAGCGATGATAGTCTCCCCCCCGGAGCGATGAAAGTCCCCCGGAGCGATGATAGTCCCCCGGAGCGATGATAGTCCCCCCCGGAGCGATGATAGTCCCCCCACGGAGCGATGATAGTCCCCCGGAGCGATGATAGTCTCCCCCCGGAGCGATGATAGTCTCCCACCCTAGCGATTATAGTCTGCCCCCGGAGCGATGATAGTCTCCCCCCGGAGCGATGATAGTCCCCCCCGGAGCGATGATAGTCACCCCGGGGCGATGATAGTCTCCCCCGGAGCGATGATAGTCTCCCCCGGAGCGATGATAGTCTCCCCCGGAGCGATGATAGTCTCCCCGGAGCGATGATAGTCTCCCCCGGAGCGATGATAGTCTCCCCCGGAGCGATGATAGTCTCCCCGGAGCGATGATAGTCTCCCCGGAGCGATGATAGTCTCCCCCGGAGCGATGATAGTCCCCCCCGGAGCGAT
Source organism: Coenobita brevimanus (assembly GCF_032717465.1). Lineage (NCBI taxonomy): Eukaryota > Metazoa > Arthropoda > Malacostraca > Decapoda > Coenobitidae > Coenobita > Coenobita brevimanus. The sequence goes on from NC_137059.1 coordinate 16,522,833, forward strand.
GCAAGTCCCCCCGGAGCGATGATAGTCCCCCCACGGAGCGATGATGGTCTCCCCCACGGAGCGATGATGGTCTCCCCCCGGAGCGATGAAGGTCTCCCCCCGGAGCGATGATGGTCTCCCCGGAGCGATGATGGTCTCCCCCGGAGCGATGATGGTCTCCCCCGGAGCGATGATGGTCTCCCCCGGAGCGATGATGGTCTCCCCCGGAGCGATGATGGTCTCCCCGGATCGATGTTGGTCTCCCCGCGGAGCGATTATGCTCTCCCCCCGGAGCGATGATGGTCTCCCCCCGTAGCGATGATGGTCTCCCCCCGGAGCGATGATTATCCCCCCCCGGAGCGATGATGGTCCCCCCCCAGAGCGATGATGGTCCCCCCCGAAGCGATGATGGTCCCCCCTCCGGAGCGATGATGGTCGCCCCCCGGAACGATGATGGTCCCCCCCCGGAGCGCTGATGGTCCCCCCCCGGAGCGATGATGGTCCCCCCCCGGAGCGCTCATGGTTCCCCCCCGGAGCGCTCATGGTTCCCCCCCGGAGCGCTGATGGTCCCCCTCAGGAGCGCTGATGGTCTCCCCCCCGAAGCGCTGATGGTCCCCCGGAGCGCTGATGGTCTCCCCCGGAGCGCTGATTGTCTCCCCCCGAAGCGCAGATAGTCTCCCCACGGAGCGCTGATAGTCTCCCCCCGGAGCGCTGATAGTCTCCCCCGGAGCGCTGATAGTCTCCCCCGGAGCGCTGATAGTCTCCCCCCGGAGCGCTGATAGTCTCCCCCCGGAGCGCTGATCGTCTCCCCCCTGAGCGCTGATCGTCTCCCCCCGGAGCGATGATCGTCTCCCCCCGGAGCGATGATCGTCTCCCCCCGGAGCGATGATCGTCTCCCCCCGGAGCGATGATCGTCTCCCCCCGGAGCGATGATCGTCTCCCCCCGGAGCGATGATAGATCTCCCCCCGGAGTGATGATAGTCCCCCCTCCCGGAGGGATGATACTCCCCCCCCGGAGCGAGGATAGTCCCCCCCCGGAGCGATGATAGGCCCCCCCCGGATCGATGAAAGTCCCCACCCCGGAGCGATGAAGATCCCCCCCGGAGCGATGATGGTCCCCCCACCCGAAGAGATGATGGTCCCCCCAACTTAGCGATGATAGTCCCCCCCGGAGCGATGATAGTCCCCCCCCGGAGCGATGATAGTCCCCCCCGGAGCGATGATAGTCCCCCCCCGGAGCGATGATAGTCCCCCCCCGGAGCGATGATAGTCCCCCCCGGAGCGATGATAGTCTCCCCCCCGGAGCGATGATAGTTCCCCCCACCGTTGCGATGATAGTCCCCCCACCTTAGCGATGATAGTCCCCCCCCGGAGCGATGATAGTCCCCTCCGGAGCGATGATAGTCCCCTCCGGAGCGATGATAGTCCCCCCCGGAGCGATGATACTCCCCGCCCGTAGCGATGATAGTCCCCCCCCGGAGCGATGATAGTCCCCCCCGGAGCGATGATAGTCCCCCCGGAGCGTTGATATTCCCCCCCCGGAGCGATGAAGGTCCCCCCCGGAGCGATGAAGGTCCCCCCCCGAAGCGATGATGGTCCACCCACCCGGAGCGATGATGGTCCCCCCCAACTTAGCGATGATAGTCCCCCCACCTTAGCGATGATAGTCCCCCCACCTTAGCGATGATCTGGCCCCCCCCGGAGCGATGATAGTCCCCGCCGGAGCGATGATAGTCCCCCCCGGAGCGATGATAGTCCCCCCGGAGCGATGAAAGTCCCCCCGGAGCGATGCTAGTCCCCCCCGGAGCGATGATAGTCCCCCCCGGAGCGATGATAGTCCCCCCCGGAGCGATGATAGTTCCCCCCAGGAGCGATGATAGTCTCCCCCCAGAGCGATGATAGTTCCCCCCACCGGTGCGATGATAGTCCCCTCCCCGGAGCGTTGATAGTCTCCCCCCGGAGCGATGATAGTCTCCCCCCAGGAGCGATGATAGTCTCCCCCCGGAGGGATGATAGTCCCCCCCGGAGCGATGATAATCTCCCCGGAGCGATTATAGTCTCCCCCGGAGCGATGATAGTCCCCCCGGAGCGATGATAGTCTCCCCCGGAGCGATGATAGTCCCCCCGGAGCGATGAAAGTCCCCCGGAGCGATGATGGTCCCCCCCGGAGCGATGATGGTCCCCCCCGGAGCGATGATAGTCCCCCCCCGGAGCGATGATGGTCCCCCAGCCGGAGCGATGTTGGTCCCCCCAGCCGGAGCGATAATGGTCCCCCCACCCGGAGCGATCATGGTCCCCCCCCCGGAGCGATCTTGGTCCCCCCCCCGGAGCGATGATAGCCCCCCCCGGAGCGATGATAGTCCCCCCCGGAGCGATGATAGTCCTCCCCGGAGCGATGATAGTCCCCCCCCGGAGCGATGATAGTCCCCCCCGGAGCGATGATAGTCCCCCCCCCGGAGCGATGATAGTCCCCCCCGGAGCGATGATAGTCCCCCCCCGGAGCGATGATAGTCCCCCCGGAGCGATGATAGTCCCCCCCCGGAGCGATGATAGTCCCCCCCCGGAGCGATGATAGTCTCCCCCCGGAGCGCAGATAGTCTCCCCCCGGAGCGCTGATAGTCTCCCCCCGGAGCGCTGATAGTCTCCCCCCGGAGCGCTGATAGTCTCCCCCCGGAGCGCTGATCGTCTCCCCCGGAGCGATGATCGTCCCCCCCCCGAGCGATGATCGTCTCCCCCCGGAGCGATGATCGTCTCCCCCCGGAGCGATGATCGTCTCCCCCCGGAGCGATGATCGTCTCCCCCCGGAGCGATGATCGTCTCCCCCCGGAGCGATGATCGTCTCCCCCCGGAGCGATGATAGATCTCCCCCCGGAGTGATGATAGTCCCCCCTCCCGGAGGGATGATAGTCCCCCCCCGGAGCGATGATAGTCCCCCCCCGGAGCGATGAAAGTCCCCACCCCGGAGCAATGAAGATCCCCCCCTGGAGCGATGATGGTCCCCCCACCCGGAGAGATGATGGTCCCCCCCAACTTAGCGATGATAGTCCCCCCACCTTAGCGATGATAGTCCCCCCCCGGAGCGATGATAGTCCCCTCCGGAGCGATGATAGTCCCCCCCGGAGCGATGATAGTCCCCCCCCCGGAGCGATGTTAGTCCCCCCCGGAGCGGTGATACTCCCCGCCCAGAACGATGATACTCCCCCCCCGGAGCGATTATACTCCCCCCGGAGCGATGATAGTCTCCCCCCCGGAGCGATGATAGTCTCCCCCCCGGAGCGATGATAGTTCCCCCCACCGTTGCGATGATAGTCCCCCCACCTTAGCGATGATAGTCCCCCCCCGGAGCGATGATAGTCCCCTCCGGAGCGATGATAGTCCCCCCCGGAGCGATGATAGTCCCCCCCGGAGCGATGATACTCCCCGCCCGGAGCGATGATACTCCCCCCCCGGAGCGATGATAGTCCCCCCCCCGGAGCGATGATAGTCCCCCCCCGGAGCGATGATATTCCCCCCCCGGAGCGATGATAGTCCCCCCCCGGAGCGATGAAAGTCCCCCCCGGAGCGATGAAGGTCCCCCCCCCGAAGCGATGATGGTCCACCCACCTGGAGCGATGATGGTCCCCCCCAACTTAGCGATGATAGTCCCCCCACCTTAGCGATGATAGTCCCCCCCCGGAGCGATGAAAGTCCCCACCCCGGAGCGATGAAGATCCCCCCCCGGAGCGATGATGGTCCCCCCACCCGGAGAGATGATGGTCCCCCCCAACTTAGCGATGATAGTCCCCCCACCTTAGCGATGATAGTCCCCCCCCGGAGCGATGATAGTCCCCTCCGGAGCGATGATAGTCCCCCCCGGAGCGATGATAGTCCCCCCACCGGAGCGATGATAGTCCCCCCCGGAGCGGTGATACTCCCCGCCCAGAACGATGATACTCCCCCCCCGGAGCGATGATAGTCCCCCCCCCGGAGCGATGATAGTCTCCCCCGGAGCGATGATAGTCTCCCCCCCGGAGCGATGATAGTTCCCCCCACCGTTGCGATGATAGTCCCCCCACCTTAGCGATGATAGTCCCCCCCCGGAGCGATGATAGTCCCCTCCGGAGCGATGATAGTCCCCTCCGGAGCGATGATAGTCCCCCCCCGGAGCGATGATACTCCCCCCCGGAGCGATGATACTCCCCCCCCGGAGCGATGATAGTCCCCCCCGGAGCGATGATAGTCCCCCCCGGAGCGATGATATTCCCCCCCGGAGCGATGATAGTCCCCCCCGGAGCGATGAAAGTCCCCAGGAGCGATGAAGGTCCCCCCCCCGAAGCGATGATGGTCCACCCACCTGGAGCGATGATGGTCCCCCCCAACTTAGCGATGATAGTCCCCCCACCTTAGCGATGATAGTCCCCCCCCGGAGCGATGATAGTCCCCTCCGGAGCGATGATAGTCCCCCCCGGAGCGATGATAGTCCCCCCCGGAGCGATGATAGTCCCCCCACCGGAGCGATGATAGTCCCCCCCGGAGCGATGATAGTCCCCCCCAGGAGCGATGATAGTCCCCCTCCCGGAGCGATGATAGTCCCCCCCCGGAGCGATGATAGTCTCCCCCCGGAGCGATGATAGTTCCCCCCACCGGTGCGATGATAGTCCCCCCCCCGGAGCGATGATAGTCTCCCCCCGGAGCGATGATAGTCTCCCCCCAGGAGCGATGATAGTCTCCCCCCGGAGCGATGATAGTCTCCCCCCAGAGCGATGATAGTCTTCCCCGGAACGATGATAATCTCCCCCGGAGCGATGATAGTCTCCCCCGGAGCGATGATAGACCCCCCCGGAGCGTTGATAGTCTCCCCCCCGGAGCTATGATAGTTCCCCCCCGGAGCGATGATGGTTCCCCCCCAGAGCGTTGATGGTCCCCCCCGGAGCGATGATGGTCCCCCCTCCGGAGCGATGATGGTCCCCCAGCCGGAGCGATGATGGTCCCCCAGCCGGAGCGATGATGGTCCCCCCAGCCGGAGCGATAATGGTCCCCCCACCCGGAGCGATCATGGTCCCCCCGGAGCGATCATGGTCCCCCCCGGAGCGATGATAGTCCCCCGGAGCGATGATAGTCCCCCCGGAGCGATGATAGTCCCCCGGAGCGATGATAGTCTCTCCCGGAGCGATGATAGTCCCCTCCGGAGCGATGATAGTCCCCCCCGGAGCGATGATAGTCCCCCCCGGAGCGATGCTGTTCCCCCCCGGAGCGATGATAGTCTCCCCCCGGAGCGATGATAGTCTCCCCCGGAAGCGATGATACTCTCCACCCGGAGCGATGATAGTCTCCCCCCGGAGCGATGTTAGTCTCCCCCCGGAGCGATGATAGTCCTCCCCGGAGCGATGATCGTCTCCCCCGGAGCGATGATCGTCTCCCCGCTGAGCGATGATCGTCTCCCCCGGAGCGATGATAGTCTCCCCCGGAGCGATGATAGTCTCCCCCGGAGCGATGATAGTCTCCCCCGGAGAGATGATCGTCCCCCCCCGTAGCGATGATAGTCCCCCCCGGAGCGATGAATGTCCCCCCCGGAGCGATGAAAGTCCCCCCCCGGAGCGATGAAGGTCCCCCCCCCGGAGCGATGATGATCCCCCCACCCGGAGCGATGATGGTCCCCCCCAACTTAGCGATGATAGTCCCCCCACCTTAGCGATGATAGTGCCCCCCCCGGAGCGATGATAGTCCCCTCTGGAGCGATGATAGTCCCCCCTGGAGCGATGATAGTACCCCCCGGAGCGATGATGGTCTCCCCCCGGAGCGATGATGGTCTCCCCCCGGAGTGATGATGGTCTCCCCCCGGAGCGATGATGGTCTCCTCCCGGAGCGATGATGGTCCCCCCCCGGAGCGCTGATGGTCCCCCCCCGGAGCGCTGATGGTCCCCCCCCGGAGCGCTGATGGTCCCCCCCCGGAGCGCTGATGGTGTCCCCCCGGAGCGCTGATAGTCTCCCCCCGGAGCGCAGATAGTCTCCCCCCGGAGCGCTGATAGTCTCCCCCCGGAGCGCTGATAGTCTCCCCCCGGAGCGATGATCGTCTCCCCCCGGAGCGATGATCGTCTCCCCCCGGAGCGATGATAGATCTCCCCCCGGAGCGATGATAGTCCCCCCCCGGAGCGATGATTGTCCCCCGGAGCAATGATAGTCCCCCCGGAGCGATGAAGGTCCCCCCCCGGAGCGATGATGGTCTCCCCACCCGGAGCGATGATGGTCCCCCCCAACTTAGCGATGATAGTCCCCCCACCTTAGCGATGATAGTCTCCCCCGGAGCGATGATAGTCCCCCCCGGAGCGATGCTGTTCCCCCGGAGCGATGATAGTCCCCCCGGAGCGATGATAGTCCCCCCGGAGCGATGATCGGCCCCCCCGGAGCGATCATATTCCCCCCCGGAGCGATGATAGTCCTCCCGGTTGGGATGATAGTCCCCCCCGGAGCTATGATAGTCCCCCCGGAGCGATGATAGTCCCCCCCCGGAGCGATGATTGTCCCCCCCCGGAGCGATGATAGTCCCCCCGGAGCGATGATAGTCCCCCCCGGAGTGATGATACTCCCCCCGGAGCGATGATAGTCCCCCCACGGAGCGATGATAGTCCCCCCGGAGCGATGATAGTCTCCCCCGGAGCGATGATAGTCTCCCCGGAGCGATGATAGTCTCCCCCGGAGCGATGATAGTCCCCCCCGGAGCGATGATAGTCTCCCCCGGAGCGATGATAGTCTCCCCCGGAGCGATGATAGTCTCCCCCGGAGGCGATGATAGTCTCCCCCGGAGCGATGATAGTCTCCCCCGGAGCGATGATAGTCTCCCCCGGAGCGATGATAGTCTCCCCCGGAGCGATGATAGTCTCCCCCGGAGCGATGATAGTCTCCCCCGGAGCGATGATAGTCTCCCCGGAGCGATGATAGTCTCCCCCGGAGCGATGATAGTCTCCCCCGGAGCGATGATAGTCTACCCCCGGAGCGATGATAGTCCCCCCCCGGAGCGATGATAGCCGCCCCCGGAGCGATGATGGTCCCCCCACGAAGCGATTATGGTCCCCCCCGGAGCAATGATGGTCTCCGCCCGGAGCGAAGATGGTCTCCCCGGAGCGATGATGGTCTCCCCGGAGCGATGATGGTCTCCCCGGAGCGATGATGGTCTCCCCCGGAGCGATGATGGTCTCCCCGTAGCGATGATGGTCTCCCCCGGAGCGATGATGGTCTCCCCCGGAGCGATGATGGTCTCCCCCGGAGCGATGATGGTCTCCCCCGGAGCGATGATGGTCTCCCCCGGAGCGATGATGGTCTCCCCCGGAGCGATGATGGTCTCCCCCGGAGCGATGATGGTCTCCCCCGGAGCGATGAAGGTCTCCCCCGGAGCGATGATTGTCCCCCCGGAGCGATGATGGTCCCCCCGGAGGGACAGTGGTCCCCCCGAAGCGTTGATGGCCCCCCCTCCGGAGCGATGATGGTCGCCCCCCGGAACGATGATGGTCCCCCCCCGGAGCGCTGATGGTCCCCCCCCGGAGCGATGATGGTCCCCCCCCGGAGCGCTGATGGTCCCCCCCCGGAGCGCTGATGGTTCCCCCCCGGAGCGCTGATGGTCCCCCCCAGGAGCGCTGATGGTCTCCCCCCCGAAGCGCTGATGGTTCCCCCCCGGAGCGCTGATCGTCTCCCCCCGGAGCGCTGATCGTCTCCCCCCGGAGCGCAGATAGTCTCCCCCCGGAGCGCTGATTGTCTCCCCCCGGAGCGCTGATAGTCTCCCCCCGGAGCGCTGATAGTCTCCCCCCGGAGCGCTGATAGTCTCCCCCCGGAGCGCTGATCGTCTCCCCCCGGAGCGCTGATCGTCTCCCCCCGGAGCGCTGATCGTCTCCCCCCGGAGCGCTGATCGTCTCCCCCCGGAGCGCTGATCGTCTCCCCCCGGAGCGATGATCGTCTCCCCCCGGAGCGATGATCGTCTCCCCCCGGAGCGATGATCGTCTCCCCCCGGAGCGATGATAGATCTCCCCCCGGAGTGATGATAGTCCCCCCTCCCGGAGGGATGATACTCCCCCCCCCGAGCGATGATAGTCCCCCCCCGGAGCGATGATAGTCCCCCCCCGGAGCGATGAAAGTCCCCACCCCGGAGCAATGAAGATCCCCCCCTGGAGCGATGATGGTCCCCCCACCCGAAGAGATGATGGTCCCCCCTGGAGCGATGATAGTCCCCCCTGGAGCGATGATAGTCCCCCCCCGGAGCGATGATAGTCCCCCCCGGAGCGATGTTAGTCCCCCCACCGGAGCGATGATAGTCCCCCCCGGAGCGATGATACTCCCCGCCCGGAACGATGATACTCCCCCCCCGGAGCGATGATAGTCCCCCCCGGAGCGATGATAGTCTCCCCCCGGAGCGATGATAGTCTCCCCCCGGAGCGATGATAGTCTCCCCCCGGAGCGATGATAGTCCCCCCACCTTAGCGATGATAGTCCCCCCCCGGAGCGATGATAGTCCCCTCCGGAGCGATGATAGTCCCCCCCGGAGCGATGATACTCCCCGCCCGGAACGATGATACTCCCCCCCCGGAGCGATGATAGTCCCCCCCGGAGCGATGAGAGTCCCCGCCGGTGCGTTCATAGTCACCCCGGAGCGATGATAGTCCCCCCCGGAGCGATGAAAGTCCCCCCGCCGGAGCGATGAAGGTCCCCCCCCCGGAGCGATTATGGTCCCCCCTCCCCCCGGAGCGATGATGGTCCCCCCCAACTTAGCGATGATAGTCCCCCCACATTAGCGATGATATTGCCCCCTCCGGAGCGATGATAGTCCCCTCCGGAGCGATGATAGTGCCCCCGGAGCGATGATAGTCCCCCGGAGCGATGATAGTCCCCCCGGAGCGATGATAGTCCCCCCCGGGTGATGATAGTCCCCCCGGAGCGATGATAGTCCCCCGGAGCGATGATAGTCCCCCGGAGCGATGATAGTTCCCCCAGGAGCGATGATAGTCCCCCTCCCGGAGCGATGATAGTCCCCCCCGGAGCGATGATAGTCTCCCCCCAGAGCGATGATAGTTCCCCCCACCGGTGCGATGATAGTCCCCCCCGGAGCGATGATAGTCTCCCCCCGGAGCGATGATAGTCTCCCCCCAGGAGCGATGATAGTCTCCCCCCGGAGCGATGATAGTCTCCCCCCGGAGCGATGATAGTCTCCCCCCGGAGCGATTATAGTCTCCCCCCGGAGCGATGATAGTCCCCCCCGGAGCGATGATACTCCCCCCCCGGAGCGATGATAGTCCCCCCCGGAGCGATGATATTCCCCCCGGTGCGATGATGGTCCCCCCCCCGGAGCGATGATGGTCCCCCCCCCGGAGCGATGATGGTCCCCCAGCCGGAGCGATGATGGTCCCCCAGCCGGAGCGATGATCGTCCCCCCAGCCGGAGCGATAATGGTCCCCCCACCCGGAGCGATCATGGTCCCCCCCCCGGAGCGATCATGGTCCCCCGGAGCGATGATAGTCCCCCCGGAGCGATGATAGTCCCCCCTGGAGGCGATGATAGTCCCCCCGGAGGGATGATAGTCCCCCCGGAGCGATGATAGTCCCCCGGAGCGATGCTGTTCCCCCTGAGCGATGATAGTCCCCCGGAGCGATGGTAGTCCCCCCCGGAGCGATGATAGTCCCCCCGGAGGCGATGATAGTCCCCCCAGAGCGATGATAGTCCCCCCCCCGAGCGATGTTAGTCCCCCTCCCGGAGCGATGATAGTCCCCCACGGAGCGATGATAGTCCCCCCACGGAGCGATGATAGTCCCCCCAGGAGCGATGATAGTCTCCCCCCGGAGCGCAGATAGTCTCCCCCCGGAGCGCTGATCGTCTCCCCCCGGAGCGCTGATCGTCTCCCCCCGGAGCGCTGATCGTCTCCCCCCGGAGCGCTGATCGTCTCCCCCCGGAGCGCTGATCGTCTCCCCCCGGAGCGCTGATCGTCTCCCCCCGGAGCGATGATCGTCTCCCCCCGGAGCGATGATCGTCTCCCCCCGGAGCGATGATCGTCTCCCCCCGGAGCGATGATCGTCTCCCCCCGGAGCGATGATCGTCTCCCCCCGGAGCGATGATCGTCTCCCCCCGGAGCGATGATCGTCTCCCCCCGGAGCGATGATAGATCTCCCCCCGGAGTGATGATAGTCCCCCCTCCCGGAGGGATGATACTCCCCCCCCCGGAGCGATGATAGTCCCCCCCCGGAGCGATGATAGTCCCCCCCCCGGAGCGATGAAAGTCCCCACCCCGGAGCGATGAAGATCCCCCCCCGGAGCGATGATGGTCACCCCACCCGGAGAGATGATGGTCCCCCCCAACTTAGCGATGATAGTCCCAACACCTTAGCGATGATAGTCCCCCCCCGGAGCGATGATAGTCCCCTCCGGAGCGATGATAGTCCCCCCCGGAGCGATGATAGTCCCCCCACCGGAGCGATGATAGTCCCCCCCGGAGCGATGATACTCCCCGCCCGGAACGATGATACTCCCCCCCCGGAGCGATGATAGTCCCCCGGAGGCGATGATAGTCTCCCCGGAGCGATGATAGTCTCCCCCGGAGCGATGATTGTTCCCCCCACCGTTGCGATGATAGTCCCCCCACCTTAGCGATGATAGTCCCCCCCCGGAGCGATGATAGTCCCCTCCGGAGCGTTGATTTTCCCCCCCTGAGCGATGATAGTCCCCCCCGGAGCGATGATACTCCCCGCCCGGAGCGATGATAGTCCCCCCCCCGGAGCGATGATTGTCCCCCCCCGGAGCGATGATATTCCCCCCCCGGAGCGATGATAGTCCCCCCCGGAGCGATGAAAGTCCCCCCCGGAGCGATGAAGGTCCCCCCCCCGAAGCGATGATGGTCCACCCACCTGGAGCGATGATGGTCCCCCCCAACTTAGCGATGATAGTCCCCCCACCTTAGCGATGATAGTCCCCCCCCGGAGCGATGATACTCCCCTCCGGAGCGATGATAGTCCCCCCCCGGAGCGATGATAGTCCCCCCCGGAGCGATGATAGTCCCCCCCGGAGCGATGATAGTCCCCCCCAGAGCGATGATAGTCCCCCCTGGAGCGATGATAGTCCCCCCCAGGAGCGATGATAGTCCCCCTCCCGGAGCGATGATAGTCCCCCCCGGAGCGATGATAGTCTCCCCCGGAGGCGATGATAGTCTCCCCCGGAGGCGATGATAGTCTCCCCGGAGCGATGATAGTCCCCCCCGGAACGATGATAATCTCCCCCCTGAGCGATGATAGTCTCCCCCCGGAGCGATTATAGTCCCCCCCGGAGCGATGATAGTCTCCCCCGGAGCGATGATAGTCCCCCCCGGAGCGATGATGTTCCCCCCCGGAGCTTTTATGGTCCCCCGGGCGATGATGGTCCCCCCCGGAGCGATGCTGGTCCCCCCGCCGGAGCGATGATGGTCCCCCAGCCGGAGCGATGATGGTCCCCCAGCCGGAGCGAT
>NC_137059.1:16534363-16541863 GCF_032717465.1 Coenobita brevimanus
ATATCATTAGAGATATAGAGGTTGGTGGACGACTTGGTAATAGCGATCATGAAGAAATTAAGTTCAAATTTATTTGGGATGTCTGTTCCACTGAAAATACCTCCACCGTTCCTAATTTTCGTCTAGGAGATTTCGATGGCTTAAGAGCTTATTTTCGAACGGTATTCCACAGGGAGATTAGCTATTGGAGGGAATGCCAGGTCAGTGTGGAATCCCAGGTCATAGGTCAGGCGCAGGAAACACCTGGGGACGTCCGTCAGGTGTCTGCGAGGGAGGAGGTGGTAGATAGGAATGTAGTCCAGGTGACGGAAATTAACTCAGCTACAGTACCAAACAGACGTTCGACCAGTGAGAAGTATAACGAGTTAATAAATATAATACACGGAGGCCAAGATAGATATATTCCTTCAAAGCCGTTTAGAACTAATAATTCGGAACCTAGATGGTTAAACAACAGATTAAAATCTCTCATAGGCCAAAGGAAAGGAAAATATAGAAAAATAAAACGTGGAGAGGAACACTTACGTAACCGGTACACAATTTTAGAGAAGTAAAGAGGGAGATAAGAAAAGCAAAGAGAAGTTATGAAATTAAGGTTGCCAGTGAATCAAAAGAAAACCCCAAGGGTTTTTATCAAATGTACCGAACGAAAAATAAAGACAGGATAGGACCACTCAGAACAGAATCAGGTGACATTACCAGTGAAGATAAAGAAATGTGCTCCATCCTAAATAATTATTTCATATCAGTATTCACCAAGGAAAATCTAAGCCTGGTCCCTCAAGCAGCAAATATTTACCATGAGAATACGGAAAATATTCTTAGTAAAATAACCATTAGTAAGGAGGACGTATTGAAAGAAATTAATAAGTTAAAACCTCAAAAATCGCCAGGTCCGGACGATATATATGCAAAAATTATAAAAGAAACCAAAGAAGAATTATGTCAGCCACTTTTAACGTTATTTAATGACTCTTTAAGTTCAGGAGAAGTTCCAGAGGCGTGGAAAACCGCAAACGTAGTGCCCATCTTTAAAAAGGGTGATAAATCAGCTGCGTCGAATTATCGTCCGATAAGTCTAACGTCAATAGTAGGAAAAATGTTAGAGTCAATTTTGGCAAATAAGATTAGAGAACACTTAGAAAGATTTAATCTTATAAACGAAAGTCAGCACGGATTCAGGCAAGGACGATCCTGCCTCACAAATTTGTTGTCATTCTACTCGGAGGTCTATGAGGCAGTAGATAGCGATAAAGCTTACGATGTTATTTATCTGGACTTTAGTAAAGCTTTTGATAGGGTCCCACACGAAAGGTTAGTTAGAAAGGTTCGAGCACACGGTATAGACGGCGATATCTTAAAATGGATAGAATCCTGGCTGAAAGGACAAAAGCAGAGAGTATTAATAAATGGAACTAAGTCGGACTGGGGATTAGTAACTAGCGGTGTACCACAGGGTTCAGTACTCGGTCCCTTATTATTTATCATATATATAAATGATCTAGACTTAGGAGTCAATAGCAGCATCAGCAAATTTGCCGACGATACAAAAATAGGGCGTATCATTAACTCGACTGACGATTGCCATAACTTACAGAAAGACCTCGATACATTGTCCAAATGGTCTAAAACTTGGCAAATGGAATTTAACGTTGAAAAATGTAAAGTACTTAACGTAGGCAAGACCATTGGAGATACTAAATACAGCTTAGATAACAAAGAAATTAGCAAATCGGAATGCGAGAGAGATCTAGGAGTTATGATTAGTAACGACCTTAAACCTAGGCAACAGTGTATTAATGCGAGAAATAAAGCAAATAGGGTCCTAGGATTTATTTCGAGAAGCGTGAGCAATAGATCATCTAAAGTAATACTAAAACTTTATCTAGCATTAGTAAGGCCACATTTAGACTACGCAGTACAATTCTGGTGTCCTTACTATAGAATGGATATTAATTCGTTAGAAAATGTACAGAGAAGAATGACTAAAATGATACATGACGTCCGGAACCTGTCATATGAAGACAGACTGAAAAGACTAAGTCTGCATTCGCTAGAGAGGCGTAGAGTAAGGGGAGACTTAATTGAGGTGTTTAAGTGGATGAATGGTATAAATAAGGGAGATATTAGCAAGGTACTTAAAGTGAGCATACAGGATAGAACTAGAAATAATGGTTTCAAACTAGAAAAATTCCGTTTCAGTAAGGAAATCGGTAGAAATTGGTTTGGTAATAGAGTAGTAGACGAATGGAATAAGCTACCTAGTAAAGTAGTTGCTGCCTCTTCCATTGAGAGTTTCAAGCATAGGCTAGATAAGCATATGACAAATAAGGGGTGGATATAGAATAAAGAAAATCTTATAACCAATACTAATTCAAAAAATTTTTCTTTTCAGCTTACACTATGATAGTCTCTATTCTCCTTTCACACTTTCCTGTAAAATGTCCACGCCAGTTTTTCTATACGGCGTGGTGTTCTTTCTGACTTTTTCCTGCCGGCTTCGGCTGGAGGGTTTGGAGGGCGGGGAGAGCCTTCTTCTTTGCTGTCCTTATCTCATTCTAGTAGTTCAGTTACTCTTCTAGGAGCTGCCTAGCATGGGCCAACCGGCCTACTGCAGTTATCCTCTCTTCTTATGTTCTTATGTTCTTATGTTCTTATTGTTATTGAACACACAGCGTGACCTCTCCCGACCAAAGCTGACCCAACACTACCTAGACCGACCTATAAGTACGTCACGGCTTACCGTCCCCCCCACCACGAGGCCTTCTAATTTTAGAAGGCCTTGGTCCGACTCTCCTCTCCACACCTCGCTCTCAGCCCGCTGAACCTTTACTTGTATCGTCTATGTACTTCCTAAAAGTATTTGCTCGCCACATACAACTTGTGTAGACATTTGGCTATGAATTTAAACTAGACATACATCATTAAATAAAATCTCTTGCTTAAGTAGGAATATCATAATTCAGCAGTTAAATGAGTCCTTTATTTACACATATCATCACCATCAACAATTGGTTTACATGTATTATTAAACTGCCCACTTCACTTCTCACAGAAACAAAACCATTACATGTTACCATTCACATTACTATCAACCGCATCACTCCACCGACGTCCACTTTCTCATTATATTGCACTTAAAACATTACACTCACACTCTCTTCCATCACCACACTACAGTGCTGTCCCAGGCGATAAAATGCAGTACATCAATGTTTATGAGCAATGATGAAATTCTGACTATAAGTTAACAGGAGTATGATGGTAATTGAGCCACCTGGGATAATATTTACAGGCTGTCTGGTTTTTGTTACCTACCCTACCCTAACTTTACCTTACGTCAGTGTCTGTAGCTTCCATTTTCTCCCTGTCTTTTTATTTTGATTTATGAGATCATTTAATTTTGCACAGAAATTATTTAGCAACGCATTTGTGGAAGCCCACAGTAGCATTCTTTGAATTTTTTCAATGTTATGACCTTCATTACAGTTGTTCATAGGAAGGAAGGCATCTTCATCCATCAATACATTAAGTGTTATCTCTGTGCCTATATTTCTTTGATTTACGGATTTTGCACCTTCTTCCTTTCTGCATCTCCTTGTATCTGGAGATTCTCTCAAGGAAGTAGTTGTTGAAAGATAGGAGGGACAGTTAGGCAACTTTGAAGGAACTGCCCCCTTCCTAAGTCTTGGCCTGCCTTAATTTGCTGTGTCTCCTCCCTGTTTTCTCATCAAAGTATGATGTTTCCCTCTCTATCCCCTCTGGCCGAAAGTGTAGTTCACACACCTGTACAAAGGTGGCTGCTGTAATTTATATATTTATTTTTTCATGCGTGTATACGTTTGAGTAAAAAATAATAATGAGTGTAATTATATAACATCCCCAACATTAGGGAATAGTGAACAATTTATAGTTCTAAAAAATTCTGTTGCTAACTTTAATACTACATCAGTCTGGTCATACGACTATTATAGGTATGCTATAACAAGAAACATCTGACACGTTCATCAAATAAAAAAATATATATATATATCGTTTTTAGGAGAACGCGCATTAGAGAAAATGGGAAATTAAAATGGGGGAACTATCGTTTTTTTTTAGTTGACATAATTACTGTGGCTAACGTTGGTTATAATGCATTATACTGGTATTACAAATAGCAGAGGCAACATCCTGCATGCTATGACAAATACTACATTACTCAGATAAATAAATGAAAAATGAAGCTTTGTATCAAACGGAGAGTGCACTTTACAGAAAATGGAAAATTAGGCTATTTTAGTTCCTTGTTTACTAATGCAGTAAACTGATAATAATACGATTGTGATATGTATCAATGTCCATGTTATAACAGAACACCGGAAATATTCCTCAACTACTTGTATATCGGTGCATATATTATCTAATTTCTTTGAGTCGTCTAAAATGCGCTATAGGCTACTGTGACCCCGCGACCTCCGCCATTAAGGCTACCAAGGTCACCTCACTAACCCACCGCATGTTCACTTCGGGTCACCAAGTTTTTAACCCTTTCGTCAATATCTGGCAATCAACATATTATCTAAAGGTTAATAATCTTAGAATGTAATCATGGGACTATAAAAATAATACATTTACTTACCCTGCTGTACTGATGAGGTGACAAATTATCCCGTTTTATTGCCCTTGTCCACTCGTCCATAAGTTCCTTGTCTTTAGGAAACGAGAAAATACACACCGAGGGGCCATTTTCATAGTTTCCTTTGCAGAATGGCACACAACACTTGCTTGGCATTATTGCAGATAGCAGTTAACAAGCCTGGGAGTCAAAGAAACCATGAATAATTCTAATGAATAAAGATACACAGGTGTGGTGTGCTACCGTCACGCTCCAATAAATCACACTGACTAGTTGCCAATTAGATTCGTGGTCGAGTTGCCAATACGGCATTGGAACTTGGAAGGACCTAAGGTCGTGACGTAGTGCTGACGTAGCAGAACATCTATCAGGCCTTCTCTCTCGGTGGCCTTGGATGGCCACGATAAATGCCAAATGCTGGAAGCGGCAGAGTGGATTAATTCCTCTCACTTCCTGCAGTTTATGACGCTGATATGAAGCCCGTGCCAGATCTATGAGAGAGAGAGAGGGGGGGGACGGCATAGCTTCGTCTCTTCATACTTATATTTGCTATTACAAAATTATCTTCCGGTTTGGAGGCCCATCTAGTAGTGAGGGAGGGGGGGTGGTAGTGAGTACAATATATATAAACCCCCTCCAGGTAACTGTAAAAAATCGTCTGTTGGTAACACACATCACCGTAGTGAAGATCAACATCCCACTCGACTCACAGCTCTTAGTCACTGCACACTTCACCATTAAATTTAACTCTTGTCCTTCATCAATATCCTGTTTGTGTTCGAGTGGCAGCCTCCCTTGATCACCAATATTAAGGCCATATTATTTACTGACTGCCTCATTAAGTGGTGTAGTAATAAAGGATATGATTAATGTAGGTTTGGTGGTGACATTTGTTGGTGGATTTGGAAATGAGGAAGTGATTTTGGAGTGACTTAATGTTGTGTCTTAATGGGTAATGGTATAATCTTGCTGTCTGCACTCGTTTTTATTCTGCTTTGGATTTTTTATGCCACCTAAGGGGCTGGGTATATTGTATCGGTCCATATGACGATCACTGCATCACCGGGCCTTCTACTCATAGGGAGAGTGATAACCAGAAATAATCCTCCACCATATTGGCGAAGTATTAATGTGGACGATTTGTGTGTGTGTGTGTGTGTGTGTGTGTGTGTGTGTGTGTGTGTGTGTGTGTGTGTGTGTGTGCGCGTGCGTGTGTGTGTGTGTGAGACATTCATTCCCTCTTCCTCCCACTCTCCTTTCCTCAAACTGTCACCCCTTCCCATCCCCTCTCCATTCTTTCGTCTCACTCCCTCACGGCATTCTCTCCTCCTACTCCCTTCCCCTTCTCTTCCCATCCCACTCTCTTCCCCTTCTCTGATTCTCCCAGTCCCTTCCCCTTCCACTGCCTTCCCCTTCTCTCACCTCCCTCAGCAGGCCAATATAGTACCTTCACATATAAGCTCGTGTAAATACCTAAAAAAAAAAAAGAAATCGTTTTAAAAATTGCGGGAAATTCTAAACCCTCATGACGTTTCCAGACCCTTTCACCTAAATTGGAAAAACTCTCAGAATTCAACTTTGATCTTCGGTGATGATATTCCTCGCTTTACCCTCTCTATTTTTTCCTTTTTTAGGGTGAGTCAGAGTGGAGGGGAATTTTTGATATTGCGGTATTTTATGAGGGTGGAGTGGATTTGGGTGAAGTGGAGGTTGCGTTTGTGGATTAGGGGTAATGGCCATTTTAACGTATGAAAATGTGGAGTGGATTTTTTTTTCTTTTAATGTTATTTTCATTCTCTCTCTCTCTCTCTCTCTCTCTCTCTCTCTCTCTCTCTCTCTCTCTCAATAATTTGTGTGCGTGCGCGCTCGTGCGCTTGCGTTTGTATTTATCTGTACACACCCCAACAATATACCCATTTATTTTCACCTTGACCTGAATCGAATGAGTTATTGATTTTATTGAAATAACATAAATTAAACAATGTACAACATTTTAAACTAATATGTACAGTATGCTATACACCAAGGGCACAGCGTGGGAGCGGTATGGTGGCGGTTGGTGGTTGGGGACCCAGGGGAGGGGGTAAGGTTTGGTGGTGACCTGCTAATCCCAACCCTTCCCCCATAATCTGGGGACTCCGGTCGCCGCAGCCTCCCTCTCCCGCACCCACACTCTGTAGCCTCACACTTGTATTTACAATGCGTTTTTCCTGGATGTATATGTAGATCACTATGTATAAGTTTTATGTGTGTACAAATGTATTACTGTTTGTGACCTCTGTTTCCTATTCCATTCACCGATCTTGTGTACGTGAATATGTATATACATATGGTATATATCAGTATGCTCAAACAAATTCCATGTAACTACATACAGCAGCACTCTTTATACTCACTGTACAGTTTAATACATGGATTACTGTATATAAGATTACTAATTAGTCCACTTTAAAATTATTGACCAATCACACGTACAGTATATTGTAATCTAATATAATACATTAATAGGCTCGGGAAGATGACTACCTAAGTATCATCTTCCTTTTGAGATATTGTACAACTACTATTTTTATATGTACAGTATTGTGTATCTCAATAAATGTATCAAATTCAAATTCAAATTCTCCATTTAACTCCCACCGGTCTGTCCCCCATCTCTAGCCTCTCCTCGTTCACCTCATGCCCCACACCCCTCTCTTCCCTATCTCTACCCCCCCAAGTACCCTCTTCTTTCCCCTGAACACTCACTTCTCTCTCTCTCTCCTTCCTTACCCCCAAAGCCTCCCTCTCTCTTCCATTAACCCCCACCCCTCTTCCTCTCACCCCTTAACCACTGCCTTCCTACTTTTCTATCCTTGTTTTAACTTATAGAATAGTTTTTG
>NC_137059.1:16546863-16551863 GCF_032717465.1 Coenobita brevimanus
TTATATTGGAGATACTAAATACAGCTTAGATAACAAAGAAATTAGGAAATCGGAATGCGAGAGAGATCTAGGAGTTATGATTAGTAACGACCTTAAACCAAGGCAACAGTGTATTAATGCGAGAAATAAATCAAATAGGGCCCTAGGATTTATTTCGAGAAGCGTAAGCAATAGATCATCTAAAGTAATACTGAAACTTTATCTAGCATTAGTAAGGCCACATTTAGACTACGCAGTACAATTTTGGTGTCCTTACTATAGAATGGATATTAATTCGTTAGAAAATTTACAGAGAAGAATGACAAAAATGATACATGACGTCCGGAACCTGTCATATGAAGACAGACTGAAAAGACTAAGTCTTCATTCGCTAGAGAGGCGTAGAGTAAGGGGAGACTTAATTGAGGTGTTTAAGTGGATGAAGGGTATAAATAAGAGAGATATTAGCAAGGTACTTAAAGTGAGCATACAGGATAGAACTAGAAATAATGGTTTCAAACTAGAAAAATTCCGTTTCAGTAAGGAAATAGGTAGAAATTGGTTTGGTAATAGAGTAGTAGACGAATGGAATAAGCTACCTAGTAAAGTAGTTGCTGCCTCTTCCATTGAGAGTTTCAAGCATAGGCTAGATAAGCATATGACTAATAAGGGGTGGATATAGATAAAAGAAAATCTTATAACCAATACTAATTCATAATTTTCCCTTTTCAGGTTACACTATGATAGTCTCTATTCTCCTTTCACACTTTCCTGTAAAATGTCCACGCCAGGTTTTCTATACGGCGTGGTGTTCTTTCTGACTTTTTCCTGCCGGCTTCGGCTGGAGGGTTTGGAGGGCGGGGGAGAGCCTTCTTCTTTGCTATCCTTATCTCATTCTAGTAGTTCAGTTACTCTTCTAGGAGCTGCCTAGCATGGGCCAACCGGCCTACTGCAGTTATCCTCTCTTCTTATGTTCTTATATACGGGGTGAACAAGGTAATGCAGATTTCGTTTGAATTCGATTCAGTTTCTTTATAGAGGAAAGCTGTGGAGATATGTAGGAAAAATGAAGGGTTATATATTCCTCTCTTATCCAGCTCCAGCCACGTCTGTGTAATGGCTTTGGTCCTACACCCTAGCATGGCTAAGGCCTCATTTTTCTTATATTCAGTACAACTACGATGACTTAAAGCTTCTCACTGTACTCTCTACACTTTTCTGATGATAATGAACAGAAAATAATGTTGTACTTACCCTGCTGTTCCGATTTGGAGTGAACTGGTCGCGCTTAATGGCACGTAGCCACGTGGAGGCAAGTTCTTTATCTTGCGGGAAAGAAAATACACTTTTGGTCCATTTTTATAATTTCCCTTACATCTGGTAACACAACACATGTAAGGCATTATTACCTTAATAAAACATACAAATAATGTAAATATCAATATATAATACAATGTTTTTCCGTCCTTATTGTTATTGAACACACAGCGTGACCTCTCCCGACCAAAGCTGACCCAACACTACCTAGACCGACCTATCTACAAGTACGTCACGGCTTACCGTCCCCCCCACCGACGAGGCCTTCTAATTTTAGAAGGCCTTGACCCCACGCCTCCCCTCCCAGCAGTCCTGCACTCTCCAACACGGCCTTGATCATCAAAATTCTCAGACTTTACTGGTCCTTGTTTATCCTGTGAAGAGAAGCCAGGCGTTCACCCTTTATTATTTCCCGGCAAACACCACCTCCACCCAGTAGTCCGCTTTGCTGCCTTTATCACTCCACCCAGTATTCCACTTTGCTGCCTTATCACTTCATCCAATATTCCACTTTGCTGCCTTATCACTTCATCCAATATTCCACTTTGCTGCCTTATCACTTCATCTAATATTCCACTTTGCTGCCTTTATCACTCCACCCAGTATTCCACTTTGCTGCCTTATCACTTTATCCAATATTCCACTTTGCTGCCTTTATCACTTCATCCAATATTCCACTTTGCTGCCTTTATCGCTCCACCCCGCTGCCCTTCAGACTCCACCTCATATTTGCCCTCCATCGCCGTAATATTCAGTCATATATTATTGGTAATTGACTTCGCATGTCTTGGTACCTGACTTGGTAATTATTAACCTCGCTTAACCCTTTGAGTCCAGGGAAGTTTTTTACTACGTTCTGCCCAGTCTCTGACGATTTAATACAGCGTAGGACAGACTTTTGAATTGAAGAGGTTATATATTGGATTGATAAACACCTTCAGTATAAGACGCCTTTGTGAAGTTGAGTTAAATTAATTGGTAGCAGCAGAAATAAACCACCAAGAGAGAGAGAGAGAGAGAGAGAGAGAGAGAGAGAGAAATACTCTTCAGCTTAGACCCGTAAGCGCTTGTGTAGTTGGCATATGAATTAATTATATAAACTCCAGAAGCCACACCTATAATTTAGTTGCCTACCTGCCTGCTTGCTTACCCTCCAACCTACCCTTGTGGACTGTCTGTTTTTCCTACCTACACCCTTCCCACCCTGCCTGACTTAATTCTCTTCTGATAACTTACTCTCCTGTTCAGTACCTACTTTCTTCCCATCCTACCTACCTGCCTACCTACCTTTTTAATCTGTGTGCTTCCCTGCCTACACCTTTCTCATCCTGCCTTCCTCAAGTTTACTTCATGCTTTATTGATATCTTTCCTCTGTGCCTTCCTGCCTACAAGCCTGTGTGTCTGCCTGCCTGCCTACCTGCGTGCCCTCCCTTCAAGCATGTCTGTTTCCCTGCATTACCCCTTCCCTTCCTGCCTGTTAGTCGATGGGCCAGCTGGCTGACTGGTACCATCTGGAGGTACTAAAAGCCACTTTTACCAGCCATCCAGTATGGTTCTCCATCACCAAAAATGCTTGCTGGACATTCCAACGTTGTAGCTTTTTCACGCTACAACGATTTTAAGTTTATTTATGTCGAATATTGTAGAAAATCACAAAAATTAGCAATATTTCGACATGTATGTTACACTTCATCGAGCTCATTATGATAATCACCACAGACTAAACCTTTGCTCATATGTGTGTGTTTCCAGTATTCAAGGTCTTGCAATAATAACATGGGGATCATGTGTGTACGCAAAATTCTCTCAGACATCGATAGACATGCGGTTGTTAACGATGATTTATGACGCTATTTTCTCATTCTTTGCAGATATCTAAGTGAGAAATATGGCTTCTGATGAGGACTACAATCCAGATCTGGGACCTTCAGAAAAGCGACAGAAGACCGAATCTGCACTCTGTATTCTGTGTAACAAACATGTGCCACGGAAAAATTTGACCAAACCAAAGAACATTGATTCCTGGAGGACACTTGTTGATGCTGCAAGAATAAGAAACTATGGGCCGATACTTGAAATAGATTCACAAACAGAGGACATTCCGGACATATATTATGAGAGATCGTGCCGTAATGACTTCACACATAAATCTTTGAACCAAATAGAAGCTGAGAGCGTCGATCTCGAACAGTCGACCTCCCAACCCCAACGGATTCCCCGAGAGCCTGGTATCAGCAAGTCTCGAATCTATTCTGCAAGATGCATATTTTGTGACGAAGACTCAAAATACCTCCGCAAGAGCCACACTCGTGAAAAACTGATTCAGTCAGTTGAGCTGCGAGCAGACAAAACTGTTCGCGAATCTGCACGCAGATATTTGACTCAAGAACGATCCGGACTGACGAACGTATTCTGGTCATCACGTCACGTGAACTGGTAGCAGCCGAAGCACACTATCACAAATCTTGCTATATAGAATACAATCGTCAAAGACCTGAACGAACTTCCATATGCCAGGATGTTGGAGATAATGAAGACGAAGAATACGCTATATCAGAGTCATTTGCTTACAGAAAACTTTTCAACTATATTAGAAAAGAACTGATCACCGAACATCGTATAGAATACATGACAAACTTAACAGAGAAGCTTGTATCATATATGCATGCTGATGGAGTGATTGATATCAAGGCTCACACCAAGAAACACATACGACGCAGAATTGAATCAGAATTTGGGTCGTGTCTTAAGATCATTCCTGGAAACAACAACAGACTCTTGGTCATTCCAGACAACATCACATTCGACGAGCTTGCTAGAGACTACATAACATTGAAGGAAAAGCTCGACATGTACTCATCTGATGATCAGAGTATGGAACATGCCTTAACCAAGTCTGCAACACTTCTGAGAAAAGTCATTAAAGCAGAACAAACTGATATATGATAAATGCAAGGCCTTATTAGGTTTTCATGCATTTTCAGGGTGCGATTCAGTAAGTGCGTTTGCTGGTCAAGGAAAAATTAAGGGATTGAAGCTTATCCAACAAAACCAGAAATTCCAGGAGGCTTTCACTACATTGGGTGAGCACTGGCACCTAACAGACGAGTTGTTTGATGTCCTCCAAGAGTTCACATGCAGTCTGTATGCAGCTCGAACAAATATCAGATGTGTCAATACTCTTCGCTATCAGCTTTGGCGAGCAAAGAAAGGGTCAGTCGATTCAGGTCAGCTACCACCTTGTGAGGACAGCCTTCGACAGCATGCCCTAAGAGCCAACTATCAGAGTGGTGTGTGGCGCCGGAGTCTAATTCCCTGTCCAGATGTACCATGTCCACAAGATGGCCATGGATGGTACATACAAGATGGTGGACAACTTGATGTACAATGGATAACAGGTACTCCTGCACCACAGGCCATCTTGGAGTTCATCTCATGTAAGTGTATGAAGATCTGTCAACTTCCGAAGTGTGAATGTCTGACCAGTGGACTCCCATGCACAGAAGAATGTAAGTTGCAAACCTGTACAAACATGAAAGAGAGTGACGCCTCATCTATGGACTCCGATGACGAGATGGATGAGGATGATGACTCCTGAAAGAAACCATGACGAGATGGACGAGGATGATGACTCCTGAAAGAAACCATGACGAGATGGACGAGGATGATGACTCCTGAAAGAAACCATGACGAGATGGACGAG
>NC_137059.1:16556863-16569363 GCF_032717465.1 Coenobita brevimanus
CATTTAGCATTCACATAAGAACATAAGAAGAGAGGATAACTGCAGTAGGCCGGTTGGCCATGTTAGGCAGCTCCTAGAAGAGTAACTGAACTACTAGAATGAGATAAGGATAGCAAAGAAGAAGGCTCTCCCCCGCCCTCCAAACCCTCCAGCCGAAGCCGGCAGGAAAAAGTCAGAAAGAACACCACGCCGTATAGAAAAACTGGCGTGGACATTTTACAGGAAAGTGTGAAAGGAGAATAGAGACTATCACAGTGTAACCTGAAAAGGGAAAATTATGAATTAGTATTGGTTATAATATTTTCTTTTTTCTATATCCTCCCCTTATTAGTCATATGCTTATCTAGCCTATGCTTGAAACTCTCAATGGAAGAGGCAGCAACTACTTTACTAGGTAG
Organism: Coenobita brevimanus; assembly: GCF_032717465.1. Classification (NCBI taxonomy): domain Eukaryota; kingdom Metazoa; phylum Arthropoda; class Malacostraca; order Decapoda; family Coenobitidae; genus Coenobita; species Coenobita brevimanus. The sequence goes on from NC_137059.1 coordinate 16,557,262, forward strand.
CTTATTCCATTCGTCTACTACTCTATTACCAAACCAATTTCTACCTATTTCCTTACTGAAACGGAATTTTTCTAGTTTGAAACCATTATTTCTAGTTCTATCCTGTATGCTCACTTTAAGTACCTTGCTAATATCTCCCTTATTTATACTATTCATCCACTTAAACACCTCAATTAAGTCTCCCCTTACTCTACGTCTCTCTAGCGAATGCAGACTTAGTCTTTTCAGTCTGTCTTCATATGACAGGTTCCGGACGTCATGTATCATTTTAGTCATTCTTCTCTGTACATTTTCTAACGAATTAATATCCATTCTATATTAAGGACACCAAAATTGTACTGCGTAGTCTAAATGTGGTCTTACTAATGCTAGATAAAGTTTCAGTATTACTTTAGATGATCTATTGCTCACGCTTCTCGAAATAAATCCTAGGACCCTATTTGCTTTATTTCTCGCATTAATACACTGTAGATAGATAGGTTTAAAAATAGCTAGATAGATAAATAAATATAGATATTAATAGACAGCCTGGAGCACTATAATCACATGGGGTTCAGCCTCACACCTTACCTCACACCTGCCTCCACCCCACCCCACCCCACCCCACCCCCGGGAATACCTCTCATTAACACCTCGCCTCACCTCTTGTGGGACTACCTTTCTGACTAACACCTTTTGTTTTGAGAAAGCAGTAGTTTACCTTAGCTGATCCTCAATGATTTTCAGTCTTAATTATTGTTATAAGGGGTGACAGGCATATATATATATTTTTTTTTTATAGCATTGCAGCCCAGCTTTGCCACCAAAACACAGTACTTGAAATCAGCTGGATGTCCATAAGATACATCGCATACAGTATATTTATTCCCTGCCACAGTGGGGTTAGGGGAAGGCTGGCCAGCATCCTGAATGGCAATGTAATCAGCAAACCTCAACTGTGCCTCAAGATCTAAGCCCTGACTGGCCCCATCCCGCCGCAGTGCCTTCACCCACTACATCACTACAGTCGCGACAGCGAGAGGTGGCGGAGAAGCTCATCCCTCTCTCTTCCCACTGGAATGTCTGTGATTGGTGGATGGTGGGGTGGGAGGTGCGTGGGTGAGGTTAGGAGTCCATTTGATGACCAGTACAGGTGTACCGTCTAATCTGGAAAGACATCGTCACCTGCCTGGTGCTACTCTCTCTCTCTCTCTCTCTCTCTATGTATGTATGTACGTTTTTTCTAACATTTTGTTGTGATGTGTTTTCATTATTTTTTTAAATCTCTTTTTTCATGGTCTTGGAATACAAAGGAAAATACTGTATTTATCATGCTGTACTTATGCAGTCAGTATCCCATTATAAGGCTCATCAAGTCATCCGTAATTCATCGCCGAATTTAATAACCTTAAATGTACTGCACCAGCCTTCCCCCTTCAACCCATCCCTCTCCTTCTCTCTCTCTCTCTCTCTCTCTCTCTCTCTCTCTCTCTCTCTCTCTCGTGAAAAAAGGAAACATTAGAGGGGTATTGATAAAGGATTTGATGTAGAAATGTTTCATAATACATAAGGAAGGAAGTTAAAATGAAAGGCAGCCAAGAGTGTGTGTGACCTGAGAAGGGAGGCTAATTCACAAGGGACAATAAATTCTGGTGTGTGTGTGTGTGTGTGCGCGCGCGACCCTCTCATTATCATACTCCAGGACTTGTACACTGTTCCTCGTCAATAAAGTCATTACTGGTATATGCAATCCCTCCACGTATATATATATATATATATATATATATATATATATATATATATATATATATATATATATATATATACTATTTTGCTTACATTTTGTTGTGGTGTGTTGAGAGAGAGAGAGAGAGAGAGAGAGAGAGCAACATAGGGAAGAAAGGGTTAAGGAGTGGCAAGTATGGACAGGTGGATCTTGTGACCTGTGATTCCCTTCAGCCCTCCATGACAATCCCCAGGGACGTGAGCGCAGTGTGAGCCTCAGAGAATGTTTGCCTTTGTTTCCTCTGTATTTTGCATCTTGACTCTTCACCTCACCTTCCAGCTGCTTTGTCTGCTTGTCCGACGGAATGCATTGCTTTTGGCTTGAGATGTATATTGTATGGCCATTCTAATGCTTTATTCTAAAATATAAACTTAGCAGACCTGCGTTCAATCGATCAAAAAAAAAAAAAATCTTGACACAGGTGAACAATGTTTTCACAATGAGCGATGCTCCTGTTCGTGTTGGTTTAAGCCAGTTTATTCTGAATGAATATTTCCCAACCATATGGTACATAAATCCTTCTTTATGGTTTTTCTGAGAGAAATAACTGAGATTCACAAGCATGAGAATTTTACTAAAGAATTATTTCAAAAGTTTCGTCCAGTGCTTTAAAGTGACAAGACAAAGCTTACATAGATTATTTTATGATTGTGTACACTCATTGCTTAATTCCCATATATATATATATATATATATATATATATATATATATATATATATATACACTGTATGTATAAATATATGTCTGAATGCATGCATGTACGCCCTCCGGAGCGACGGGGTAGGGGAGAGAAGAAAGGGGCTTAGGATTGACAAGTATGTCCCGGTGGACCTGATCTTGTCATTACCACTCCCTCAAAGCACACGTGTTTCTCTTTCTGTATTCTTCTCTCTCTCTCTCTCTCTCTCTCTCTCTCTCTCTCTCTCTCTCTCTCTCTCTCTCTCTCTCTCTCTCTCTCTCTCTCTCTCTCTCTCTCTCTCTCTCTCTCTCTCTCTCTCCTCACTCACTCACTCACTCTCTCTCTCTCTCTCTCTCTCTCTCTCTCTCCTTCCCTGATTTTGGCTTATGGTGAGTATTATCCTGTCCTTTCTAATGTTTTACTCCTTCAATGTTTTTGGCTGGACTTTCATATTCTAGAATATCAACATGCACACCTGTATGTATTGTGATATACCACAGGTAATAGTCTGTGTACACATATTAACTGCTGTAGCAATAAATAAAGCTTCGAACCATGGCGATCAATTTGGTGACGGTACTATGAGGGAAATATAAGCGCTCTCACACCTCCCCATTCTGCCCATCACCGTAGACCAATCAGGGACGAGAAAAGGAAAGCCTTTTCCTCAGTCCTCCCTGAGGGAGGCGCTTCTCCGCCACCTCTCGCTGTCGCGACTATAGGCGTCAGCTATACTCAGGTCATTTTATCTAGGCGTAGACTTGCCATCTTGAATGTTGAGCTGTAACAGATCATCATCATGGCGCTAATAATGAAGTTCTGTGGAAGGGTTGTTGAACCCTAGTACAGTCGTCCTCTGCCACTGAGCTATGACAATTACTGTATGCTGAGAATGAACAAAAATCTTTATGGATTTAAAGTGTGAACTACACACTATACTTTTGTTGCCCTAACTTGGCCTAGGTTTTTGTCTTTTTGCAGCTTATATCACACAGTTCAGTGGCAGAAAAATACAGTGCAGTGGCTTTGCATCCTTTTCATAGCACTTCATATCTTCTTTGCTTATATCATTCTAGTAGTTCAGTTACTCTTCTAGGAGCTGCCTAGCATGGGCCAACCGGCCTACTGCAGTTATCCTCTCTTTATGTTCTTATAACGGAATTTTTCCAGTTTGAAACCATTACTTCTAGTTCTATCCTGTATGCCCACTTTAAGTTCTGTACCTTGCTAATATCTCTACTTATTTATTCCCTTCCTTCACTTAAACACCTCAATTAAGTCTCCCATTACTCTACGTCTTCCTAGTCGGTGTAAATTTAGTCTTTTTAGTCTGTCTTCACTTGACAAGTTCCGAACATCATGTATCATTTTTGTCATTATTCTCTGTACGTTTTCAAGCGACTTTATATCCATTCAATAGTACGGACACCAAAATTGCACGGCGTAGTCTAAATGTGGCCTTATTAATGCTAAATAAAGTTGCAAAATTGCTCCTCGAAAGAAATGGTAGGAGCCTATTTGCTTTACTTCTAGCATTAATACACTTCTGCCTAGGTTGAGGTCTTACTAACCATAACTCCTAGATCTCTCTCGCATTCCGATTTACTAATTACTTTGTTATCTAAGTTGTATGTAGTATCTCACATGGTCTTGCCTACGTTCAGTACTGTACAGTTTTCAAAATCTGACAGTCTGAAATTACCCACAAAATTTGTAAAAGTGGCACCACTGGATTGTCATTGCCGCGCGAGGGCAGCACATACAAGGTTGACTCCACGCTGCTTGCATGTTACCATCACGCGAGGCTGATGCAGTGACATCGTGATTTTCAACACGTTGAGCCTCAGTGTCGCTCTTGCTAGGGTTGGATGTATATCTTCGACGGTTAGCCCATGGCGCCAAGCCGTCTACACTCGCATGATCGTATCTGCCATACCAACTGTTACCTTACCCCCTCCCTGGCCCTCAGTCACCAAATGTCAGGCTGGGAGTGTGTACGTGTGACGCCCAGCTCCGCGGTGCGTGGCTGTCTTGTTACCCTCACCATACCAGGCTCATTGCACATGAGAACTATGTTTCGCTGAGGGTGGGAGATGGAGAAAGGATTATTGAGAGGAGCATGTGTAGTTAAAAGGAAAGACAGACTGACAAATGAGGAAGTGCAGGAGCGTTGTGGTGTTAATGTGAACGTGATAGCGTAAGGAGAAAATACACTGAGGTGGTTTGGCCATGTGGAGAGGATGGAGAGCGAGAGACAAGCGAGGAGAGTGTATGTGAGTGAGGTGGAGGGGGGGGGGAGGAGAGGGAGGGGAGGCTTAAGATGAGATGGAAGGATGGGATGGAAGTATGTGAGAGAGAGGGGGGTGAGCCAGTGGCGTATCCAGGAAATTTGCCAGGGGGGGCAAACACTTGGAATATTTCCTCATAATATGTCACCACAAACTTTCCTAGATTTGATGTTTTATGTCATCAGAAATAAATTGACATCATTACTGTCGCATTTGTTCCAATGTCTTAAAGAAAAACTATCTTTTCCCCACATATTGACAGCTTTCTTGAAGTTACTTTAAGTTAATAGCTAATAATCCTTTCAGAGGACAAGTATGTAAAAACACTCAGTACATAATGTTACCAGAGGTCTACTATTTCATTAGAGAGAAAATGGAACCACCAGCAATAAATTAGAAGGCACTGGAGTTGCCCTAGCAAAGACATCTCCATGTCACTAGTATCCTTGGTCATCAGGGTACTCTCGTAGATGGTAGTATTATCGATACCTGCATGCTAACTTCCCTCCGTTCTACCGCAAAATATATTTTTTTTCTCGGTACCACAAATTTCTTGAGCACTTTTAGTACTGAAAAAATGACTGTCAACGCTATACTCTTAGTGCATCATTTACCTGCTATCTTTATCTCTCTGTGCATATAAGGAATTACAGCTATTTTGCGTAATAACCTATGAAATTATAATGAATTATACCACACATCGGCACAGCAAGTACCATACGAGATGCAATGGCCTCCATACTATCTGTTTATGTTCGGAAATAAACCCTGTATTTTGATTGGCTGCTGGAAGAAAAATAGCGGAATGGATGGGCCAATGAAAACTCGAGATCTGGCGTGAGTGTCCCGAACACACACACTTTCCCACATTCGTATCGTTTTTTTCTATTTTCCTTTGCGGTTCTCTCTCTCTCTCTCCCTCCCTCCCTCCCTCTCTCTCTCTCTCTCTCTCTCTCTCTCTCTCTCTCTCTCTCTCTCCACTTAGCACATATGCATAAATTCAAACCCGCTGCTGCAGCCACCCCCAGTCTGGTATTCTGTTTTGCACTACTGTTGTGGTGGTAGGCAGTAGAAATTCTGTTTTCCACTACTTATTCTTGTAGTTTGATTCTCACTGGCTCAGGCATGAGGGGTGGTGCATACGTCAAGACTGACCTAAGTAAAAATACATCTGCTGGGATTAAACTGTCTTAATCCTTGACTCAGGTGACCACGCCACCTGCCCCTCTCAGCAGGGAATGATTTTCATATCACCTGAACTGTACTGTGCTGCATTGAAAGGATTTTTCCATTAAGGAAAAAAAAACGGCGTAAAGCTATTCATCTTGAAAATTCTCACCTAGAAAAGTAGGGGGGACAAAAGATACTCTGTCCCCCAGGCTCCAAAAAGTGTGTTTGGGGGGGGGGGGAAGCAAGTCCCCCTGTCCCCCACTCAAACGAGGCCCCTGGCACACCTTACCGTGTATAATGTACAGTAGTCTGAGGTGATCAAACATGGCTTCATGCAGTCTTTGAAAATTCTGCTTGTTTCAGTTGTGTGTAATAATTGTGCAGTTTTTGTTTGCAACTGGCTGCAGGGTAAGAGGATATGGCTGCAGGGTGAGAGGATATGGCTGCAGGGTGAGAGGATATGGCTGCAGGGTGAGAGGATATGGCTGCAGGGTGAGAGGACATGGCTGCAGGGTGAGAGGATATGGCTGCAGGGTGAGAGGATGTGGCTGAGGGGACAGGAAGGCCATTTTTACACCTCATCAGGCTTCATGTGCAAAACATCATTACAGCTCTAATATTAACCACATAATCTACGGTGATAGGGGAAATTGTTAACTTATAAATGGTCATTTTTTTTTCCCAAGGGTTTTATTATATTTAGCTTTCAATTGTAGGGAAGAGTAAAGTATTGGTCTTTGAGAGAGGTGAAGTCAGTGAATGTGCAGCGAGGTTGGATGGTGAGGAATTGGAAAATGTGAGTACGTTTAAGTACTTGGGTAGTGTGATGAGTAAGGATGGAGGTTTGGAGGGTGAAGTGCCTGAAAGGGTACAGCAGGGAAGAAAAGTTGCTGGTTCTTTGAAAGCAGTGATAAGAAACAGGGAAGTGAGCATGGAAGTGAAAAAGTTACTACATGACAGTATTGTGATACCAACTCTAACGTACGGAAGTGAAGCTTGGACATTGTTGGAAGGACACAAGTCAAGAGTGAGAGCAGTGGAAATGAGTTATTTAATAGGAGCCTGTGGAGTCACATGGAGAGACAGGCTGACGAATGAGGATATAAAGGAGCGTTGTGGTGTGGATGTGGATGTGATAGGAAGCGTTATGAGGAACACACTGAGGTGGTTTGGCCATGTGGAGAGGATGGAGGGTGAAAGACTGACGAAGAGAGTGTATGTGAGTGAGGTGGAGGGGGGAAGAGGGAGGGGGAGGCCGAGGATGAGATGGAGGGATGGGGTGGAGAGGTATATGAGAGAGGGGGGTGTGAGTTGGGAGCAGGGCAGAGAAATGGCGGGGGACAGGGCGACTTGGAGGCGATTTGTTTGTGGCCACCCCAAACGGGATTGAGGCGTCTGGCAATAGAAAGATAGATAGCTTTTAATTTCAAAGGAAATTATTGCTTCCACATAAAATTTTTGGAAATAGATAATATTGTTTAATATACAGGTGGTAAAATTAGGAAAATTGTATTGTCATACAAGAACTATGCCAAAAATCCCTTTCAGCATTTCCCCCAAATATTCCCAGGGGGGGCAAAGTGCCCCCCTGCCCCCCCAGTGGCTACGTGTATGGGGTGTGCTGTGGGGGAGGGCAGTGAAATGGCGGGGGACACGGCGATAAGGAGGCGGTATGTTTGTTCTTACGGGATGGAGTCGTCATGCTATAGACAGTTAGAAATATTGGTGTAATGTTAATAACTGTTCTTTATTCTTCATTTTATTTTGTATTAACCTCGTCATCCTTGTTCTTATTGTTTTTATAATGCTGAAAAGTATGGGGAAGACTGTAGGCCTATCATGTATTAAGCAGTGTAGCTCGGCCTTATTACACTCATTTCCTCTCCCCCTCCTCCTCCTTCTCCTCCTCCTCCTCCTCCTCCTCCTCCTCCTGCTCCTCCTCCTCCTCCTCCTCGTCTTTCCTCTCCTATTCTCCCCCCCTCCTCCTCCTCCTTCTCCCCTTCTTTCCTCTCCTGTCCTCTCCTCCTCCTCCTCCTCCTCTTCCGTCTTTTTTCCTCCTTTTTCTCCTCCTCTTTCTCCTTTCCTTGTCTTCCTCTCCATTCCTCTTTCTCTTTATCATTCTCCACTTCTTCCTCCTCCTTCGCGCTCTTCCTCCTCTTTCTCTTTTCCTCCTCATCCTCATCCTTCTTTTCATCATTTCCTTCTTCCTTTTACTCCTCCTCCTCCTCTTGGGTATAAGGAAGAGTTTTCTTATTTGGGAAACATGTTATGTGCTGGAGGTGGAACTGGAGCTGTGACCAGAGTGAGGAGTGGTTGGAAGAAGTTCAGGGAGCTGTTGCCTCCCCTGACATTGAGAGGGCTCTCCCTCCATGCTAGGGGACCTTTGTATGCAGCATGTGTTAGCAGTGTAATGCTGTATGGTAGTGAGACCTGGGCAGTAAAGGAAGACGAGATCTGTAGGCTCAAATATACAGAAATGACAGTGATTAAAAGGATGTGTAGTGTGTCCTTGGGTGTGAGGCCTGGGGGGCTGGTTTATGATTGAAGAGTTGAGAGGAAGGTTGGGACTGGAGTGTATTGGTGTTGTGGTGATGAGGGGTAGATTGAGATGGTTTGGGCATGTGGAGAGGATGGAGGATGACAGTTGGGTGCGGAAAGTGTGAAGTGTGAACGTCGGGGGTAGGGATGTGAGAGGCAGACTGTCACACTTTTAATAGCACTTGAGCTAACTGAGGAGGGAAATACCACTTTTGAATGTATGCTGTTTTTTTTTTTTTTTAACCTGAGGTACCTGTACTGATGCTGTATTACTTGACTTAGTGTATGTCAGCATCTATTATGCACTAGTGTGAGCCTGAGTAAAGTCATGTAGTGTTTGCCTAAATATAACTTTTAGATGGACCATTTGCAGAGAAAGTTACTTTGAATTGGTTTTTGTAAGCCTGTGACTGCTAGTAATTGTTTTAGTTTTATAAAATGCTTTGGTGTTAGCATGAATAAAAACTGCAGTGGATCAGGTCTGGTCAAAGGGTTAAATGGTGTAGGGAGCACAGGAAGGCTTGATAGCAGCTCTTCCTTAACAGCCTATCTATCCATCTATCTATCTATTGCCAGACGCCTTAATCCCATAAGGGGTGGCCACAAACAAATCGCCTCCATATCGCCCTGTCCCCTGCCATTTCACTGTCCTGTCCCCAGCTCACAACCCCCTCTCTCATATACAACCCTCCTTCATAACAACCCTTTTTGTATATTACACGTCAACATTGTGTACTGTTATTTATGGTGCTTGTATAGTAACAGTGTTGGCATCAGTAATATACAAAAGCACACTGAGATGAGATGTGCACAATAAATGGCACAAAAAGTGGTGTTGAGAAATATCCAAATCCACCAAGAATACAACTGTAAATGACAATGTTGTACTGATTATGAAAATTGATTTTGCAGGATGAAGGAAGCAGAAGAGAAAGTCTAAAAGATAACCAAAGAGACGAAAGATGTGGCTAAGGTGATGCAAGAAGGCGGCAGTCTGGTGAGTAAACTGAAGAACAAGGTGAAGATGGTGCAGAGAGGGAGCCAGGATACAAAAAGCCTTTGTTACAAGTAAGGCCCAGTATTTTATTCTGTCTATCTACCTATCTACAGCCAGACAAATAAGACATTATTTTTTCCATCTATCTGTTGCCAGATACCTTAATCCCGTAAGGGGTGCCAACAAACAAACTGTCTCCATGTTGCCCTGTCCCCTGCCATTTCACTGCCCTTCCCCCAGCGTACACCCCAGTCTCATATAACTCTCCACTCCATCCCTGCATCTCATCCTTGGTCTGCCCCTCCCTCTGCCCTCCTCCACCTCACTCACACACACTGTCCTAGCTAGTGTCTCAGTCTCCATCTTTTCCACAAGGCCAAGCCACCTCTGTTTATCACCCTAATATTTTCTATCACATTATTTTACTTACCATAAGGAAATCAGATGGAGGGTGAGAGACTGACGAGGAGAGTGTATGTGAGTGAGGTGGACGGGGGGAGAGGGAGGGGGAGGCCGAGGGTGAGATGGAGGGATGGGGTGGAGAGATATATGAGAGAGGGGGGTGTGAGTTGGGAGCAGGGCAGTGGAATGGCGGGGGACAGGGCGACATGGAGGCGATTTGTTTGTGGCCACCCTGTACGGGATTGAGGCGTCTGGCAATAGATAGATAGATAGATTTTCCATTATGTGCTTGAAATCCAACTTGTGGGGAAGCCATTGGACTTACCAGATTATCGGCTTTATCGGATCGGGCTTCCCCCATCCCCCCACATTGATCTGGTGTAGAGAGGGTCTGCTGTATCATTCTTTTTCTGTGTCTGTTCTTCTGTCTTCCTGTTCTGTCTTTCCTATGGTAAAATAACTCCAACAGGTAGACTCTTGCACACGTCGGGTGGTAAGCTCCGCCCACCACCCCTCGTGACATCACATGGCGCACCAAACTGGCTTCATTAGCCTACACATTTATTGAACAGCCAGATTTTTGGTACAAATTTGGATTTTGGTTATGTTCTTGGACCATTTCGCAATAAATATTCCTAAATGATATGCCTGGAATCCTAATGGACTCAGGTTCTAATCCCGGCTGGGGCAAGGAACAGTTTAAGGATTTGAATTTCTTAAAAAGCAGACTTTTCTGATCTACCAGAAGACCCACCGACATGTCATAAAAGTACCCCTACTAATACCAGAACACCAGTCATGTCCATGTCAGTCTGACTGCTGGAGAGCGAATAGCTGCTGCAGAGAGGCTATAACTCGGCATCTTTGCCATGAACTTACAACCATCTCAAACGACATACACTCGTCAATCTTAGTCATTTCTCCTCACTTGCTCATTCGCCTAACAATTTTCACATTTTAATGATAGACTCTGGTCCTAATAGGCCCGCCCCGTAGATACCCTGGTGTGGTACGACGCCGAACCCCGAGGCCTGAGGCACGAGGGGACCCCATTAGGGGGTGGTTAAAGGAAGCATCAAGGTGGGCTTGCTTAGGTAGGAATAGGAATCTTAGGTGCTCCTTTGACCTAGCAAGTGGTCACTCCCTTTAGAGGGGGGGGGGGAGCTTAGGATACCAGCCTAAGATATTAGGTAGAAAGGACCACTCTGGAGACCTACTAGAGGCTCTCCTCAGGACTCTGTACCTCATGAACCTCAAAAATGGGTAAGGTAAAAATCAAACACAGATCTCCTCAGGAGACACAAACGAAACTGAAACTATTAGAAACAATTGCACCTTCCAACATCAAGATCACCGGACTTCACGCCTCGAACGAGTTCATCATTGCCACTACTGCAACAGAAGAAGACACAGAACTATTGCTGTCCCCTGCAGTAAGAAAACCACTCCAGGAAAATGGATATACTCCAATCTTCCCACCAGAAATAAGAGCAAAGAGGAGCATCATCTGCACAAAAGTAGATGATATAATCTACTGTCACACTGAAGAAGAAATAGAACACGAACTCACGGACAAAAACACCTGGGCCAAAGTAACCAAGATATCCATATTCGGTAAGAGAAATACCATGAAAATCGAATTTGAAGAATCAAAAATGGCTGAGAAGGCTATGGAAGGCCTCAAACTATTCCATATATGTATTAGCAGACACCAAATTCAAGCCGAGAAGTTCATTAACGTCACCGTCTGCATGAGATGTTATGAACTAAACTCTCACTCTACCAACGACTGCCCCAAACCCAAGGACTACTCAGTCTGCTCTGAATGCACCTCCACCGAACACAGATGGAGTAAATGCAAGTCAGCCACAAAAAAATGCATAAACTGTGGAGGAGAGCACAGCACCACAGCTATGAAATGCCCCAGAAGGAAGGAAATAGTAAAAAGCAGCATCAACACACCTCAAACCCCATCTCCTGCCTCAATCCGCCCAGGAACAAGTTTCGCCCAAGCAACAAAAAACTCCCCAAACCTCCCAACAGAAGCCCTTCAAAACACTACACCCACCAACAAGTTTTCAGACTACATGGTTCTGATCTTAAACGCACACATGCATGAACTAGCAACCCCAGGATGCTTCAACAAGATACTTGAACAAAGTTGCATACTAAACGGACTTCCAGTAGTGAAACTCCCCCCTAACCCCCCCTCGGAAAAAATAATCAGAGCAGTCATTCCAGAAACAACAATAAACCTGCCTT
>NC_137059.1:16574363-16576863 GCF_032717465.1 Coenobita brevimanus
TCCTTTCTTCCTTCCCTCCTTCCTCCCTTCCTTCCTTCCTTCCTTCCTTCCCTCCTTCCTCCCTTCCTTCCTTCCTTCCTTCCTTCCTTCCATCCCTCCTGCCTTCCTTCCTTCGTTCCTTCCTTCCTTCCTTCCTTCCCTCCTTCCTTTCATCCATCCCGTCTGTCTGTCTGTTGTCTATTAGGTATCTCCATATATACATAATAATGGCCTACCTACCGTCCTGCCTACATATCTACTTACCTACCTACCTTCTTATCTACTTACCTACCAGCCTACCTACCTATTTATCTACTTACCTACCTTCCTACCTACTTACCTACCTACTGACCTATCTACCTACTTTACTCTTGCCTACCTACCGACCTGCCTACCTACCTACCAACCTACTTACCTACCTACCAACCTACTTACCTACCCACCTATTTCTCTGTCTACCTACCTACCAATCTACCTACCTACCTACCTACCAATCTAAATACCTACCTACTTTGCCTACCTCCTTATCTACCTACTTACCTACCTACTTACGTTTATTCTTGCCTACCGACATGCCCAAGTTCCTCAGTTACCTGTAATTGCCCAGCCTCAGTACTGATGCACACACACACACACACACACACACACACACACACACACACACACACACACACACACACACACACACACACACAGTCAACGACCTTCCTCCCTCTGTTTGTCTGTCTGTCTGTCTGTCTCTGTCTCTGTCTGTCTGTCTGTCTGTCTGTCTGTCTCTCTCTCTCTCTCTCTCTCTCTCTCTCTCTCTCTCTCTCTAACGTGCCGTTTTGTATGAAAACGTAGAGCTTTAAGATAACGTGTATACACCTACATAGGCCTACGTACATACATACACACGCACACACTACATACACACAAGCACACACTTCATACACACGCACACACTTCATACACATACACACTACATACACACACGCGAACACTTCATACATACACACACACACACACACACACACACACACACACACACACACACACACACACACACACACACACACACATCTACATACATATATCACAAATGTGCACACACTACATACATATATACATACATACATACACACATCACGAAACATACACGTACATACGAATAGACACCAACACATATACGTCAAACATACTCACATACACACCTACACATGTACGTCACATACACACACGCACACACGTCATACTGATAAGACTGTTTATACTTACACACCTACACATGTACGTCAAATATACTCATATGACTACACACACGCACACGTCACACTGATAAGATTGTACACACACACACACACACACACACACACACACACACACACACACACACACACACACACACACACACACACAAGTATTCTAAGGTAGGACTTGGTGGGGAAGGGAGTGTGTGTCGATGTGTGTGTGTGTGTGTGTGTGTGTGTGTGTGTGTGTGTGTAACACACTCTAACCAAGCCACACTCTAACCAAGGCAAGACTATGAATATTGTCCACTATACTCTTTTTACTCTAACTTGGCCTAAAACTCCCCTATTTCCGTCCTGAATGCTGAGTTGTAGCAATAGATGAACACTGGAAGATGATGCTGGTCACGAAGATGTGCTGAGACAAGGTTGTAGAGCCATAGCATTGTACTTTCTGCCACTGAACTACGTGAAATCAGCTGCAAAAGAACGAAAATCTGGGCCAAGTGAAAGTGAAAAGAATATATCTCCCGCAGTTTATATATAATGTTTTTTTATGAACATTTATATCAACAGTTACCTTTTTTCCTTCATAATATGTAAGAACGACGTCGAACCAAGTTTTTGAAAAGATCCAGGAATGTAAGAGTTCTCTGTGGTAAGAAATTAAGGAGAAAAGTGTCGTGGGTGTTGGCGGAGCATTGCGGTGAGATGTGCAGGCACACACACACACACACACACACACACACACACACACACACACACACACACACACACACAATACTCTCTAATGGAACTTGCTGGTGGGAAAAATGTGTGTATGTAACTGGTGGTGTGAGAGGTTGCCATGGTAACACACAGGCACCTCCCACTAGTCAACCAAAGACTTCCTTAGCGATATATTTTTGGACAAGGCTGATTAACATCCTTTTGTACGTTTTTTATCCAGATTATGGTAAAGCTTGAAGTATTTATACAGCACAGTAGGAGAGCAAGGTGTAATAAGCAAAATTAATCGCCAAGGGACAGGTGCTAGGGAGTTGTAGAATGAGTTTATAGCTGTAATTTTTACCAGAGCGTTCCATTAAGCTGTATGTATAGCTTATCAGACTTAACATGGCTGAGATCTTCATTTTGCTGCTTATTTCTCATAGCATAATTACAGGCAGAAGAAGAGGATAACACGGCTGTACATATCTTCAACAGCACTTTTTCGTGACTAGCATCATATTGTATCGTCAGGGTCTTGTTATAGCTCAGCATTCAAGATGGTGAGATGGCAATTTTAGGCC
>NC_137059.1:16586863-16731863 GCF_032717465.1 Coenobita brevimanus
TTATGTATGTGTCTGGGAAGTGTAGAGTCGGGTGGAGGAGGGGATATGTTGCTAAGATAATCTGTGTAGTGTTGGGCGGTTGTTCGATTTTGTTTCTTTGTGGAGAGGATGATGCAACATAAGGTTACAAAGGTGGGACGGATCTTGAGCTGAAGTGATGAACTGTGTGCCTCTCATATTCACTTGGTCTCTGACTGAAATTAGTTATGTTTCTTGGTGTAGGCTGTCAGTACTTGTGGTCTTAGTGTCTTCTGCTATCAAGGTATTGTTTTCTGTTCTTTAAAGCTCCTTCGTGTTTGTGTTGGATATGATTACGGCTCAGCTTGTGCGGCAGTAATTCACGGTTGTTTTAATGTATTACTTATAAGTGGAGGATGGAGTTGGGATGTATATGAGAGAGGGTGTGTGTGAATTAGGGGGAGTGATGCAGAATGACGGGGGACAGGGTGGCATAGAGGCGACTTGTTTGTGGCCACCTCTTACGGGATTAAGTCGTCTGGCTATAGATAGATGGATAGACAGATAGCTTATAGTTTCCATACGGTTTGCCGAGTAGTAGCGATTGTTATCACTAGAATATGATGGTAGTCACGAATGAGTGCTGTGGAAAGAATGTAGGACTGTAGTATTGTCTACTTCTGCTACTGATCTGCCTGACATTCTGGTATGCTTTAAATAAAACTCTGTGCCAAGTTAAAGTGAAAGGCGTGTATGTTTGTGTAGGAGGAACAAGAGACAAGGAGGTATTCTGTGGCCTGTTTTCTTTGTGCTTCCTACAAGACACAGTAATAGTTATGACGGGGCATTGATGGCAAGTTTGTGGGTCAGCACACACTTACGGCCTCTCATTATACAAGGTGGTCCATATATTACGCCACCCAGTTCTTGTGTGTTGCGGGCACGGCTCAGTGAACATTACCAGTGTCTACCCTGCATCATTATCTACTTCCCACAACCCTCTTCAGGCTTAGCTTTATAATATAGGCTTTAATTTAGGTCCATTGATTGCATGGTGGAGAATTCCCATAACCTTTTTTATGCTTAGCTGTATATCATTGTATTGTATAATCTTTTATGTCCACGATCACAAGGCTGAGCAGAAATTTGGTGAAGCGATCAGAATGTCTTAGCTCATCACAAAAGCCGTCCCCAGAACACACAAGACTGCAGAGCGCAATATACTTATCACCTATATTAAGTCAAAGCCACAGTTAAAAAGGTAATGAAACAAGACAGAAAATTTAAGTTTTCATTATTAACACTTCAGTATAGAATACATTAACAGAGACAGCAATATAAAATATGCATTCAAAAGTAGCATTTGTCCACAGAACATCCTGGAGGGGAGCGACCCAACTTGCAAGGCAGATCACACCATCACCACCAGGCTTCTCTCGGCAGGTCAGGGCAGATCACCAGCAGCAGCAGCAAGTAATCTCACGGCTGGGGAAGACACGACACCCTGTCGCTGCCGATGCCGCCGCCGTCACCGCCGCCGCCACCACCACCACCACCAGGCATCTCAGAGTAGGGGAAGACACCACACCACCGTCAGGCTTCTCACGGCAGGGCAGACCAAACTTCAGCAGGGTATGACCAGTGTGGCAAGGAAGCAGCGTCAAGGCAGCAGACTCCAGCACGACCTGTGGACCAGATGTGTATTAGTTCAAATCAGTGTTAGCTTTAGTTATTTAATCTTCTATCTATCTCTATCTATTGCCAGACGCCTCAATCCCGTTTGGGGTGGCCACAAACAAATCGCCTCCAAGTCGCCCTGTCCCCCGCCATTTCAATGCCCTGCTCCCAACTCACACCCCCCTCTCTCATACCTCTCCACCCCATCCCTCCATCTCATCCTCGGCCTCCCCCTCCCTCTTCCCCCCTCCACCTCACTCACATACACTCTCTTCGTCAGTCTTTCACCCTCCATCCTCTCCACATAGCCAAACCACCTCAGTGTGTTCTCATAACGCTTCCTATCACATCCACATCCACACCACAACGCTCCTTTATATCCTCATTCGTCAGCCTGTCTCTCCATGTGACTCCACAGGCTCCTCTTAAATAACTCATTTCCACTGCTCTCACTCTTGACTTGTGTCCTTCCAACAACGTCCAAGCTTGACTTCCATACGTTAGAGTTGGTATCACAATACTGTCATGTAGTAACTTTTTCACTTCCATGCTCACTTCCCTGTTTCTTATCACTGCTTTCAAAGAACCAGCAACCTTTCTTCCCTGCTGTACCCTTTCAAGCACTTCACCCTCCAAACCTCCATCCTTACTCATCACACTACCCAAGTACTGAAACGTACTCACATTTTCCAATTCCTCACCATCCAACCTCGCTGTACATTCACTGACTTAACCTCTCTCAAAGACTATCATTTTACTCTTCCCTACATTCACCTTTAGATTCCGTTTCTTGCACACTCTCCCAAACTCATCCACCAAGCCTTGCAGCTCCCCTTCGTCTTCACTCAACAACACAGTATCATCTGCAAACAACAGTACAGGGAGTTTCCAGACACTATCCTCCTTCACCAGGGCCACTCCAACATCCACTGCCCTACCTTGTACCTCTTTTATTACCCCATCCATGTACAGATTGAACAACCATGGAGACATGACACATCCCTGTTTCAACCCAACTTTCAAAGAGAAAAATTCACTTCGTTTACCACCCACACGCACTGCAGCCTTCGCACCATCGTACATACTCTTCACAGCATTCAACAACTTCCCATCTACTCCATATATTCTTAACACTTTCCACAATCCTTGTCTATCCACCCTGTCATATGCTTTCTCCAAATCCATGAAAGCCGCATACAACTTCTTTCCCTTCTCTAGAAACTTTTCCACTCAAGATCTAAGAATGAATATCTGATCTACACAACCTCTTCCCTTCCTAAAGCCTCCCTGTTCTTCTCCAACTAATTTCTCTGTTCTTTCTCTTACTCTGTCAATAAGTATCCTACCATATACTTTTCCTATTATACTAAGAAGACAAATACCCCTTTGATTACCACACACTTCTTTTTCCCCTTTTCCTTTGTACAAGGGAATAATTATACCTGACTTCCAATCCTCCAGGACCCTACCTTCCTCCAAGGCCAATCTGCACATCTTCCACATCCATTCTACTACTATCTCTCCCCCATGCTTCAGCATTTCACCACACTCTCCATCAATTCCTGGGGCTTTCCCAGATTTAACTTTCTTCATTGCTTCCACAACGTCTATCCTACTGATTTCTTCCTGTCTTCTCACCTCCCTCCTCCTCCCAGCCATTCCCCAGCCACTTATGCTCGCATTACTTCCATCCTCTATGTTCAACAATTCCTTAAAGTGTTCTCTCCATCTGCTCACTTTTTCTCCCTTCTCCACTAGTAATCTACCATTTTTATCTTTCACTCCCCTGCTAACTTCACTTCCACCCTGTCTTACTCTTTTCACCTCTCTCCAGAACATTTTCTTACAGTCCCTCCACTTTACACTCAAATTCCTTCCAAATTCCTCATCCACTCTCTTCTTACTCTCTCTTACTAATCTTTTCACCTCTCTCTTCCTTTCTACATATAACTCTCTCTTCCGCCTCTCAACTTCTTCCACGCCCCTATTTCTCATCCATTCATTGTATGCTTTCTTCCCAGATGACGATGTAGGCAATTGTAGCTTTGGCCAGGCAACTGAGTTGGTAGGATGTGCTGTGGGTAACCCAGGGATTCAGGTTCAGACAGGCCCAAAATGGGCACAAAACAGGAGGGTTTGGCTCTTCTGTCAGTGTTCAGGTTTGGAATTTTCATCATTTTGTTCCCTCTCCAAATAATTGCAGCCAAACCTAGATCTAGGTATAGCATGGTTAAGGATAGCATAAAATTTCTGAGTGCTAGTGATATCCATGCTGCTAGATCTTTGGCAACTTCCCTATGCAGTCCCCTGTCCCTGAGGTCACACTCTTTGACCTCATCCCAGCTCTTCTTTGGTCTGCCTCTCGCAACCCTACCCCCAACATTTACACATCCCTTTCTGCGCCCAGTTGTCAGCTCCTATCCTTTCCACATGTCCAGACAGTCTCAGTCAGCACCTCCTCATCACAACAACACACTCCAGTCCCATCCTTGCTCTCAACTCTTCCGTCATAAACCTAGCCCCCCAAGGCCTCGTGTTCAAGGACGCA
Organism: Coenobita brevimanus; assembly: GCF_032717465.1. Taxonomy (NCBI): domain Eukaryota; kingdom Metazoa; phylum Arthropoda; class Malacostraca; order Decapoda; family Coenobitidae; genus Coenobita; species Coenobita brevimanus. The sequence goes on from NC_137059.1 coordinate 16,591,047, forward strand.
CTGCACATCCACCCACTCATTGTCATTTCTGTATGTTTAAGCCTGCAAATATCCTCTTCCTTTGCTGCCCAAGTGTCACTACCATACAGTATTGCGCTCCTGGCACATGACACATACAGAGGTCCTTAGCACAGAGGGAAAGCTCTCTCATTGTCAGGAGAGGCAACAGCTCACTGAATTTCTTCCAACAACTCCTCACTCTAGCCACAGAGCTAGCTTCAGCCTCACCTCCAGCACATAACATGTCTTCCAAATAACAAAACTCTTCCACATACTCGAGAGACTCACCAACAAGGTCAGTCCTTCCATTCCTGACAATCTTCACCTGCTCTCCCCGACACACAGCACACATGAAATCAGCATTATCTTGCATCTACCTCTAGTACCACTACATATCTTATGCACTCACTTATCACAGACTGCACAAGATGGAATTACTTTCCACGCCCTTGTGGCAGATCTCACATGGCCACTCTTCCCTCTTCTTTGACAGTACTGCCACCAGCCCTATACACCATCACTTTAGTAATATCTGCATTTACTTTGAGCCCTTGTGTTTCATACCATCTCTGCACTTCCCAAATCTTTCCTCCGCCTTCCTTTCATTCTCTGTAATCAACACCAGATCATTAGCATAAATAATCTCCCACGGGAATCCATTTCTGAAGTCACATGAGAGGGTTTCAAGTACCATGATAAACAACAAGGGGCTCAAAATTGACCTCTGGTGCACACCAGCATTCTTGGAAAACTTGTCACTCAAATTTCCATTCACACTTACCTGGGTGTGAGCACCCACATAAATGGCCATAACCACCCTAACCAGCCACTCCTTGATCCCAAGCTTTCTCATTGCCCACTTCACCACCTTTCTAGGGACTCTGTCAAAGGTCTTCTCCAAATCAACAAAAACAAAGTATAATTCCCTTTTCTTTCCTATATATTTTTTCCTAAAACTGTCGAACAATGAATATGGCATCTGTGGTCCCTTTGCCTGACATAAACCCAAACTGTATCTCATCAATATTCACATTTTCTCTTAACATACCTTCTAGAATTAGGAGAGAGGTTTCATAAGTTGATTGGAAGTCAGGAGACAGCAGGAATATACCATTACTGTTGAGGGGGATGAATTTGTGTGTAGGCTATGATACAGGAAGCATATCTCAGAATATGGATGTACAAGGTTAATCATATCTTGTATAGTACTTACACTTTCAGATTTGATAGCTTTTCCTTTTGTAATCTTTACTGAATGATGCAATCAGTTCATGATTACACATTATATAATCTCAGACTTCATCTGTGTCATTGTAGTTGGCTCACCTTGACAAATTTTAGTCCTTCTGCTGCTTAGTTCCTGTATCTAAGTGGCAGAATAAGACAGTATTATGGTTTTGCATCCTCCCCATAGATCTTCATTGTGATTTGCATGATAATCTAGTCTTTATCTCTAGAAACAGCTCAGCATTCAAGGTGGAGAGATGCCAGGTTTTTGTCAGTTTAGGGTGGACATGTAGTCTATATGGTTTGTCTTTATTGTTTTATGTATTCATTATTATTATTATTATTATTTTTTACTGTGGATCAAATTTAGCGACTCATCTCTTCCGTTTATAAATCGGTACAACAGATAGGCTTTCATTCTCAGAGTATGACCACTGAGTACTGTACTGTCTTCCTGTGCAGTGTATATTTTGTCATTTGTACTCTCATTATAAGTTTCATTAAAGAATTTGTATCATATGTTTAGTTTCTGTGTCACTCAGTGTGTTAAGTTTATGTAATATATGGTTAATCGTTTAAGTCTTGCCGTTCAATAGCGGACTAAGTTGCAGTTTTTACTTTCTCCCTTTATGTAAGTAGCAACTGCTCTATATTCTTTCCATAGCACTAGGTCATGATTACCATTAAACTCAGGCTTAGGTATTCCAAGTAGCTCAGGAAATTTCGAGATATCTCCTCCTAAAGCGACATTAATAGGTACATGACAATTTAGTTTAGTCTGTGCATGTTGTTCAATTTCCAATTTTTTGTAACATGTAAAGAAATAAAATACAGTAGAAGTTTTAGCCGGTATACTAGTGGGGCCGCGGTGGCATGGTCAGCATGGTGCTGGCCTGCTGATCAGGAGGACCCAGGTTCAAGTCCCGGTGTGATAGAGGTTTCTTTAAAATGTGGTTGAGGGAAGTTTGCGTAGCAGGCTTTCCTTAAAACCACAAGGCCCCATACTTACACTTCAGCTCACACACACCAAGACACTTACACACACTACTACATACATACACACATCAAGACACACACAAGACACGTACACAGCCACCTTCACACAGTAGACACACCACATACACACACACACAGAGGGTGGGACAGACACACCACAGGCAGACAGAGAGGGACATATACAAAACACAGGGAGTGAGAGAGGAGGGGGTTTTATTAAAAAGTCCAATTTTGGTATACCTCCTGTGGCAAAATTGATATAGCCCCCCCTTTAATATTTTTTCGATATTTTCATTTAGTGCCCCCCAGGCCCCAGACCCACTCGGCTGAACCAAATTGTCTGGTGTCAGCTGGAACATGATATACTAGAGTTATGCCGGTCATGCGGGGGTTAATGGTGAGTGTAGTATAACTGTCAGGCTCCTATGACTCACTCAGCCGAACAAAATCGTCTGTCAGCTGGAATGGAATACTAGAGTTGTCCCAAGCACCAGAGGATTAAGAATTTTAACCCCCTGAGTGATGCTTGTCCGGAGCATCACTCAGGGGGTTAATCTTAACCCCCTGAGTGATGCTCCAGACTCAGGGGGTTAAGATTAACCCCCTGAGTGATGCTCCGGACAAGCATCACTCAGGAGGTAAAGATTCTTAACCCTCTGGTGCTTGGGACAACTCTAGTACCCCATTTCAGCTGACTCAGACGATTTTATTCGACTGAGTGAGTCATAGGAGCCTGACAGTGTCAATACCGTCACCATTAACCCCCTCACGACCGACATAACTCTAGCATCATGTTCCAGCTGACGCCAGACAATTTGGTTCAGCCGAGACAGGATCCTAGGATCCTGAGAGACACTATAACAGCGGTTCCCAACCTGGGAGCCATGGGCCTTATGGTAATATAAGATATTATAAGGTATTTGGTCTGGGTAAAACCTGACAGAAATCAAGTATGAAATATACCTTACTGTGCTAGTTTAGCCTTAAGTATATTGGGGTAATTACCGTTTTCTGCACAATATCAAATATTAAAAATATATAAATATACGATCTGAGTTATATAGGGGCCATGGAGCTTCTCATAATTTTCTCGGGGGGCCACAGGACCAAAAAGGTTGGGAACCACTGCACTATAACATCACAAACAAAATACAAAATGCCTTCCCTCCATCCTGAACGTACTATAATTCATTTACATTAAGTAAGCTCGTATTTTCGTATTTTTGCAGCTTATTTCATGTATCTTAGTTAAAAGAAAAAAATACTACGAGCCGGTGAATAAAATCAACACTTGTAGACGAAGACTATAATTACCAAACAGTTTCGGTGGACACTGCCACCATCTTCAGTGGTCAAGATAGTGAGATGGAGTGACATACTGACACTACAAGGGTTCCTTTTTATGCCTGTGTGTGTGTGGAAGGGTGGGGTAAAGGTGAGGTGGAGTGGGGTAGATTGTAAGCGGGGATTAACCCAAGGGGGATTTTGGGGGGGACATTACCGGACAGGTCAGGTGTAATTCCTATCTGACCTTACCTGTGTCGTAGCAGGAAGGGACATGTCTCTTCCTGCTACGACACAGGTAAGGTCAGATAGGAATTACACCTGACCTGTCCGGTAATGTCCCACCCAAAATCCCCCTTGGGTTAATCCCCGCTTACAATCTACCCCACCCCACCTCACCTTTACCCCACCCTTCCACACACACACAGGCATAAAAAGGAACCCTTGTATAGTCACTCACTATCTTGACCACTGAAGATGGTGGCAGTGTCCACCGAAACTGTTTGGTAATTATATTCTTCGTCTACAAGTGTGGGTTTTATTCACCGTCTTTGATTATCACGCAAGAGTGATTCATCCAGCCAATACTACGAGCTCTGTATCTTTTCATAGCCCTTCTTCGTGACTAGCATCGTATTCTAGTTATCTATAGTTACAACTGAGCATTCAAGTTGGAGGGATCACAACTTTAAGCAATTACAGTAAACAAACAAACAAAAAGCAAGTGTCGTCCTCTTGACCTCTCGTCTTCGCAGGAATGCACCGGTGACGCCATCTTGTGCGTGGAATGCGTTAAGTGCAGGCTCTTGAGTGGAAGGAGCACGGAGCCACGGGAGACTTAATAATATTCGCTAGTCAGCAAGTCTAGAAGCCTGAGACATTTGCCTGAAATAATAATAATAATAATAATAATAATAGAAATAACAACATAACCAGTCATGTACATAATTCAATATCTTAGTCACTCGATGTGTCCATTCCGTCCCTTCAGTACGAGGACGCATTTCTGTAAGCTATTTTTTCTAACATGGGAGGTTCGATACGTTTGATTAAGCCTATCCATAAGACTCCTAAAGCTGAGTAAATGCCTCTGAAAGTTGCAAAATGTAAAATATAAAACGTCTATATGATATAAAAACCTTTGTTCACCTCCGGGACTCGATCTGTGGCGCCTAGAACAAGTGCTGACGTCATGTTTACACTCTGCTACCTTTAGACGATTTCCTGGAGCTTAAAGAAACCCTCTCGGGATGATGGGACAGACACAATAACCCCTTCAGACAGAGAATGACTTAGTTACTTTGTTCTAGGTAACTGGACGATTTTATTCAGCTTAGGAGATCCCCTCGTAGTGAAGGGGTTGATGGTGACTGTATCTAACCCCTGCAGTACGAAATTTCTCTCCAGAGTTGAAGAAAATCGTCTGGAGGAAGAAAGATGAATATGGAAAAAAGTGTTAATGTGGACAATGAGTTAGATAAGACTGGTTTGGTTAAGGTAGGGTAGGGATGGGACGGTTGTGGCATGGTGGGGTAGCGTTGGGTCGGTTATGGCCGGGTGGGGTAAGGTTGGGTTAGTTTTGGCAGGGCGGTGTAGGATTGGGCCGGTTTTGGCAGGGTGGGGTAGGACTGGGTCGGTTTTGGCAGGGTGTGGTAGGAATGGTTCGGTTTTGGCAGGGTGGGGTAGCGTTGGGTCGGTATTGGCCGGGTGGGGTAGGATTGAGTTTTTTTGGTCAGGGTAGGGTAAGGTTGGGTCGGTTTTGGCATGGTGGGGTAGGGTTGGATCGGTTTTGGCAGGGTGGGGTAGGGTTGGGTCGGTTTTGGCAGGGTGGGGTAGGACTGGGTCAGTTTTGTCAGGGTGAGGTAGGATTGTGTCGGTTATGACAGAGTATAGAATAGGTTTTGGTTGGTTTTGGCAGCGTGCATTAGGATTTGGTCGGTTTTGGCAGAGTGGGGTTTGATTGGGTCGGTTTTGGCAGGGTGGGGTAGGATTGGGTCGGTTTTTGCAGGGTGAGGTAGGATTGGGTCGGTTTGGAGAGGGTGTTAAGACTCCATATTATAATTACAAATCATAATAGTTCTGTCATATCCAACGCCTATTTCACTCAGTTATAGTACAGTGTCTCATCAGATTTGGGGCGATCTTCTCTACGATTTTTGTTCTTCCCCGCTTAGTTCAGTCCTTTAGTTCATTCATGACCCTTGGCTTTCCTTTTTATTTTTATTTTTTTTTGAAGTTGTTGGATCGCAGGGGCACGAGGCTTAACCACCATTAGTCCAGAATATTTAAGGGTAGGCCACCAAGCTACGCCCTGGTAACGTCTACACGTCAAAACATCTGTCCACCTCTGGGACTTGAACTGCGGAGCGCTGGACGCTGAGCTCCCAGTCTGCGGATGTCACTGTTACACTTTGCTAGCTTCTGACGATATCCTACAGCTTCAGAAAACCCTCTTAGGATGACGGGACAGAATCATGTAACCCTTCAGACCAAGAACGATTTATTTACTTTGTCCTAGCTGACCGCACGATTTTATTCAACTTAGGAGATCCCCTGACAAAGAAGGGGTTGAGGCTGGCTGTATCTAACCCCTCAAATTCAAAATTCCTCTCCAGAGCTGAAGAAAATCGTCTGGAGAAAGAATGAAGAAAACTGAAAAAAGTGTTAGAGTTAGATAAGATTGGTTTGGTTAGGGCAGGGTAGGGTTGGGTCGGTTATGCCAGGGTGGGATAGGGTTGGGTCGGTTATGCCAGGGTGGGGTAGGGTGGGGTCGGTTTTGGCAGGGTGAGGTAGGACTGGGATAGTTTTGGCAGGGTGGGGTAGGACTTGGATGGTTTTTGCAGGGTGGGTTAGGATTGGGTGGGCTATGGGAGGGTGGGGTAGGGATGGGTCGGTCTTGGCAGAGTGGAGAAGGGACGGGTCGGTCTTGGCAGGGTGGGGTAGGGACGGGTCGGTCTTGGCAGGGTGGGGTAGGGACGGGTCGGTCTTGGCAGGGTGGGGTAGGAATGGGTCGGTCTTGGTAGGGTGGGGTAGGAATGGGTCGGTCTTGGCAGGGTGGGGTAAGATCTGGTCGGTTTTGGCAGGATGGAGTAGGATTGGGTCGGATATGGCAGAGTGGGGTAAGATCGGGTCGGTTTTGGCAGGGTGGGGTAGGATTGGGTCGGTTTTGGCAGGGTGGGGTAGGATTGGGTCGGTTTTGGCAGGGTGGGGTAGGGATGGGTCGGTCTTGGCAGGATGGGGTAGGATTGGGTCGGATATGGCAGGGTAGGGTAAGATCGGGTCGGTTTTGGCAGGGTGGGGTAAGATCTGGTCGGTTTTGGCAGGATGGAGTAGGATTGGGTCGGATATGGCAGAGTGGGGTAAGATCGGGTCGGTTTTGGCAGGGTGGGGTAGGATTGGGTCGGTTTTGGCAGGGTGGGGTAGGATTGGGTCGGTTTTGGCAGGGTGGGGTAGGGATGGGTCGGTCTTGGCAGGATGGGGTAGGATTGGGTCGGATATGACAGGGTAGGGTAAGATCGGGTCGGTTTTGGCAGGGTGGGGTAAGATTGGGTCGGTTTTTGGCAGGGTGGGAAAGGATTGGTCGGGTTTGGCAGGGTGGAGTAGGATTGGGTTGGTTTTGGCAGGGTGGGGTAGGATTGTGTCGGTCTTGACAGGGTGGGGTAAGGTTGGGTTGGTTTTGGCAGTATGGGGTAGGGATGGGGCGAGTTGCGTTTGGGAGGGTAGGATAGGTTATGGCAGGGTAAGATAGGGCTGGGTGGTGGTGGACTGGGTAGGGTAGTGTAGGGCTGGGTAGGGTAGGGTAGGCTGAATCAGGGTAGTGTAGGGTACAGAAGAGAGGTGGGTATAACTGCCGTTTAGTTCCGTCATATCCAACGCCTATTTCACTCAGTTATACTACACTGTCTCATCAAATTTGGGGCGATCTTCTCTACGATTTTTGTTCTTCTCCGCTTAGTTCAGTCCTTTAGTTCATTCATGACCCTTGGCTTTCCTTTTTTTTTTTTTTTTTTTTAATGAGGTGGAGTGCAGGGGCACGAGGCTAGACCACCATTAGTCCAGAATATTAAAGGGTAGGTCACCAAGCTACGCCCTGGTAACGTCTACACGTCAAAACATCTGTCCACCTCTGGGACTTGAACCGCGGAGCGCTGGACGCAGAGCTCTCGGTCTGCGGATGTCACTTTTACTCTTTGCTAGCTTCTGACGATATCCTACAGCTTCAGAAAACCCTCTTAGGATGACGGGACAGAATCATTTAATCTTTTAAGCCGAGAACAACTTATTTACATTGTCCTAGCTGACCGCATGATTTTATTCAGCTTAGGAGATCCCCTGATAGAGATGGGGTTGATGATGGCAGTATTTAACCCTTCCAGTTCGAAATTTCTCTCTACTGTAGAGGTGAAGAAAATCATTCGAAGGTAGAGAGAAGAAAACAGGAAAAGTAATGTAGTGGTGAAAGGGCTGTACAGGGGAAGGTAGGTTAAAGTAGGGTAGAGTTGGGTCGGCAATGGCAGGGTAGGGTAGGGCAGGCTGAGGTAGGCTAGTGTAGGGTTGAGAAGAGTAGGGTAGGGTAAATTGAACTGAATAAGTATATACAATAAAATCTGGCAATACAACAACCAGGGTCATATGCCGCCGGACGACAACGAGAATAAAAGCACTCGAAAAAATGAAATACACACACACACACACACACACACACACACACACACACACACACACACACACACACACACACACACACACACACACACACAAACAAACAAACAAAATACAATTCATAATCAAAACAAGAAAAACACTAAAACACTAAGAACACTAAAACCACTGTATACTAAATTTTACACGGTAGTGCAGCTGCCTACACCAAGCAAAGGTTTCCCCCTCCACCACAACAAGCATCCTCTCCAAGTACCAACAGAAGACTACAATCCCTCTCCTGCCCGGTGCTCAGAGAGGTAACGATGGCGCATTTCCCCAACAGTGGACACCATCAGCAAAAGCCGAAGAGTCAGGGGGACGAAGCATTCCACACAGAAAGTAGGGGAAGAGTCCGCCATTAAAAATCAATGAGAGAACCAGGAATGGCCCATTCGGAGCCAGCATAAAGCCGTCTCCCACCTGCATTCAGACCACAGCAAATGAAGGGGCCCATTTACCCACAAATATCACACATTTTGTTGGCCCCCACCGCATCCCACCTACTCTGCCAGTGGGAGCAAACAGTGAGTGGTTAGATGAATATCACTGAGCGAGGCAGGGGAGAGGTGAGGATGGGCGAGAGGCAGCAGCCTTTGCCAGAGCGTCAGCATGCTCATTGGCCACAATGGTACAAAACCACAAAGCAGTCCCTAGCAAGCACAGCCATTCTAAAACACTGTAGACAACAAAAGAGGATTGGACGGGAAAACACAAAATGGAGATCGGCAGAGTCGCTAAAAACTGTATAACAAACAGGAGGGAAGCTAAATATCAATTTGACTGCGAGTAAAATAGCAGTAAGTTCTGCGATAAAAGTAGATACGATGGGGGGAAGACTCCTACCACGAATGAAATCGGGAAATATAACACCCAAGCCTGTCCCCTCACGGGATTTCAATCTATCAGTACATACGAGAATCGAGACACTGTGAGAGGAAGCATGTTCTAAAAAAATAGCAAAGAGCCGCCTGTGACGAAAGAAAGGCCCCTCTCTCAGGAAAGTAAACACACGGTTGCACCCCTGAGAGGAGCCAGGGAGCCATCCTTGGTACACGCACAGGACAAACAAGAAAGGTTGGAACATCCACATCCCCCATGGCAGCCTTCACCCTGTACCCAAACGGATGTGGATAGCGAGGATACGGCGAGGCAGACACTCCCTCCGGAACAGAGCCAACAAAATCTTCCTGAACTTTAGCAAAGACGGTGACACTAAGGACACTAGTTTGAGGCACTCCCTCCTCTTGAGGATATGAGGGAAACAAGGTGGCACCAATACGGAAAAATTCCATAATCAGTAAAGGCAACCTACCACGCAAACCAAGATGGTGACCTGCAATACCTGGCTTGTGAAACGGTAGGACAACAGCCCCCCGCCAAGAAGCAGCAGTGGACGAATCTCTCCAAATTCTATTTATAAGACTCAGGAGGAAGGACACTGCTTCATCATCCAGGTACCTCAGCACTGCATGGGGAATATTATCGACTCCGGAGAAGTGTCATGACAGGGAAAGGGTAGACCAAAGTTTACAACAAGACAAAGGGATGTTGTAAGTCTCTCCGCCCCCAGAACGGATGTCCAACACCTTAATCTCCTCCACCTCCCTAAGCCTGGCAAAAACCGAAGAACGAGTATCCCTACAGGAGACCTCAGCAATAGGATAGGGTAGGGAACGCTAGGGCAGGGTAGGCTGGGGTAGGGTAGTGTAGGGCAGAGAAAAGTAGGTTAGGATGGGTTGGTTTAGGCTAAAGTAGGACAGAATGGGAGAGGGGTAAAATGTGCCTAGTCCAGGAACGAAAAATATATTAGTTATCCATGTAACTAGCGTTTTCTATTTCGGTAGATTATTTTCTTGTCTGCCTAAAGTATCGTGATGTACGAACAATGAGATTAGATATCGAAACTGTAAGATGCGAATTAGTTACAAAGACGGTATTTTGTTTTGGCTAACGTTACATCGATACGTTCAGCTAAGAGCAACTCGGCAGAACTGAACAGTATATGACGTGCTAGATGAACGCTGTGACCGGAAAATAAATATATATGTATATATACTTCAGCATACAGTAAGCGATTTTATGTTAACTGAAGAGAAGCCACCACAGCTAATGGGTTAAGTTTACACACACACACACACACACACACACACACACACACACACACACCGCTCGCTGGTGCAGTGGTAACGTTCTCGCTTGCCATCTGGTAGACGGGAGTTCGCGCCTCGCTCAGGTTGTGAAAAGTTTCACTGACGAAGTGGGTGGTTACTGTCCCCCTTGAGCAAGGAGACGGGTGTGTGCGTGTGTGAAGGTCACAGCCTTGCCCTTAGATCGGACTATATGAGCTCTCAGCTCCCTTCCGGGAGGGTAAAAGCTGACGATCACGACCATCAAGTGATCCTGACCGACCCGGTGAAAAAAAAAAAAAAAAAATTACACACGCACACACACGTTGCGAAAAGTTTCACTGACGAAGTGGGTGGTTACTGTCCCCCTTAAGCAAGGGGACTGGTGTGTGCGTGTGTGGTCACAGCCTTGCCCTTAGATCGGACTATATGAGCTCTCAGCTCCCTTCCGGGAGGGTAAAAGCTGACGATCACGACCATTAAGTGATCCTGACCGACCCGGTGAATTACACACACACACACACACACACCATTACTTGCAACTGGCCGGCCTATCATACAGCCATATCCTATATTCATGAAGTACAACTCATCTTACATTTATGTACAGTAGTATGTAAAAAAAAAAAAAAAAAAAAAGATGGTTATATAATACAGAACTGGGAAATATGATGATGATGATGATGATGATGAGAGGGGAGTAAACAGGGTGAGATGAGGAGAATGAGAGAGATGGATGGACATAACAGTGAATGTATTATGTATATTAACCTGACAAATGCCGAAGTAAGCTGGTAAGGGTGAGGTAATATGGAGCCTGACCCTACCGTGACACCATATAATTATTGATTTATCCACCGATAGATCTATCTATCTATCTATAGCCCGACGCCCTAATCCCGCAAAGAGTGGCCGCAGACAAAACGCCTCCAAGTCGCTCTGTCACCCACCATTTGACTACCCTCCCCCCAACTCATCCCCCCCTCATATACCTCTCAACTCCATCCCTCCACCTCATCCTCGGTCTACCCCTCCCTCTCCCTCCCTCCACTACATCCTCTTCATTCTGTCCTTGACCTCCGTGGCAGGCAGACGTGCTTCCCAGAGCGCTTCATCACACAGTAATTTAACAACTGAGTTGAAACTGATCGGATGCACTACAAAACCAACGTCCCCTGAAATGGCTAGTGCCATGGCCATGAACGAGGGAAGGGAGGCCCCCTTGGGTGACAACGAGGAAGAAATAGATACGGATACCGGGTTTACGGAGGTCATCAGTACAAGAGAGAAGAGAAAGAGGATGATACGCGGCAGCGAGAGGGAAGCGAGTGATGAAGAAGAGGACAGAGACAACAAAAAGGTAAAGAATAAGTCGTGTGGGGTAGATGGAGGTGTTACTATACCATGTGATACGGGGAAGGCAGTTTCTAAGTTGAAGTAGGGCTTTTATATCCCTAGACTTTATACCCACTTCTCTGGTGGGTATAAAGTCTAAGTCCGAAGTAAGGGTTTTGGTGCCCTTAAGACTTATACCAGATCCAGTCACTCGAAAAAATCCTAAGTCCAAATTGGAGTGCTTTTTGGACTTAAGATTTTTCGAGATGGTGGAACTGGTATAAAGTCAAAGTTGAATTGTGGGTTTTTATACCCAAGAGTTTATAGCAGCAAGTTAACTTGTGCTGGAGTCTACTGTGTACTCTGTTCCATGTCTTTGGCAACTAGAGTATAGCATTGTAGGCTTTCTTTGCATACTTTACTTTTTCTGTGATATTGTATTTTAGTCATTTGTAATACCATAAAGGGCAAAGTAAAGTTGATATACAGCTGATTCTTTTATTATCTTTAGTGTTTTACAAGAGTTTACAATTACAATACATTTACAAAGTATACAAGTAGCAATGGCAGCAGCTGTTAGGTTACTCTGGCAGAAGATTTTATATATTAAAGTATCTCAAAGTATATCACAAAAGTATTGGACTAGAGCAAATGTTTCAAGTATTATCAAAGTATATCAGTTAAATACGGGCAAGATACCTTTAGCAATTAATATTATGTAGTAGGTCCTATGTCTATTTCCAACTCGCTCCCTCGCTCCTACTAGCCCCTCGACCCTCTCTCCATCACGCTCACTCTAGAACGACAGAAAAAGAAAAAGCGCATAAAAAAGTAAAGGTGAGGAAGTGAAAGAAGCACTAAAGCAGACAGACACTAACAGACAGACACACCATCCCAGCACGTTCGGCTGCGCTGAGGACAGGCAGACAGGACAGACGGAGAGGAAGATGGAAGTGGAAGGAAGTCCCCCCTTTCCCGCCTCCCCCCACCCCACCTCCCTCCTCAGACCCACCTACCTGCCACACCCAGCCTAGTATGCTGGGAACTAAACACACACACACACACACACACACACACACACTCACACACACACACACACACACACACACACACACACACACACACACACACACCCTAAAGGAAAATACAAAGAAAAATACAACCTGTCACCTGTCCTGTCCGGCGCTCCGATCTCCCTGCAGGCTCTCCGGTCTCCCCTGGTCTCTCGGCCTTCTCGTCTCTCCCTCGCAGCCGTCTCTCCATCGCCTGGGGAAATACAGGAACATCAAAGGTGCCTAAGGAATGCAATGCCTACCAGAGTAACGCTATACAGGTGCCGCCACAGCTGCTGCTACCCTCCCTACCACATCACCTATCAGTACAAGCTACAACACACGCCGCACCAGTTCCTCTGCAGGGCTTGCCATGTTCTCGAGCGGCCATCCCGTCGTCTACACCTGCCATTTCTTCCGTAGTTGCCACCCCTTCTTGTGAGGTTGCCATGTCTTCTGAGGTTGCCATCTCGTCTTCTGAGGTCCATGTCTTCTGAGGTTGCCATCTCGTCTTCTGAGGTTGCCATCTCGTCTTCTGAGGTTGCCATCTCGTCTTCTGAGGTTGCAACCTTGTCTTCTGGGGCTGCAGCTTCGCCTTCCCCCTCGCCTGCAGTTGCCATCTCGCTGGCCAGGGTTGACATCTCGTCCTCCGGCGTTTCCATCGTTTTCTGTGGAGCAAATATCAATTAGGCCAAAGTACGCACTATATGCTACTGCTGAGCCTATGTCCCGTATTCTGGGTGGCATAGGAGGCTTCGTAGTGCATTTCCCTGAGAGATTTATTTTCCATAACACCAACATTATATTGCAAACTTACGTCAATGTCTTCTAACCCCAACTTGTCACCCAATTCCTTCCCATTCCACACATCCTTCCTTTAAGTTCTTCACAGCCATACTGTACCATCACCACACCCACACTACCACCACCACCACCACAACCACACTCCATCATCATACAACCACCTGCATAACATTATCACCACTACCACAACCACATACTACCACCACCACCACAACCACACTCCATCGTAATACAACCACCAGCATAACATTATCACCACTACCACAACCACGTACTACCACCACCATCACAACCACACACCACCACCACCAACACCGCTGACATCACCACCGGCACAACCACCACACAGCTATCAGTGCTCTCGTGCAAAATTTGTCAGAGAGAGAGAGAGAGAGAGAGAGAGAGATTTGTGTGTGTGCGTATTTGGTGCGTGTGTGTGTGTGCGTGTGTGTGTGTGTGTGTGTGTGTGTGTGTGTGTGTGTGTGTGTGTGTGTGTGTGTGTGTGTGTGTGTGTGTGTGTGTGTGTGTGTGTGAAAACAACTCTTTTAACAATAAACAAAATGTATGACTAAGTGTGCGATGTGAGAAAAGCTCAGAAAAAAATATTTCAAATTTCAAAAAGTTTAAAAATGGTTCAAATACCTTTTACTTGTGAAGAAAGCTATTATTTCCCACTCCTGTCGTCTGTCGTGTCGGTGTAAATATCCTTTGCTTGCCTGGCCGTGTAAATATCCTCTGCCTGCTTGGTCGTGCGAAAATCCTCTTCTTTCTTCGTGTCAATGGAAAAATTCAACCTGAGAGGTGGAGAGCAGAGGTGTGAGGGTAGGGGAGGTTTGACTGGTAGCAGGGAGTCGTGGGGGTAAGGGAAGAGGTGAGGGGGTAGGCAAGAGGTGGGGGGTAGGAAAGAGGTGGGGGGGTAGGAAAGAGGTGGGGGGTAGGGAAGAGGTGAGGGGGTAGGGAAGAGGGGAGGGGGTTGAGGGAAGAGATGAACGAGTAGGGAAGAGGTGAAGGGGTAGGGAAGAGGGTAGGGGGTAGAGGGAAGAGGGTAGGGGGTAGAGGGAAGAGGTGAGGGGGTAGGGAAGAGGTGAGGGGGTAAGGAAGGGGGAGGGGGGTAGAAGGAAGAGGTGAGGGGGTAGGGAAAGGGGGAGGGGGATAGAAGGAAGAGGTGAGGGGGTAGGGGGAAGACGTGAGGGGGTAGAGGGAAGAGGTGAGGGGGTAGAGAAGAGGTGAGAGGGTAGGGAAGAGATGAGGGGGTAGGGAAGAGGGGAGGGGGGTTGAGGGAAGAGGGGAGGGGGGTTGAGGGAAGAGGTGAGGGGGTAGGGAAGAGGTGAGGGGGTAGGGAAGGGGGACTGGAGTAGCCGGCATAGAGAAGGTGACAGTTTAGAGATGGTGTGTACAATTAGCCACTGCTACGACGCCAAAACACAAAAATCTTCCTCTGGAAATATATCAGTGTGGTTGTTTGTAAATGTTGGCAAATTTAACAATGGTATTTAACATATTTTCCATCGGCTGTTTAATTAGCAAGGAGTGTTTGGGACTTTTCATAAACCTCAGGGCACCTTCGAAATAAACAATTGTTAACCAGGATTATTGTATCTCCCTTGCCGGACGGGTGTGTGAATAATGAACTCATTTCTTAGTAGGGATTGTCACCGAAAAAATAGTTTCTTTAGACCCAAGAGCACCAGCACTGTCCACAGCTCGTGTCATAGTGGAATTGCTGTACCGTGTAAATATGTAGTTATAATACGTCCACATCCACGTCATCCAATAGAGTACAGGAATTATTTCTTTTAAGTAATTTCGTGTGGGGGGGGGTACTGCCAATCTTCACCCCCCTCCCCCCGTAGTTCACACAACGCACGACGTCAGAACGTATGCCCTGATCAAGGAAGGGTGTAGATTACAATCTTTATGCAAATATGTGAACGGTACAGTCATGAGAGCCAACCTGAAAGCCATTATGGTCAAAGCCCCATCCTGTCACCGACCATGACTACCAAAATCTCAGTCAGTTATCGAGAAGGTGAATAAATCGGATAATGTCGGGGCAAATGATCATGTTAGTGCTAACCCATTCAGCCAGGAAACGTCGTTCATTTTATTCATGCAGCAGCCTGATGATTTTATTCAGCTTAGGGTACACTTTTCAAACTGAAGGAGTCAGATACAGTACTAATAAAGTCTTTAGTACCAGAGGCTGCTCGTAAGCTGAATAAAATGGCTTTATAACAATAAGAATAAAATAAGAATCACGTCACTCTGGTTCAGGGGAATTAAAGAATCTTTACCTATCCTAGGTTCACGTAGTCACCATATTTCGTTCAGAAATAACAATGATTAGATGGATGTGAAATGTCTCCTTCAATGCGAGGCCTGGGAGTGTATGTGTGTGTGTGGGGGGGGGGTAGGTTTAATATTGACGAGTTAAGAGGAAGGATGGGACAGGAGTATATTGGTGTAGTGATGTAGAGGGGTTGATTGAGATGGTTTGGACATGTGGAGAGGATGGAGGATGACAATAGGGTAAGGAGAGAGAGGTGTGAACGTCGGAGGTACAGTAGGGTTGCTAGAGGCAGACCTGAAAAGGCCTGGGACGAGGTCATAGTGTGTGACTTCAGAGATAAGGGAGTGAATAGGGAGGCAGCAAAAAATTGTACAGTGTGGAGAGCCGCCATTATGTGACCAAGGCCGACGACGCATGCAAGCATGTTAGATCCTTCAAAAAAGATACGACACGAACGATTCGATACAGGTGAGGTTCAGAGATCACCATTTTATATAATTTATCTCCTGCCACTTTTGCCTTCCATCTCTACAGTATCCCCGGCCATCCTATCGCGTTGACGAATAGGGGAATTTGGAGGAGGAACACGAACAACAACAGTCTACCCTCCTCCTCCCTGCCTGACTTACCTCATGCCCCTCCCCCCATCTCTCTCTCTCTCTCTCTCTCTCTCTCTCTCTATTTCCAATCTGTATCTCCACACTCCGACACGTCAGCTAAATATGACCCACCACCTGTTTAGTGTGTGTGTGTGTGTGTGTGTGTATCAGTATGTGCGTGAACCTGTGTATGGTGTGTGTGCATCATTGTGTGCGTGTATCCGTGCTCGTATCTGTGTGCGTGTATCAGTGCCTGTGTGTATCAGTGCCTGTCTGTATCAGTGCCTGTGTGTATCAACGCCTGTGTGTATCAGCGCCTGTGTGTATCAGTACCTGTGTGTATCCGTGCCTGTGTGTATCAGTGCCTGTGTGTATCAGTGCCTGTGTGTATCAGTGCCTGTGTGTATCAGTGTGTGCGTATATTAGTGTGCGTGCGTGCTCTGATCAGTGCTGGTATCAGTGTTTGCGTGAATGAATACGTGCGTGCATTAGTGTGTGCCTGCTCCGTGTGCGCGTGTTTAGTGCGTACATGCCATAGCGTGTGCGTGCATCGGTGTGTGTGTGCATCGGTGTGTGTGTGCATCGGTATGTGTGTGCATCAGTGTGTGCGTGCATCAGTGTGTGCGTGCATCAGTGTGTGCGTGCATCAGTGTGTACGTGCTAAGAGTGTAGTAGTTAAATTGTGTCTGTTCAGTGTGTACGTGTTCAGTATGTGCGTGTTTTTTGTGTGTGTGTGTGTGTGTGTGTGTGTGTGTGTGTGTGTGTGTGTGTGTGTGTGTGTGTGTGTGTGTGTGTGTGTGTGTGTGTGTGCGTGCATCAGTATGTGCGTGAACTTGTGTGTGTGTGCATCATTGTGTGCGTGTATCTGTGCTCGTATCTGAGTGTGCGTGTATCAGTGTCTGTGTGTATCAGTGCCTGTGTGTATCAGTGCCTGTGTGTATCAGTGTGTGCGTATATTAGTGTGCGTGCGTGCTCTGATCAGTGCTTGTATCAATGTTTGCGTGAATGTATACGTGCGTGCATTAGAGTGTGCCTGCTCCGTGTGCGCGCGTTTAGTGCGTAAATGCCGCAGCGTGTGCGTGCATCGGTGTGTGCGTGCATCGGTGTGTGCGTGCTAAGTGTGTACATAGTCAAATTGTGTGTGTTCAGCGTGTACTTAGTCAAATTGTGCTTGTTCAATGTGTACGTATTCAGTGTGTACGTGTTCAGTGTGTACGTGTTCAGTGTGTACGTGTTCAGTGTGTGCGTGTTCAGTGTGTGCGTGTTCAGTGTGTGCGTGTTCAGTGTGTGCGAGTTCAGTGTGTGTGTGTGTGTGTGTGTGTGTGTGTGTGTGTGCGCGCGCGCGCGTCCGTGTTTATTGTGTGCGTGTATTGTGTGCGTGTTCAGTGCGCGCGTATTCAGTGTGTGCGTATTCAATGTGTGCGTGATAGTGTGCGTTCTCAGTGTGTGCGTACTTATGTGCGTGCTCTGTGTGCGTATTTACTATGTGCGTATACCAGTGTGTAACTCAAACTGTCTGCATGTTTTTAAGAGTGAAGGTATGAAAAAATTTAATGATGATGATGATGATGATGACTGAGGCGTCTGGCAGTAGATAGTAGCAGTAGATAGATGATGATGATGATGATGATGATGATGATGATGATGATGATGATGATGATGATTTTTCTAGTTCTTTTTAATCCGGAAACTTTTATGTTATCAAGGAGGATTCTGTACTCTACTCCTTTCACCTTAAGTTGGCCCAAATTTTCGTCCATTTGCAGGTTTTCACGTGTCTCAGTTGCGTCTTTGAAACAGCACTTTTTCGTGACTAGCATAATATTCTATTGTTACAACTCAGCATTCGAGATAAAGAGATTGCAATTTAGGCCAAGTTAGAGTAAAATGAGTATAGTGAAGGGGATGGGATGGAGGGATGGAGTAGAGAGGTATACGAGACAGGCGGGTGTACGTTGGGGGAAGGGCAGCGAAATGGCAATGTATAGGGCGACATGGAGGCGATTTGTTTGTGGTCACCCCTTACGGGTTTAAGGCGTCTGGCTATAGATAACTAGACAATTAGGGCTATAGATATAGGTGACGATACTCGACTATTAAAATTACATCCATTTCCCTTATTTTCTACAATTTCTTTGGCCTACAACGCTTCCTGGCTGACCGTAAGATATCCCCGTGTCCTAATTTAGTCACCTTAATGGCAAAAACAGCAAAACCCAACACTTGCAGCAAGAGGAGAAGCCTACACACCATCACTACCCCCTAACTAGCAAAACGACGTCTATTGCCCTCATCTGTTGAATCTGTTTGACCTATGACACTTCCTGGTTGGCAGCAAGATACCTCTGTGTCCTATCTGAATCATCTTAATGGCAAAAACAGCGAAATTTAACCCCAAAACAGTAAAATTTAACACTTACATCAGGAGACGGAGCCGACGCAGCCTCACCCTCTTATCGTCCGAGTACCACTGACTGACCAATGGAATGCCATGCTTGTTCAGCCCAGAAACTCGTGTGAAACTTTACCCAACTACTTTTACATTCACTAGAGGGCACGGAGGCCCTCTCATCTTCAGGGTAACTCTAGTATTTTATTCTAGCTAATACAAGAGGCTATTATGCACCTGTGAGCTATTTATAAGTGTCTGAGAGCGTTCATGCTGTAAATATTAACCCTCCTATGATCGTCACGACTCTAGTACTTTTATTTTATTAGACTCCAGACGATTTTATTCAGCTGGGATTGGGTCTTAGGAGGCTGAGTGCATAAGAGAAAACCGTCGTAGAGGAAGCATCAGGGACCGTAGCAAAGAAAGTCAGAAATTATACTTAGATGTTGACCATACTCTATTCACTTTCACTTTGTCTAATATTGCCATCTCCTCACCTTAAATGCAGAGCTGTAAGGATACATTAACACTAGAATATAGTACTATACTCTCTTTTCGCTAAATGGACCTAAAATTACCATCGCTCCATCTTGAATGCTGAGTTGTAACAATAGATGAACACCAAAACATGATGCTAGTCACGAAGAAGTGGTATGTAGAGCCATACCATTGTCATTTCCCGGCACTGGACTACGTGAAATGAGTAAAATGACCTACACAGGGATGGAAAACCGGCCCGTATTAGAGGAAGACCGGTATAGTCACGAAAGGGTGTTATGGAATGGATACAGAATTTCACTTTAACTTGGCCTAAAATTGCCATCTCACCATCTTGAATGCTGAGCTGTAACAAGAGCCTGACGATACAATATGATGCCAGTCACGAAAAAGTTGCTCTGCGAGGGATGAAGAGCTGTGGTATTGTCTTCTTCAGCCTGTAATCAGCTTTGGGAAATAAGCATCAAAATGAAGATCTCAGCCATGTTAAGTCTGATAAGCTATACATACAGCTTAATGGAACGCTCTGGTAAAAATTACAGCTATAAACTCATTCTACAACTCCCTAGCACCTCTTCCTTAGCTATTTATTTTGCTTATTACACCTTGCTCTCCTACTGTGCTGTATAAATACTTCAAGCTTTACCATAATCTGCATAAAAAACGTACAAAAGGATGTTAATCAGCCTTGTCCAAAAATATATCGCTAATGAAGTCTTTGGTTGACTAGTGGGAGGTGCCTGTGTGTTACCATGGCAACCTCTCACACCACCAGTTACATACACACATTTTCCCACCAGCAAGTTCCATTAGAGAGTATTGTGTGTGTGTGTGTGTGTGTGTGTGTGTGTGTGTGTGTGTGTGTGTACAGTCATGCGTGTGCCTGCACATCTCACCGCAATGCTCCGCCAACACCCACAACACTTTTCTCCTTAATTTCTTACCACAGAGAACTCTTACATTCCTGGATCTTTTCAAAAACTTGGTTCGACGTCGTTCTTACATATTATGAAGGAAAAAAAGGTAACTGTTGATATAAATGTTCGTACAAAAACATTATATATAAACTGCGGGAGATATATTCTTTTCACTTTCACTTGGCCCAGATTTTCGTTCTTTTGCAGCTGATTTCACGTAGTTCAGTGGCAGAAAGTACAATGCTATGGCTCTACAACCTTGCCTCAGCACATCTTCGTGACCAGCATCATCTTCCAGTGTTCATCTATTGCTACAACTCAGCATTCAGGACGGAAATAGGGGAGTTTTGGGCCAAGTTAGAGTAAAAAGAGTATAGTGGACAATATTCATAGTCTTGCCTTGGTTAGAGTGTGTTACACACACACACACACACACACACACACACACACACACACACACACACAAGTCCTACCTTAGAATACTTATGTGTGTGTGTGTGTGTGTGTGTGTGTGTGTGTGTGTGTGTGTGTGTGTGTGTGTGTGCGCGTGCGTTTTTGAATAGTCACCCATCCAGAGAAAGAGAGAGAGAGGCCGTTGACTCTGTGTGTGTGTGTGTGTGTGTGTGTGTGTGTGTGTGTGTGTGTGTGTGTGTGTGTGTGTGTGTGTGTGTGTGTTTGAAGTCACCCATCTAGAGAGAGAGAGAGAGAGAGAGAGAGAGAAGGGAGTGGAGGGACTGGCTGGGGACGAGAGTCAAGGAGACGGGCTGGGGACGCGCCAGACGAGAGAATATGATACGTCAGGCTCGTCCCCAGCCCGTCTCTTCTGGCCTCTCGTCCCCAGCCACTCTGTTTGTCTGTCTGTCTGTCTCTCTGTCTCCATCTCTATCTGTCTGTCTGTCTGTTTCCGTCTGTCTGTCTGTCTGTCTCTTTCTGTCTGTCTGTCTGTCTGCCTGTCTCTCAGTCTGTCTCTTTCTGTCTGTCTGTTTGTCTGTCTGCCTGTCTGTTTGTCTGTCTGTCTGTCTCTGTTTTATTCTGTCTGTCTTCGTGTCTCTCAGTCTGTCTCTGTCCCTCTGTCTGTCTGTGTCTGTTTGTCTGTCTGTCTGTCTCTCTCTCTCTCTCTCTCCCTATCTATCTGTCTGTCTGTCTATCCGTCTGTCTGTCTGTCTGTCTGTTTGTCTATCTGTCTCTCATCAGTGCCACCACGTGAAGGTGTCTATAATGTTTGTGGTAAAAGTCTACGGACATACCAGCCACGGTTCAGGGGAAAAGTCTACGGATAAAGCAACCCACGTTTCACTAACGAAATTTTACTCTGATGGTGTGTCGGGGTCGGTGGGGGGACAGTGTATGGGGATGTTTTTTGGGTGTATTAGGTGTATATATGGAGTGTATCTGGGTTGTGTTTGGGGTGTGTGTTTGGGGTGTGTATGGAGTGTATCTGGGTTGTGTTTGGGGTGTGTATGGAGTGTATCTGGGTTGTGTTTGGGGTGTGTATGGAGTGTATCTGGGTTGTGTTTGGGGTGTGTATGGAGTGTATCTGGGTTGTGTTTGGGGTGTGTATGGAGTGTATCTGGGTTGTGTTTGGGGTGTGTATGGAGTGTATCTGGGTTGTGTTTGGTGTGTGTATGGAGTGTATCTGGGTTGTGTTTGGGGTGTGTATGGAGTGTATCTGGGTTGTGTTTGGGGTGTGTATGGAGTGTATCTGGGTTGTGTTTGGGGTGTGTATGGAGTGTATCTGGGTTGTGTTTGGGGTGTGTATGGAGTGTATCTGGGTTGTGTTTGGTGTGTGTATGGAGTGTATCTGGGTTGTGTTTGGGGTGTGTATGGAGTGTATCTGGGTTGTGTTTGGGGTGTGTATGGAGTGTATCTGGGTTGTGTTTGGGGTGTGTATGGAGTGTATCTGGGTTGTGTTTGGGGTGTGTATGGAGTGTATCTGGGTTGTGTTTGGGGTGTGTATGGAGTGTATCTGGGTTGTGTTTGGGGTGTGTATGGAGTGTATCTGGGTTGTGTTTGGGGTGTGTATGGAGTGTATCTGGGTTGTGTTTGGTGTGTGTATGGAGTGTATCTGGGTTGTGTTTAGTGTGTGTATGGAGCGTATCTGGGTTGTGTTTGGTGTGTGTATGGAGTGTATCTGGGTTATGTTTGGGGTGTGTGTTTGGGGTGTGAATGGAGTGTATCTGGGATGTATAGTATACACCCAAAGTACATCCCCCACCCCCCAAAAAAAAGAAAACACACCCTAAACAAATACCAAACACAACTCAAACACACCTCAAACACACCCCAAACACACCCAAACACACCCCAAACACACCCAAACACACCCCAAACACACCCAAACACACCCCAAACAGAACCCAAATACACCCCAAACAGAACCCACACAACCCCCAAACACACACCAAACAGAAACCATATAACACCCCCAAACACCCGAAAAAGAAACCACAGAAGTCCCCCAAAACACACAACAAACACCCCCCCCCAAAAGAACCCACACAACCCCCCAAACACACCCAACACAAAAACCACACAACCCCCCCAAACACACCCCAAACAGAACCCATACAACCCCCCCAAACATACCCCAAACACACCCCAAGCACACTCCAAACAGAACCCACACAACCCCCCAAACACACCCTAAACAGAAACCACAGAACCCCCCAAAACACACAACAAACACCCCCCAAAAGAACCCACACAATAACCCAAACACACCCAAAACAGAACCCACACCACCCCTCAAAACACACCCCAGACAAAACCAACGCAACCCCCCAAACACACCCCAAACACACATCAAACACACGCCAAACAGAACCACACAACCACCCAGAGCACATCCGAGATACACTACAAACCGAACCCACACAACCTCCGTCAAACAAACCGAAACACACCCTAAACAGAACCCACACAACCCACCAAACACACCCCAAACAGAACCCACACAACCCCGTAAAACAAACCCCAAACAGAACTCACACAACCCCCCCAAACACACCGATACACACCCAAACAGAACCCACACAACCCCCCAAACACACCCCTAACAGAACCCACACAACCCCCCCAAAAAAATAACCCTAACACACCCCAAAAACAACCCACACAATCACCCAAACACCCCCCCAAAACACCCCAAACAGATCCCATACAATCCCCCCAAACACACCCCAAACAGAACCAACATAGCCCCCTCAAACACACCCCAAACAGAACCGACACAACCTCCCAAAACACACCCCAAACAGAACCCATATAACCCCCCGAAACACACCCCTAACAGAACCCACACAACCCACCAAACACATTCTAAACAGAACCTACACAACCCCACCAACACACCCAAAACAGAACCCACACAACCCCCGAACACACCCCAAACAGAACCCACACAACCCCCCAAACACATCAAAAACACACCCCAAACAGGACCCACACAACCCCCAAAAGACACCCCAAACAGAACTCACACAAACCCCCAAACACACCCCATGCAGAATCCACATAACCCCCCCAGACACACCCGAAACAGAACCCACACAACCCCCCAAACACACCCCAAACTGAACCCACACAACCCCACCAACACACCCCAAACTGAACCCACACAACCCCTGAAACGCACCCCAAACAGAACCCACACAACCCCCCAAACACACCCCAAACTGAACCCACACAACCCCCCAAACACACCCCAAACTGAACCCACACAACCCCCCAAACACACCCCAAACTCTCTCTCTCTCTCTCTCTCTCTCTCTCTCTCGCTCTCTCTCTCTCTCTCTCTCTCTCTCACACACACACACTCTTATTTTCCGTCAATCCTCCCTTCAATCACTCTCCAGAAATCTGCTTACCACACATGCCAACTTCCTAATACCTGTAACTTACCAATTTATTTAAATATCTGATTAGTTAATGCATTCTTGTATGTTATTCACGCAGTCTTTATTGACATCACAAAAATACAAATTGCAGACAACACAATACAGTATCTAGGAGCAATAAACACAAAATATCGCTACGGAAGGAAGGAAGGAATAATCAAGAGTAAGCACCGAGCCATAATATGGCTATATGGCAATGCAGAAGTAGAGGGAAAATATAGGCCGCGAGAAACAAGGAAATATCAAGAACAGAGGTAGGACAGAGGGGAAGAAGAGGACAGTAACGAGAGAAAAATGGGAGAGAAAAAGGCCCCTTTTAGTCGCCTCTTACGACAAGCAGGGGTACTGGGATATTGCTATGGAGAAAGCTTAAGGAAAGCATACGGTAGTTAAGCTGATGAGACCACAGGACTAAGAATTACATCTAGATTCATTTTGCAGCAGCAAGCAACTCTTAGGGTGCGGCCAAACTTGCGCGAAACACGTGACCGAGAAGACGACACAAAGCACCAGGATAGAGCCGCTGCAATATCCGAGTCTGATCGTTGGAAGGGCCCCTGAGCGTCATTTCCTCTTGTCGGTCACATGTTTGGCTCAAGTGTGGCCCCACCGTAACCCAAAGCTTTCCATCTCAGGTGCTACCGATTGTCCTGTCCTTCCCTGTTGGCCAAGCAGCGTGGCCAGGATCACTGTACGAGCCTGCCAAAACATCATATACTCTTTTGAATACTATTTATCTATTGCCAGACGCCTTAATCCCGTAAGGGGTGGCCACAAACAAATCGCCTCCATGTCGCCCCATCCCCCGCCATTTCACTGCCCTGCTCTCAGCTCACCCTCGCTCTCTCATATACCTCCCACAGATCCGGTCGAGCAGCTGCCGAGAAAAGACGTCTCTCCCAGCAGCACAGTCCTACATAAAACTCTACAGACATTGCTACCCAGGTTTCCTTACTCTGACCACACCACCTCCCGACCCTGCATTATCACCATCGTCTCTACCAAGATTTCCTTCACCTCGACTGCAGATATACACTGCCTCTCTTGGCGGCAGTCAGGTAGAGCTTTCATCCTCGGACACTTCTCCTCTTGCCTCACTCCTCCTCCCAATCCTCTTCCAACATCAGGCATACACACACACAAATACTCAGTACATGCTATCCCCCCTTACCCCCTGCTCTCCTTACCCACTTTGCCGTAGAATTTCCTGTTACCCCGCTGCTGACGAACTGAACCCCGAGGGAAGGCCGTTTAGGGCTGACACGACGGGGGTCACTAGAGTGACTGGGGAGCCAGGGGGTAACAGGAAGGCACCCCGCTGTTAGGGTTAGGTTACCCGTCAAGGGGCAGTCCGGAGTAGATGCCAGGGTCCCTCCTCACGACGTCCTCTAGAGGGCAGGGGAGGTAAAAACCCGGCGCCCAGGATCTCTGGCATAGGTCGGCCTGGCACCCAACTTCACTATCTCACACAATGGACTCGAGATTGGGATCAAAGACCATCCACAGAGGCAATCCACAAAGCTCATCTGCAAAAAACAAGCAGCGGGACAGAAACGTGCAGACAACAGAGCAAGAAAGCCTCAGCCACCCACACCTCAGCTTGCTGCAACGAAGAAGCAACTCCCCAACAACGAACTAAGGAGAACCCCCCGCCACAGCCATCAACATCAAGCTATGAACCTAACGACAGTGACTTTCATGTCCCCATGGACATTTCGCAAGCTACTCCTCCCAACCAAACCACCCACAATCAGGAGCCAATGAACACAAGCACAACAGAGGAAACACGCACAACCAGCACAACCGCCTCCTCAAACTCTTTCGCTTCACGAACAACTACTGCCCTCATGCCAGACGAAACCGCCAGCACTGCATCCACCTCCACCCCTTCCACCACAACCATCAAAGACGATGTCTTCCAGCCGGCCTCCAAGAAAAGAAGGAGTGGAAAAGAAGACAGCCACAATTTCACTGAGAACCCCCATCATAATACAGCGACCCCCCTCCCCTCCTCTCATACACCACAACCCTTGGGAAACGCCACTTCCTCAGCCAGAAGCCATCCATCACTGCAACCCAGCACCTACAACAGAAGACAGCCCATGGTCTTAGTGAAACCCCTAACCTCACCCCCATCCAAATTCCCAGGCTTCCAGATTCCACGGCAGGACCCCTTCCCAACCAGCTACGACATTGTTGGCCCTGGAAGAGGAACACCCCGAACTAAAAATCACAATCATACCTGGCCAGAACAACAGCACAGTCGTGGTTCCACTCGACGAAGACTCCCTCTACCTCCTAGCAACGATCGACACGGCAGGAAACCAACCCATTCTACTACAGAAGATCGACCCTCTACTCAACACCCGAAAACTGATCCTAATGGGTTACCCCCTCAAATACCCCCTACGCCCCATCACTCGACACCCACAAGTGGAGGAAGCTGCCCGCTGTATGACCAAAGCCTCTGGCGAGCCTCCGTCTCCTGCCCACATAACACACGAAGCAGCAACCCATACAGCTCCCCCTCCACGTCAGTCAGAAACAACAGCACCATCTCTTCTGCACACCCTCGTCACGAACCCAGAACAAATAGCACAAACCAAAGAAACCCTACGATCTTCCTGCCATTACCTCGGAACAGCCATCATTAAATGTGTTGGGGCTCAGCTCCACTGCCCCCTCAACCCCCAACTCCTCACACCAGACACCTGGATAGAGGGCACATACTTCTCCAACAGTCTCACCCAGTTCAGCGATCCTCAGCCAAACCGACAAAACCCAATACAATCCACAACGACCCCCGTACCCGACCCAGAACTCACCCTAGCAACGAGTGCCTCCTCTCACAAACAACCAGACAAACCCAATCCTCATCACCTCAGCCTAACCCTCCCGCCTCCACAAACCCAACGCCTCAAACCACGGAGCATTTCAGCGGACCTAGACAAACGAGAACGCCCTCGCTCCCATTTCCCGATCAACGAACACTCCACAACAGCCAGAGAAGACTAAACAATGTTCATACGGACCAAACACCCTCACTAATTAGTACCGGGCCACAACACCGTCCTAACCAAACAGCAAACCCACCACTCCCAACACACAACCTAAAGATCATACAATGGAACATCCTTGGCGCCATAAACAAACTCATCTTTCTTCACGAGGCTGCGCACAGAGACAAAACAAACATCTTCCTCTTACAAGAAACCCTCATCACCGAACAACATTCCCTCAAGCTAAAGAGCTTTAACCCCTTTCTCCTTCCGCACTCCCGGGGCGGCCCCAGAGGCTGTGCCATTCTCATACGTAATCACATTCAGGCAAACAAAATCCCACAACCACCACACTGCGGCGAAGAGGTCGAAATTCAGGGTGTATCCATCACCTTAGCCAACACTCCCCTAAAAATCTTCAACATTTATCGCAAACCCAGCGCCGCCCTCGACCTAGCAGAACTCTTCATCCTCGCAGCCAATGAACTGACGCTAATTGAAGGTGACTTGAACGCCCATCACCCCTGCCTAGGATCCACATCCCCCACCAACCCCGACCTCACACTTCTAACCACAGGAATGGCAACACACACTGAATGGGACCCCCACCCAACCCTGACATCGGATCACTTCGCCATCGTCTGCACACGTAATCTCCCCCCACTACCCCGACCCCCCGCCTAGGTGGTGCACAAAAAAAGCCAATTGGAGACTCTTCACAGCCTCACTGGAAGAAATCATAACCCAACTCGAACCTTCAGACAACCTGGACGAACACGAACACCAAATCTCAGCAGCCTTCACCACTGCCGCCGAAACTGCAATTCCTACAACCTCTCACAAACAGCGACATTTCAAGGACTATTGGTATTATAATGACAGAGTCAAAGAGTTAAACCATCGCGGTAACAATGCCAGAAAAATATACAAAGCCCACCCCACCCCCCAAAACAGACAATATCTTGAGGCAGTCGTCCAGCATACAATTAAAGAAAAACAAACCATCAGAGAAAACAAATGGCTGGAGTGGTGCAGATCCTTAAGTGCCAACATCAACCTAGGCCACATTTGGAAAACACTCAGAGCCGTCTTAAAACCCCCACAACCCCGTCCCCCAACACCCCCCAACCCTCAGGAAGAGGCCGAAAGAATAGCGTCACTTTTCACCCATCAAACCTCTCTGTTCTGCACCCCACGACACATACAAAACCGCCTCAACACCCTACACGCCGAGTGCGCTGCAAGAATACACCTCGCTAAAAACACCCCTGCCCAAACAGACCAAACCTTTACTATCCAAGAATTCCATCGTTCACTCAAAACCAGCAGCGACACAGCCCCTGGTATTGACCAAATCACCTACTCCATGCTATCTCACGCTGGACCGAATGCCACCACTGCCATTCTCAACCTCGTAAATCACTCCTGGTCTTCGGCCAAACTTCCCTCTGCAAAGGAAAAGGCTGCCATTCAACCAATCCCTAAACCCAAAGACCCTGGTAACGACAAACCTATATCCTTCCTCAGCTGCCTCGGAGAGAAAGGACAAGAGGAAGAGGAAGAACAAGATGAAGAGTGAGAAGAGGAAAGGGAGGTACAGAAAGAGGAAGAGGAAAAATGGGGATGTGGAAGAAAAGAGGAAGAGGAAGAGAAAGAAGAGGATGTGGACGAGGAAAGGGAAGAGGAACAGGAAAAGAAAGAAGAGGTAGAACAGGAAGAGAAAGGGAATGAAGAGGTAGAACAGGAAGAGAAAAATGGAAAAGAGGAAGAGGAAGAGGAAAAGGAAGAGGAAGAAGATGAACAGGAAGAAGAAGAGGAAAGTGAAGAGGAAAAAGAGGAAGAGGAAGAGAAAGGGGAAGAGGAATAAGAACAAATATGAGGAAGAGGAAGAGGAGGAAGAGGAGGGAGAGGAAGAAAAGAGGAAGACTAAGAGCAAGGAGAAAGAAAAGAAAAGGAAGAAGAGGAGGAAGGGTAAGAGGAAGAGAAGGAAGAGGAGGAGAAAAGTGAAAAAGAAGAAGAGGAAGAGGAGGAAGAAGAAGGGAAGGGAGGAGGAGGAGGGAAGGAGGAAGTGGGGGAGGGAGAGGGGGAGAAGACCCCAGGAATTTCCCCGGCTAAATTAAAATCGTGCGGAGGTAACGTAGAGAAAAAAATAAGTCACTGAAATAAAGGTGTTAATGGATACTCTCCCCCCCCCCTCCTTCTCCACGATGGTTCTCTCTCCCTTGCTGAATAAAATCGTCTGCCGCTACCGAGAGAGAGAGAGAGAGAGAGAGAGAGAGGAAACGTACAGGTGTGTGTGTGTGTGTGTGTGTGTGTGTGTGTGTGTGTGTGAGAGAGAGAGAGAGAGAGAGAGAGAGAGTCACATAAAAGTTACCGTGCATAATTACAGGTATACACTAACTACACACACACCGCTATCATTTTTTAGATAACCCAGCCCTACACTAAACAACTTGCTTTCTAATTAAACAAGCTTAAGAAAGGAAAAGCAAAGGAGATAAAGAGAGAAAAACGGAGACGACAGGAGAGACAGAAAGAAGACAGGGAAAGAGGAGAGGATGGAAAGACGAGGAGGAAAAAGAAAAGGATGGCGAGACAGAGGACAAGAAGAGAGGAAGAAGGACTAAAAGAAGAAAGAGGGAAAGACAACCAGGGAGAGGGAGAGAGAGAGAGAGAGAGAGAGAGGAGGAAAAAAAGAAGAAAAGAAAGGGAGACAGAGGACAATAAGAGAGGAAAAAGAAAGAACAAAAAGAAGAAAGAGGGAAAGACAACGAGGGAAAGAAAGGGAGAGGGAGAGAGAAGAGAAGAGAAATATCAAGGAGATAGGACAAAAGAAGAGAGGAAGAGAGAGAAGCAAATAGGAAGAGAAAGAATGGGGAAGAAGAGGGGACAGGAAGGAAGTGGAGAAGTAGATGAAAGGTGAAGGAAGAGAGAGAGAAGGCCAATAATGATGAGACGAAGTAAGAGACTGAGATGAAGAGGATGAAAGATGAAGGGATGAGGATAAAACAGAGGAAGGGAATGAAAGGTAAATGGCAAGAGGCACAGTGAAGGAAAGGAGAGGATGAAGGATGAAGGAAGAGTTGGGGATGAAGAAGAATAAGAAGATGGAAGATGAAAGAAAATGTTGAGAGGAGGAAGGGGAGGGTAGTGGCGATATATTGATTAGTATCTCTCTCTCTCTCTCTCTCTCTCTCTCTCTCTCTCTCGTACCCTTTCCGCACCTAGGTCATTCGCTCATTCTCTTCTCACATCTTGGTTTTTAAATCAGTCAATCGAACTACAGCCATCCCCTCCAGCGGCAGAGTTGCCAATTTAGCGGTTTTCCCACTTAATTTCCTTTGGCAACGCTGTCATCGCCGCGAGAGGGCAGCACTTACAATGTCAACATGTCAAACTCTATAGAAGTCCTTTCATCTCTCCGCCTTTCTTTTCTCCCTCACCTTTTCCCTCACTCCCTTCACCTTACCAAAGCCTTCATTACTCCTCCATTCCTTGATTTCTTCAGTCATTTCCCAAGAGAGAGAGATAAAGGCACATGAAACAATCGTCTGATGCTGCGTAAGTTCCTATCGCGATCCTCCTATTTTGCCCCCCTTTCCTTCCATCTCTCCCAAGCCTCCCTCTCACCTCCACTCCCCCTTCATCCCTCCCTTCATCTCCGGAGTCTTATCAGGAGGGAGAGGGAGGAGGATAAATGAAGGAGCAGCCATAACTGGCCTAAGATACGGCCTGGTTGGATGAATGAGAAAGCCCACTTGAATCGCGATGGAAGAAAGGGATCACTCTCTCAGTAGCCTACTCTACTTATATTTTCCCTTCCTTGTGAGATGAGACTATTTTTTAATAAATATCTGCTGCCTTTTTCTTTCCTTTTCCCCACCCATCTCATAACCTCCCATCTTTCCTAATATTTTCCTTCTCATGAGAATTCTTGTGTTCCTTCTCTGCCTCCTCCCTGTCTCATTTTCCTCTCCGGTTAACTTTTTGTATTCCTTTTTTGCCCCATCTCTCCTTCCTTTTCTTCTCCTCTGTAAGACTTCCTTTCCTGCCCCTTCTCCCATCTTTACTTTCTTTGCTTTCCCGTTGTTTTCATCAATGCATTCTTTTTCTGCCCCTTTTCCTCCTATCTTTCCTTTCTTCACTTTTCTTTCATTTTTTTTTTTCATTAATGCATTCCTTTTCTGCCCCTTCTGCCATCTCTCAATCTCCTCCTCCTTTTCACCAGTCTCCTTCCCTCCTCTTACCTGTACTGGCATGTCCTCTACTGGTTCTACATCATATTTTGGCAGCTTATGACAGATCTTCATTTATATGGTGTTTGCAATACCTTAAAGCTTCTTTGGTTATACAGTACTTTTCAAGGAGTGCCCAATTCTCTTGCTGTATGGGGCTACTCTTGGATCAGTATTATTATATTCTTTAGGCAACTTACCTCACTCCAGTTACCTCCACATTCACTTACCTCAGTCCTTTGCTAGTTCCACCTTTATATTATTTTGCACTACTGTATTTCCAACCTCCCGTCACCCATCAAAGAAATACCAGTACTATATTACAGTAGACCAGTTGGCCCACGCTAGGCAGCTCCCACACAATTGTGACTAAGTAAATGAATAAGTCATATGCCCACTGGTTAGGGAGACACCCAAGCACCTTTCCTTACCAGTTTATTTCTGCATATACATATCAGTGTTCCCCTGTTTATGGTCACAAACTGCCACCATTCACACATCAAGAGAAAGAAAAGAGTTGAGAGAGGTTAGCAAAACCCATCACTGGGCCTCAGGTGCTGGACTGCCTCCTGTGCTAAACACCACTGCCCACTACTAACGAAGGCTGTCTCATTTACCTGATCTAGTATTCATTCCCTGCTTTCTTGTCTACAGACACATATTCTTAAGCGCTCTGCAGATCACCATCCTCCTTTCAGGGGATGCTGACCACCAGTCCCCTGAGTTCCTATCTAGCTGAGTGAAGTGAAAACAATACATGAAGTTACTGAAGGATCTAATCACACAGTTCAAATGATGCCATCCTTCTTCCAAAGGAATCCCCAAACTGAGGTGAGCCATGGTACTGTACACATGGCTTGTATTCTCATCAATTAATCAGGCTCCCTAGCCCTTAGCTAGTTATTTTTGGATACAGCGGGGTAACAGGATTTTGTACTTTTTTTTAGGAAGAGTATGGTGATAGTATTATTTATTTATTCATCAACCAATCCTACATTGCACCATGAGTATTAGAATGATTGAAATAACGTACAAAAGAACAGATCCTCATCCTGCCCTAAGGTGGGAAAGGAGGTCCGGATGATGATAATGATGATGATGATGATGACAAAAGGACAGCAAGGGTTAATAAGTAAAATAAATTACTTGGGAAAAAGTGTTAGGGAGCTGCCTTAACTGATGAGAGTACAGGCCATGATTTTAAAAACTGGCTAAGCACTGAGTCAAGAGAAGAACATAACTGAGGATAACTGAAGAAGGTTGGCAGACAAAGACACATAAACTAGCAGAACAAAGCACATAAAGAACATAACAGAAGGAGGAGGCAGAAAATGCACATAAACACAGAATATGACACTGACAGAACACAGCACATAAAGAACATGAAAGTGTAGCTACAAAAACCTGCAAGAACAAAGAACGTAACTATGAACATGCAAGGTTAACTGCAAAAGACTGGCTGAACAAAACATAAACAAAAATCATGAAAGGATAACTGCAAGAAATTGGAAAAACAAAAAGCATATGAAGGGAAAACTTAAGGTAGGTTAGTTCATGCTAGGCTGCTCCTGTAAGTGACTAATCTATAAGCGTAAGATGTAAATAGCAAAGAAAACTATCGCACGAGTGGATGGCACAACCTACAAGAGGTCACATTATAAGTTGTATGGCAGGCACTGCAGCTCTTTTTTGTTAGTGATTTATCTTCCTTTTTGCTACTCAGTATTCTCCTGCATCATTTTCTTCATTATTATTTGCACAAAGGGGAAGAGGGAGGGGGAGACCAAGGATGAGATGGAAGAATGGAGTGGAGAGGTATATGAGAGGGGGATGTGAGCTGGGAGCAGGGCAGTGAAAAGGTGGGGGACAGGGCTACATGGAGGCGATTTGTTTGTAGCCACCCCTTACGGGATTGGGGCGTCTGGCAATAGATAGACAGATAGACAGATTACTTACACACAAAAGGATACTGAGATGCAATGAGAGAATCACAGAGATGTGTTAAGTCTGCAAAAGCCACTTGTGGTATGACTGTGGGTATAAAACTTATATTTCACATGATGGATATTTTATTTTTCACTGTGGGATAAAAAATGACAAGAGTTACACATAATTAAACATTCCCTACCATTCTTACACAACTGCAATCATCTAACATTCTCACACAATTGCTCAGACATCTAACATTCTCACACAGTTGCAGTCATCTAACTCTTCAGGGGGAATTAAAAACAGTTCAGTGGGGGTTAAAAAATAAACATTCCGACATTATTTATGCCTTGATGGCATACCTGAGGGGTGGGAAGTTTGCCTCTTGATATCTTAGGTGCGAGTCGCTTCATCTGCTGCTGTCAGGCTGCATCAGATGGCATGGGTCTTCTTGGGCTGCAGATCCAGCGGCCTGAACGACTTCTGTGGGTGGAAAATTCTGAGTTAATATTACATAGTTTTCAGCCAATGGAACAGGGTTATTCCTACAACATGGATAGTCATTGGCCTCTGGTTGCTTCCTCCTTACACACACACACACACACACACACACACACACACACAAAGGTGCAATACATGGCACTTGGAATTTAATGTGGACAAGTGTCATGTAATTAAGTTTGGTAAAAGTGAGAAAAGACCAGATTGGGATTATAAGTTGGGAAGATCAACCCTACACACATCAGAAAGAGAGAAGGACCTAGGTGTGATTATCAATAACAGACTATCTCCAGCTGACCACATCAGTGAGAAGGTACGGAACCTGTATACACTGCTTGCAAATATGAGAATAGCATTCACATACATAAATGAAGACATGCTAAGAAGGATAATACCATCATTCATCAGACCAACCCTGGAGTATGCATCAGTAGTCTTTTTTTTTTTTTTTTTTTTTTTTTTTAATGCAAGGAAGAAGGAACCAAAGGCCATGAGCCCGCAGTAACAGTTCCCTCCAAGAGAAAAACAAAATACAATAGAGAGCCAAATTCAAGATCCGATCATTTTGAGATGCCTGGACACACTGCGTTTGAAAGACTGGAGATCATAGGCAGCAGGAAATACAGATAGAGGGAGACAGTTCCAGAGCTGACCTGTTGCATAAATGAAAGACTGGGAGTAACGGTTAACTCTTGCATTAGAGAGTTGGACAGAAAAGGGATGAGAGTTTCCTGCCAGACGGGTGCTACGCGCCCGTCGTAGAGGTGGAGGAATGCAAGCAGACAGTTCAGAGGAGCAGTGACCATAAAAGTAGCGATAGAAAAGAGATAAAGATGCAACAGTGCGGCGAAGAGACAGAGGTTGAAGGAGTCAGTAAGAGGAGGAGAGTTAATGAGACGAAAAGCCTTTGACTCCACCCTATTGAGAAGAGCTGTATGTGGGGAGCCTCCCCACACATGAGAGTTGTACTCCACACAGGGGCGGATAAAACCCCTGTATAGAGTCAACAATTGTGCAGGGGTAAAGAAAGAGCGGAGTCGGCTTAGCACACCCAATCTCTTGGAAGCAGATTTTACAAGAGATGTAACATGATCTTTCCAAGATAAGTCCCGAGTAAATGAAACCCCAAGCATGTTCAAGGATGATGCAGGATTAAGCTGAATATTATTAAACATTAATGGGTATAAGTGTGGAAGATTTTGTCGGGTTGATAGGTGTAAGAACTGAGTCTTAGATGCATTAAAAACAACCATATTATTTTTACCCCAGTCAGAGATACGAGCCAAGTCAGACATTAGGTGTGCCATAGCCTCATCCCTTGTTTCTAGAAGTAACTGTTGAGATGGGCGTTGTGGGAACCGAATGGAAAGGTGAAGGGTGGAGTCATCAGCGTATGAGTGGATAGGGTTAGATGTACAGCATAGAAGATCATTGATGAATAAAAGGAAGAGAGTTGGTGATAGGACAGAGCCCTGAGGAACACCACTGTTGATAGATCTAGGAGAAGAACGATGGCCGTCTACAACAGCGGCTATAGAACGACCAGAAAGGAAGCTAGCGATGAAGGCACAGATAGAAGGATAGAAACCGTAGGAGGGCAGTTTGGAAATTAAAGATTTATGCCAGACTCGATCGAAAGCCTTTGAGATGTCAAGTGCAATGGCAAAGCTTTCGCCAAAGTCCCGAAAAGAGGATGACCAGGAGTCTGAAAGGTAGGTGAGAAGATCGCCAGTGGAGCGTCCCTGACGGAACCCATACTGACGATCGGAAAGAAGGTTGTGATAGGAAAGATGCCTTAAAATTTTTCTATTAAGAATTGACTCGAAAACTTTTGAAATACAGACGTTAAAGCAATTGGACGATAGTTGGAGGGTTGGGAGTGGTCACCCTTCTTTGGGACTGGCTGAATGAGAGCAAACTTCCAGCAAGAAGGAAAGGTACAAGTTGACAGACAAAGGCGAAAGAGTTTGCCTAGGCAGGGTGTAAGCACAGAAGCACAGTTCTTGAGAACAACAGGAGGGACTCCATCAGGCCCATATGCCTTGTTAGTACTGAGGCCAGTGATGGCAGAAAATACATCAACTGAAGAAATTTTAATGTCAGCCATGAGGAAGTCAGAGGGGGAAAGAGATGGAGTCCTCATCTCAAAAAACACATAGACAAGATTGAAAAAGTACAAAGGGCCGCTACAAGATGGATACCAAGCTTAAGGGACCTAAGCTATGAAGAAAGACTAAATAAACTGAATCTACCAACACTACAGGAGAGAAGGAAAAGAGGTGACATGATTATGCTATATAAATGCATATCAGGGAAGGAGAAAATAGACATAAACGATTACTTAACCTATGGGGAAGCATCAGCAAGAGGACACTGCAAAAAACTGCATAAGAAGAGAGGCGATAAGGAAATTCAGTTTCCCAAATAGGGCAATTGATCAGTGGAATGCACTACCGAATGAAATAGTGTGTGCTAAAACTATTCATAAATTTAAGGATATGTATAATAAAAATGGTTTAAGACACGGGACAGTACAAGCTTGACTCATTCCTGTAAAGATACAATTAGGTAAGAACACACACACACTTTAAAGAAAAACGTGCAGGCAGACTGGAAGACCCACATCCAGCTGAAGGTACCAGCATCCAGGGCAGCCACTGTGCTTGTGTTATGCAACAGACTGTGCAGCTTCTCATTACTGTTCTTTCATTCATTCATTCTCATCCAATCATTACTGTTCTACAGGAATAAAAACTCATTTACAATTCATTACACATTACCAAATCCAAACAGCCAATTTCCAAAATATTTTTTCATGCAACAATAAGTCTTTAAATCTGCACTGATTGTGTGAGGATGTGATATCAACCCCTCTCTGTTTGTATCGTTTATAAAGGCATGTTGAAGCCTTTATAAATGATACAAACACATGATATCAACCACTCTCTGTTTGTATCGTTTATACAGGCTCCAACATGCCTGTATAAATTGAACATCAATGCCTCTCTGTTTGACTACTACCACAACCATTACAACTACTAGTACTACTATTACTACTACTACAATTACTACTATTACTAACACTACAACTACTACTATTAATACTACTACAACTACCAGTACTACTATTATTAACACTACAACTACTACTATTACTACTACTACAACTACTACTATTACTAACACTACAACTACTACTATTACTACTAATGTGCTACTACAACCATCACTATTGCTATTACTGCTACAACAACTACTATTACTGTAACTACTACTGCCACTACAACACTACTACTACTAAAACCCTTACTACCACTACTATACTCCACTTCTTACACTAAGCCATGCTCTTACCTTCCTTTCAGTCACCCCATCAGAGTCCAACTGAAGGCAGCACTGATGGAGTTCAGTATGGGCCAGGTTGTGTGGTTTACTATCTATCTGTCCATCTATCTATTATCAGACGCCTCAATCCCGCAAGGGGTGGCCACAAACAAATCATCTCCATGTCACCCTGTCCCTGCCATGTCATTGCGCTGCTCCCAGATCTAGAAAAAAAAAGAAAAAAGAAAATCAATTAAATCTACTCATTGTACATCAAAACAAAGCATTATATATCTTGCTATCTGTTTGTCTGTCTATTTGTCTATTTACCTGTCCATCACTCATTTATCAAGGCTCCTACATGCTTGTATGTGTTGGCCTTGGTCACCAGAAGGCTGCTGTCCATGCTGCTCAATCTCTAGCACCCTCTCTAATAGCCCCTTATCCCTGAGGTCACACTCTATGACCTCATCTGGGTATTTTCTTTTTTTTACTGATACACTGCCATACTGAACAACTTCTGCCTATCAGATTTCATTTAGTCCCCAACCTGTTTCTCTCTGGATTTCACTTCCCCACAATACCTTCCCCCAAAACTTCAACCTACAGTAGTGCAAGTCCAAATGTTATAGATTTTTTTATGAATAGAGGACACTTGTTATCTAGTATATGGATTTTTTTTTTCCCCTCTGTTTATCTTCTGTACAAAAAAAAAATAAATCAATAAATTGCTTAGGAAAAGGTTTTAGGGAGCTGTCTCAACTGATAAGGGAGAAAAAACAAATAAATAAATAAATAAACTGTTTAGGAAAGGATGTTAGGCAGCTAACTCAACTGACAAGGGAGAAAAAAAAAAAAAACTAAATTGCTTAAGAAAAGGTGTTAGGGAGCTTCCTCAACTGACAAGGGAGAAAAAAATAAATAAATAAATAAACTGCTTAGGAAAAGGTTTTGGGAGCTTCCTCAATTGACAAGAGAAAAAAAAAACAATGCTAATGCTTCCTTGTCTGTGATTCTTTAGTACAGTAAGATCCACACAGTCAGCCGTACCTGCTTGGGCAGAGGGCAGAGGAAGTGATGACAGGAGGGGTGGGTGATGACAGGGGGGTGAGTGATGACAGGAAGGGTGAGTGATGACAGGGGGGGTGAGTGATGACAGGAAGGGTGAGTGATGACAGGGGGGGGAAGTGATGATGGGGGGGTGAGTGATGACAGGGGAGAACCAACACTGATACACCTTCCTTGATCATATGTACACGGTCCTGTAAATGAGAAAAAGAAATCATCACCACCATCACTGCTGTCATCATCATTATCACCACAATCACTGTCACTATCATTATCTTTGTCATCATCACCACCACCAACTTTTCACCATCAATGCTGTCATCATCATCTTCACCAAAATCACTGTCACCATCACCACCATCATCATCATCATCTTCATCACCATCACCATCATCATCATCATCATCACCATCATCATCCAGACCTACTTTCCAACCCTAGGATGGTGTGAGGTAGGGTGCAGAGCCAGAAATAACTCTACAGAATGACAAACCACCTAAAGTCTATCCAGTTGAATGGGCCACACACTCACTCCCTCACCATTCCAGCCCCTAGAATCCTGACTCCACCTCATAAATATCCACACTTAAATGCTTCATATTCTATCATTAATATCCTGTACATCTAAGTAGTCAAGATGGAAAGATGGTTACTTTATGCTGTGGAGAGGATGGAAAGTGAGAGACTGACAAGAAAAGTGTATGTGAGTAAGGTGGAGGTGGGAGAGGGAGGGGAAGGTCAAGGATGAGATGGAGGGATGGAGTGGAAAGGTATATGGGAGAGAGGGGGCGTGAGCTGGAAGCAAGGCAGTAAAATGGCAGGGGACAGGGGAACATGGAGATAATTTGTTTGTGGCCACCCCTTACGGGATTGAGGTGTCTGGCAATAGATAGATAAGTAGACAAACAGACAGACTGACAAATGAGGAAGTAAAGGAGCATTGTGGTGTTGATGTGGTTGAAAGTGTTAAGAGAAATACTCTGAGATGGTCTGGCTATGTGGAGAGGATGGACAATGAGAGACTGACTAGAAGAGTGCTTGTGAGTGAGGCAGAAGGGGAGACCAAGAATGAGATGGAAGGATGGAGTGGAATGGATGGGGAATGAGAGACTGACTAGAAGAGTCTGTGAGTGAGGTGGAGGGGAAGAGGGGAAGGGGGAGACCAAGAATGAGAAGAGGGATGGAGTGGCGAGGATGGACAATGAGAGAGTGACTATAGTTGCAGCGCGCCACTCTGACGTTGTTATTATCAAGCCCTGCCAACCTACCATTCAAAAGTGCGTCTGATTTCGTGTATAATATGAGACGTATGTGATTCGTGTATAAGAAATTATGTTCGTGTATAATAATATTCGTGTATAATATATTCATGTATAATATATTCATGCATAATAATATGATTCATGGATAATTTGATACAAAATCGGACGCACTTTTGAATGGTAGGTTGCCAGGGTACGATAATGACAACCTCAGAGTCGTGCGCTGCGACTATAGAAGAATGCATGTGAAAGGGGAGGAGGGGGAGACCAAGGATGATATGAAATGGAGAGGCTGGGCAATGAGAGACTGACCAGAGGAGTGCATGTGAGTGAGGTGGAGGGGGAGACCAGGAATAAGATGCAATGATGGAGTGGAAAGGATGGGGAATAAGAGACTGACAGGAAGAGTACATGTGAATGAGGTGGAGGGGGAGACCAAGGATAAGATGGGGGATGGAATAGAGAAAGATATGAGAGAGGAGGGATGTGCATTGGAGGGAGGGCAGGGGACAGGGCAACATGGAGGCAATTTGTTAGTGGCCACCCCTTACAGGAATAAGGTGCCTTGCAACAGACAGATAGAGACAGATAGATAGAGAAATAGATAAAGTGACTAGATATAGATATACCTGACAAATATACAGTAGACTGAGTTCGGGGATACCAGGCCATTTTCCTAAAGAGTTTATAGGAGCTGCAAGTCAGGACTGCTGCAGTGCTTGTTGCCCACCACACTGTAAAATACAAAGACATGATAATGGTGATGATGATAATAATAATACAGTAATCACTCCAATATCCGGATCAATAGAGCCATCGGTAGGTTCGGATATTGGTTTTGTCCGGATATTGGGCCCCAGCTTATGGACTTGTACTTACGGACCCTAACACAGAGAAACACCTATACAACTCCCTCCGGACATGCATAGCACCTATTTAACACCCAAATCACACCAATAAGGCACATAAATGACTGAAATAAATGCAATAGACACATAAAATGTGGGTTTAGAAGTATGTTCATACATTAATAAACATTCTGGTACTTATGGACTCTAACCGAACCTGACCTAACCGAACCTAACCGAACTCTGAAAAACACATTCCTACTGCACATGCATGAGGTAAGTTTAGTATGGAAAGAAGTACAGTATGACACTTTCTGGTAAGTATAGTATGGGAAAAAATACAATATGAAACATTCTGGTAATATAGTATGGAAAATAGTACAACATGAAACATTTTGGCTACTTACAGCAAGTCCCTGGCCACCTCGATGAATAACCGCCTCCTCTCGGACTCTGACAGTAAGAACGATTTCCTGAAGCACTTGCACTACACTCTTCCTGAAGTCTTGCACTGAACTTAGTCACTAACACACAGAAGTCCGTTCTTTTCACAGTGTTCACTTTAGTCCAAATAATGTTCCATTAAATTTAAGTGTTGCACATTAACTTTTCCCAAGTTTTTTTAAGTTTCCAAAGCCAAAACAAAGAAGGTTAGTTACGTTAAATTTCTTTTCTACTTAGTCTTTTCTCCCAACTTGAAAACCTTAACACAACACACCGCTTTTTTCACTGCACAACACTCAAAATTCCCGTGTGGTCTAGTGGAGAAGTTCTTGCTGTTTATTCACTGTCAGAGCCCGAGAGTATCACTGGCAGGCGTCCAAGGGGTGCATCGGTGGGTAGTGGTGATGGCGTACCGACTACAGAAGACTTTGAAGACAGCCGCAAACTCACGTCGAGCGGTGACTCCACTGTAGCTGATGTGCTGGGCTGTGGCTCGGAGCATGAGGGCCTGTCTTGGGGAGGCAACGGAGTGGAACCAGGGCTTGGCACAGCGGGGGTCACGGGCCTGAAAAATCTGTCAATCGTTGACTGTCGC
Source organism: Coenobita brevimanus (assembly GCF_032717465.1). NCBI lineage: Eukaryota > Metazoa > Arthropoda > Malacostraca > Decapoda > Coenobitidae > Coenobita > Coenobita brevimanus. The sequence continues at coordinate 16,632,372 of NC_137059.1, forward strand.
AAGGACCTACGATTCTGGCGATTGATGATGCGCTGCCGGAAAGCACGCACTTCCTCCACGTGTCCCAAGGGCCCCATCTCCCTGTCGCAGTCCCGGGTGTTCCAGGTAGTCTAGGACGAACTCTAGATGTTCCCCGGAGTGCGCTCAGCTTGGGGATGGCTGGAGTAGTGTCCTGCTGGGAGGAGTCTGCATCATCATCGCCTTCGTCGTCAGAATCTTCAAGTTCGGGACTGACACCAGCAACCGAAGACGCGATCTCGATATCAGACAACGTCTGATACCCAGGATCGCCCTCGTCGTCGTCCAACCACTCACGAACATCGTCCACATCAACATCGTCGCCGTGCGTACGTAGCCGTGCATGGAAGTCATCCACGTCAAACCCTAGGAAATCGTACTCCACATCTGTTCCGAGAAGCAGACGAGACCAACCATTTTCAAGAGTTTTCACAGGGACTTCCTTCCATGCACTAGCCCAGTTGTACAGCGCAGACTTGATGTTGTAGCGGCGAAGGTTTTCCAAAGTCCGCTTGCCTCGAGTGTCACGTCCTTCCCTGCGCTCGTCCTCGTCCTCGAGAACCACCATCACCTCGTCCAGGAACTTCCGACGGTACAGGCGCTTTGTTGCCACGATCACTCCTTGGTCCATTGGTTGAATGAGAGCAGTCGTATTAGGTGGCAGAAACATGCACCTAATACGGCCATTCTCAGCACCAAGTCCTTGTCGCACGGGTGGGCAGGTGCATTGTCGAGGAGAAGGAGAGCCTTTACCTGAGTCGCGAGGAATTCCCAGTGTCTTCGATCTGGTAATGTATGACCTCCTTGACGAAGTGATGGTGAAACCAGTCTTTGAAAATCACAGCTGTGAACCATGCTTTCAAAGAATGGTACCATACGACAGGAAGGACATCCATCACCCCACGAAGGCACCGAGGCTGCTTTGCACGGCCAACAATAACGGGCTTAAGCCGGTGCATGCCGTTAGCATTGGCACAACACAAAGCAGATATCCGTTCCTTAGAAAGCTTGCGGCCAGGTACACGCTTCTCCGTCTCATCGGCGAGAGTGTTCGTTGGCACCGAGCGATAGAATAGGCCAGTTTCGTCAGCGTTATAGACTTGACCGAGAGTGAGGCCCTCCCTGTCGATCAAGCCTTTCACCTTGTGCCGAAACTCGTCCACTCCATCCTCGTTAGCGTCCAATGCTTCGCCATGTGCTTTACGGTTAGTAAGGCCATGTCGCAACTTGAACGCGAAGAGCCAACCCTCGGATGCCTTGAAGTCTAGGGCGTCGTGAAGCCTTGCAAACTTCTCAGCAGCAGCCTTCAGCTCCGTTCCACGTACCATCACACCAGCTGCACGTTGCTGTCGATACCAAATCAACGTGGAGCGGTCGATCTCTGCATACTTGGGAGTAAACATAACCTTTCTCTCCACGTTGCGTTTGCTTCTCGACGAGAAGTCAGCCGTGTACTGCATGAGCTTGTCTCGGGAACGCTTGATATCAAACAAAGTCGACCGGGCCAGGTTGAACTCGCGGAGAATGCGAGAGGAAGACCAACCCGCATCAACCTTCTCCAATATCTCCCGTTTCTTCTCCAGAGTCAACACCACTCTCTTCCTTTTCTCAGGAGGCGGGGCCATCATCACACACACTAAGAGTAGGGCAGAGAGCAGCAGGAGGCCTTGCAGCAAGTACGGCACCACCACAAAAACGAGCACGTGGGCAGCCATGACGAAGAGCGTAGGTCTTGTCGCGGTGAGAGACAGGCGGGAAGTGGGGAGGATGCAGCGGCGCTCTATCGGACGTCGGAGGAATGACGAACCAAAACAATGCTCTCACGCGGCGCGCGCGGCAAGTTCAAATTACGGACGGCAAAAAATCGATTTTTTTTCCAATTTTTTTGGATTTTCGGACCATTTTGGGAATGTTTGATCCCAGGACGATAAGGTTCGGTTAGTGGGGATGTTCGGTTATTGGGCGTCCGGATATTAGAGGGATTACTGTAATAATAATAATAATAATAACCATCATCATCATGGACTTGGAGAAAGCTTATGACAGAATAGATAGACAAGGTATATGGAAGGTACTGAGAATATATGGAGTGGAGGGGAAATTGTTGAGTGCTGTGAAGAGTATGCAAGAAGGAGCTAGGGCTACGGTGTGAGTGGATGGTGAGCTGAGTGAGTTCTTTGATCTCAATGTGGGACTGAAACAGGGTTGTGTGATGTCTCCATGGCTGTTTAATATATACATGGATGGGGTTGTAAAGGAGATGCAAGGTAGGGCAGTGGATGTGGGGGTGGCTCTAATGAATGAGGGTGAGATGTGGAAGATTCCGGTGTTGCTGTTTGCTGATGATACAGTGCTGTTGAGTGAAGATGAATGGGAGTTGCAAGGTTTGGTGAATGAATTTGGGTCAGTATTTAGGAAGAGGAATCTGAAACTTAATGTAAACAAGAGTAAAGTTATGGTGTTTAAGAGGAATGAAGTCACAGAATGCACAGTGAGGTTGGATGGTGAGGATATGGAGAATGTGAGTGCATTCAAGTACTTGGGTAGTGTGATGAGTAAGGATGGAACTTTGGGGGATGAAGTGCGTGAAAGGGTACAGCAGGGAAGGAAGGTTGTTGGTACACTGAAAGCAGTGATGAGAAATAGGGAGGTGAGTATGGAAGTTAAGAAGTCCCTGCATGATAGTATTGTGATCCCTACCCTGACGTATGGAAGCGAGGCGTGGACCTTGCAAGAGGGGAACAAGTCAAGAGTGAGAGCAGTGGAAATGAGTCACTTGAGATGAGCATGTGAGTGACATGGAGAGACAGGTTGACGAATGAGGAAGTGACAAAACGTTGTGGTGTGGATGTGGATGCGACTGAAAGAATTAGGAGAAATACACTGAGCTGGTTTGGACATGTGGAGAGAATGGAGAATGAAAGACAGACAGACAAAGAGGGTGTATGTAGCAAAGTGGAGGGAGGGAGAGAGAGGGGAAGGCTGAGGATGAGGTGGAGGGATGGAGTTGAGAGGTATATGAGGGAGGGGGAAGTGAGTTTGGGGAAGGGCAGGCAAATGGTGGGTGACAAAGCGACCTGGAGGCATTTTGTCTGCTGCCACCCTTTGCGGGATTAGGGCATCGGGCTATAGATAGATAGATAGATGGATAGATAGACCTTTTTCTGGCATTAATCTATTGTTACAACATTCAAGAAGATGTCAATTTATGGGCAAGTAGGAGTAAAAAGGAGTACAGTAGAAGCGACAGCCTTCTTCACTGATATACAAGCATACCCCAGTTTAATAATACAATTGGTTAAGTAAAAACCCATTGCTGGGTGGGGTATCGTATCTCAGGGTAGATTTAACATGTAAAGTATAGGGATGCGTTTCTGAGCCTTGGGTGTCCCCCCACCAAGTCCTAAATCCCCTCAAATGAGTCCAAAAACAAGTTTCTAGGCCACCTAAACCCCCAAATAGCTTTAAACAAGCTAAACTAAGCCTAAAAGAAGTTTATAACTCACCTAAACCCAACAATAAAATCTGAAAATCACAATAAATGTCTGGAAAATCAAACTTAGTAAACTGTACCCCAAATGACAATGTTCACCCCACCTATGACTGGAACACATTAATGGAAGTCTAAAAACAGTTTACACATCAACCTAAACACAAAATTTAAGTCTAAACTAACATCACAATTGGTAAAAACAAACAAAACCCATTGTTATACCAGGGTTTGGCCATCGTTCAGCGGGGTAGAGTGGTATTTCTACCCCCATTGCTATGCTGGGGTATCACATCTAGGGGTATTGTATCTCAGGGTCTGCCTGTACACTGTATCATGAATGAATAAACAAACACGAAATTTTATCTTACTATCCACCTACAAACATCAAAGTATGTTCTCTCTCTATCTATTGCCAGACACCTTAATCCTGTATGGGGTGGCCATAAACAATTCACCTCCATATCGCCCTGTCCCCCACCATTTCACTGCCCTGCTCCCAGCTCACAACACCCCCTCTCTCATATACCTCTCTACTCCATCCCTCCAGCTCATCCTTGGCCTCCCCCTCCCTCTTCCTCCCTCCACCTCACTCACATACACTCTCCTCATCAGTCTGTCACTCTCCATCCTCTCCACATGGCCAAACCACCTCAGTATGTTTCTCCTAACACTTCCTATCACATCCACATCCACACCACAACGCTCCTTCACTTCCTCATTTGTCAATCAGTCTCTCCATGTGATTCCACATGTTGCTATTCTAAAATGTTCACAAGCATGTCAACATTTCCCTGTCACTGACTGTATAAGTAGGTCAGAAATAAAATGTAGGTGAGTATGAATTATGTTTAGAAAGTATCCAACCTTCGGCTCTAAAAGAATAAATAGCTAACCTGTTGAGCTAGGACACTAATCCCCCTCAAAGCAGGCCCCTTCTGACCCGACACAGGTAGCCCAGCGTTCTTTTTCACTGCCTGAAACATTTTTCAAAGTCGGTTTTCCGTATCTCCTGCAGGTGCTTCATCACATTCGTCATGATCTCTCCTCTCATCTCAAATCGGTACCCCTTCAGCGGAGTTTTGAGCTTGTGGAATAACCAAAAGATGCACAGAGCCATGTCTGGTGAGTAGGGATCCGGCCGGACATGCGGGATGTTGTACTTGGCCAAAAATTCCTTAATCGGTTGAGAAGAATGGACAGGGGCACTGTCATGGTGCAGCTTCCAACTCGACGCTTTCCATAGGTCTGGTCTCTTCCACTGAACTGCATTACAAAGAAAACAGAATTGTTGATGTATTAATGTTTGTTGACAGTCTGACCTTCTGGTGCGTATTCATGATGCACAACACCATGGTAGTTTAAAAAACTGTCAACATCCGGGTGCATTTCACCTTGCTGTGGACCTGTTGTGCTTTTTTTTTGGTCAAGGGAACCCTGCATGTTTCCACTGGTACAACTGTGCTTTGGTTTCTGGGTCATACCCCTACACCCAAGTCTCATCTCCGGTGACAACAGTCTTCAGAAAGTCTGGATTGTGATTTGTACACTCCAGCATGTCTTGAGCAACATCCACCCAAGAGAAGAGATCTTGACGAATGCAACGTAGCACCTGCAGGAGATGCCGAAAACCGACTCTGAAAAATGTTTCAGGCAGTGTAAAGAACATTGGGCTACGTGTGTCAAGTCAGAAGGGGCCTACTTTGAGGGAGACTAGTGTCGTAACGCAATAGATTAGTTATTGTTTTACAGCCTAAGGCTGGATACTTTCCGAACAGACCTGATATGGGATTGGTATACAGTGTACAGCACTAGTTTTCTCAAACAGTTCTGACATGATTTAAACTAAATGTGATGACAATGTGGTGGATCAGTCAATGGGTTACCTACTGTTACTGAAAACAATTGGTCAAAGGTTAGGCCCTCAAGGCAAAAAGGTTTTATCCAATTTAAACCACACTTAATGGAAGGGTTGAGGGTCAGCCCAAGATGAACAGATTCAATAATGAGAACAACCTGTCAAAGGTCAAGGTCAGACTTCATCCTGTGTGTACTGTAGTGGGCTGGTGCTGCCTTGATGTCTGGCGGCATCTACTGTGTTTGTCGCAATAATTTTGGTGTGTCCAAATCTGGCCACAGACTTGACACTCTGTTCCCTGAGGCCCAGCAGCTCCAATAAAATACTAGAGTTGTCAAAATCATGGAGGGGTCAGTAATGAAATAACTAAGTGAAAATAATGTTAAAAGAGAACCAACTCTAAGTCGTCACAACATGTCAGCAACACCCACCTTCTGATCCTTGAATATTGTATATGGTCAAATGCCCAGCAGGAAGGGATGCCCAGGCTTTGACTGGCTTGTTGGTGATGGACTGAATGTGGTGAGGGGAGGACGTGCCACTGTACTCCTCTCCACCCTCACTAATACATATGGGCAGGCACAGGAAATTAATTGAAAAAGCAAGTAAATAAGGGTAACTTGTACCAAAGACTTACTGTACTGCATGATATGGACAGCAAATAATCACCTAAGAGTGATGTATCAACTGCATTGTTACATTTGTGTAGCATCATATTCTGTTCTACTGTTCATCTATTGTCACAACTTGGCATTCAAGATGGACATGGAATTTTCGGCCAAGTAAGAGTAAAATGAAAACAGCTGCATTTTCTATTGTTAATCTAATGTTATGATTCAGCATTCAAGATGGAAGGATGGCAATCTGGGGTAAAGTTACAGTACAAAGAGTACAGCATCACATTCTATTGTTAATCTATTGTTAGAACCCAGCATTCAAGATGGAGAGATGGTAATTTTAGATCAAGTTAGAATACAAGGAGTACAATGTTTGTGTCCTTACCATCAAATTTGTGAACCTTAGGCCTAACAACTGTGTGGGTGAGGGAGGATGTCCATGCTGTGGCCCTGATGGGTGGGTGTCCAGAGTCCTCCCTGATGGGCCTGTGGCGGGGCACTGGTGTGTGCACATCTGGCCACACTCACCACACCCTGATACATACAGAAAAAAAAGAAGAGGAAAAAAAATCCATTACCATTCATCATCTTTGTCACATCACCACCATCATTATACTATTTAACCAAAGACATTCCACACACCCTAATATGAACACAGAACAATATTATCATCATCATCAACACCATCATAATCATCATCCAACAACAGTCTATACATTTCAAACCCAACACACAGAAATATCATCACCACTATCATCATTAGCCTGACCTCTTTGAATCCAACATTCTTCACTCTCTGATACACACCCACAAAAATACAAAATAATAATATCACCATCATCATCAGTCAAAGCTTTATCCCCACCCTGCCATAAACAATACAAAATAACAGCGTCATCATCAGTGTTTTTTCCAACCCTGCCGTGAACACAAAATAAAACAACCATCATTTTAATACTTTTTCCCCACCTTCCCATAAATGCAAAAAAGTAAATCATCACCATCACCACCACCACCACCACCACCACCACCACCATCTCTGACACCTGCTTCCTGCTGGGAACCCCCAAACAGGGGATGGCCATGACAGAACCCCCCTAAGCTAATTTCTCACATGCTCTGCAGCCTGGACACTACAAACAAAATACTAACAAATACAAATTCTTTTAAAGTAAGGTGGCTGAACAGAAATTACTTGAAGAATAACTACACAGCTACTATACTGTTTTTACTCTTAATTGGTCCACATTTTCATCCTTTTCTATTTACTTTAAATAGCTCAATGGCAGAAGACAATACAGTACTACAGCTACAATATCCTCTCCATGTCACTTTGTCACAACTAACATTATATTTCAGTGTCAATATATTTTTACAACTCTGCATTCAACTTGGAGAGATGAGAAATTTAAGCCAGGTCAGGTTAAAAAAGGTATGTTACTAACCATCGTTACCCTCCAGCATGTTGACGGCCACACTGAAGTAGTCTGGGATGGCCTCCTGTGGGCTGCTGCTGATGCAGTGTACTAGCAGGCATCCATACATTGTTGACGGCCACACTGAAGTAGTCTGGCATGGCCTCCTGTGGGCTGCTGCTGATCCAGTGTACTAGCAGGCATCCATACATTTTCAGGGCCTCACACAAGAGCTGCTGATAAGCCTGCTCTACAGTTCCTTCCTGTATAAGTAAACCTTTGTTACTAATGTCTTTTTAATTTCATCTGACAAAAATCCTTGACCTCTTTCAGCTCAATTAATGGCCAAACATTGTCAGACTGGAGGATAAATTTGACTATTAACCAAGGAGACTCATTCTACCTTATCACAGAGACTTATCAAACATGACTAGGTATTTAGGTTGCCTCTTTAACCCCTTCATTCACTATGATGTGATTCGTATCATGTAATTACTTCCTGAAGATGCACGCCGATACATACTGCATCACACACACACACACACACACACACACACACACACACACACAAACACACACACAAACATCTCTTATAAACTGGCAATAGATAGATAGATAGATAGATGAACATGATTTAAGTCACAAAGATTACCCCCCAAAGTCCCATTTTGATATGATCCCACAGCAAGTGATTTTGAATGGGGGGGGTGGGGAGTCAATCAACAGCCAGTCAAACGTTCCCCTGTCTGAAAAGCACTGTGTACTGAATAAACTCACTTGGCCAGAAAATTACTGCTGTGTGTGAAAATGCTGACTCCTTCACTACCACAATATTCCTTGTATTTGTGGTGGGGTGGGGTGGGGACAGGCACCAAATATTTAAGGAATTCATCATTTGTGGGGATGTTTATTAAGCATGCCCTGTGAAGGACCATTGTGATTCTTCTATTTGTTTATACTGTAATACTGTATTATCAATGCTTGACACACCTGCTGTGGATATACAACAGTGAAGATCTAAACACATGATAAGTACAGATGGGGAATTAAACCAAGCCTACCAGAATATCCTGAAGGAGGGTGTCTAGGCCTTGGCCCAAACACCCTACTGTTATTACCTTCAGTGACCACACTCCCGCTGCGGTGATGGGCTTGTGATGCTGCTACTCAGTTCCAAATTCTTGCATAATCCACCTGTCTCCATGATTGTTTACAAACATGTTTACCTGAAACAAACATGAATGCATTGTACTGTAACACATACAGTGCAGCCACAAAAACAAACATGAATGCATTGTACTGTAACACATACAGTGCAGCCACAAAAACAAACATAAATGCATTGTACTGTAACACATACAGTGCAGCCACAAAAACAAACATGAATGCATTGTACTGTAACACATACAGTGCAGCCACAAAAACAAACATGAATGCATTGTACTGTAGCACATACAGTGCAGCCACAAAAACAAACATGAATGTATTGTACTGTAACACATACAGTGCAGCCACAAAAACAAACATGAATGCATTGTACTGTAACACATACAGTGCAGCCACAAAAACAAACATGAATGCATTGTACTGTAACACATACAGTGGAGCCACAAAAATTCACAGTACAATACTATACTTTAGATGTAGCCATGGACAGCTCAAACATCTGAAAAATGTGAACTTTATAACTACTATACAGTTGGCTATCCCTGTGTTGTCTCGTCATGTAGAGTCTATACATAAATTTGGTAGACTAAACTATCTACTGCAGTATCCTTCTTGTATACTCATAGTAGTGTAAGTTGGCTATCCTTGCCTTATCTCATGGTCTACATGGAGACACAGTATATCTTTGACGGGACAAATCTGTGGGCTAATTCTGCAAGCAAAGACAGAAGTAATTTCAAATATTATCACACTCAAACTTTTGATGTATATGAACTTTTGAGATCAGGATTGTCAAGGCTGCATAGTACTGGCAGTCCTTATTTAACTGTACTGGCAGCCCTTATTTAATCCCTTGAATTACATGACATCTATTTCATTACTTTTTGCACATCTAGATGATTATATTCAGTTCAGTTATGGCTGTAAGAAATTTGATGAGCCTATAGTTAAGTGACAGGAATGAGTGTCCTTGGTTACTAGTCAAATCCACCCTCCAGTCTGACTACACTTGACAATTAGACTATAAAAAAAAGTTGATGATATATCTGGATTGAAAATAAATGGACTATTATTGTGGTGGGATAATGAAGGATAATTGTGGTGGGATAATGAAGGATAATTGTGCTGGGATAATGAAGGATAATTGTGCTGGGATAATGAAGGATAATTGTGCTGGGATAATGAAGGATAATTGTGGTGGGATAATGAAGGATAATTGTGCTGGGATAATGAAGGATAATTGTGCTGGGATAATGAAGGATAATTGTGGTGGGATAATGAAGGATAATTGTGCTGGGATAATGAAGGATAATTGTGCTGGGATAATGAAGGATAATTGTGCTGGGATAATGAAGGATAATTGTGGTGGGATAATGAAGGATAATTGTGCTGGGATAATGAAGGATAATTGTGCTGGGATAATGAAGGATAATTGTGCTGGGATAATGGAGGATAATTGTGCTGGGATAATGAAGGATAATTGTGCTGGGATAATGAAGAATAAATGTGCTGGGATAATGAAGGATAACTGTGCTGGGATAATGAAGGATAATTGTGCTGGGACAATGAAAGATAATTGTGCTGGGATAATGAAGGATAATAATTGTGGTGAGATAATGAAGGATAATTGTGCTGGGATAATGAAGGTATGTTTAAGGATGATGCAGCATTAAGCTGGATATTATTAAACATTAGTGGGTACTCCTGTGGATGATTTTGTTGGGCTGATAGATGTAAGAACTGAGTTTTTGATGCATTACAAACAACCAGATTACCTTGACCCCTATCACAGATATGAGTTGATGTGGGTGCCTGATAAATCCAGGCCGCCATGACCCCCAAGCACTGTGTCTCTGAGGTGTGAAGGAACAGCATGTCAGCCACTGTCGGCCAGTCTCTCGGCTCCATCCACACGTTGATGGATGGGCAGGCCAGGCTCAGTACATTCCAGTTCTGTCTGAAAGATTACATTCTATATTACTGTGCTATCTATTTATCTATCATCTGCCCCTATATATCCTATTGTCTATCTACCATCCACTCCTATAAAATACTAATCTGTCTATCTATCATCCACCTCTACGATATTCTGTCTATCATTCACTCCCATAAAATACTAACCTGTCTATCTATCATCCACCTCTACAATATTTTATCTATCATTCACTTCTATAATACTAGTGTCTCTAACTGTTACAGATTTTTTATGAATGGAGGACACCTGTAATCTGGTGTCTGGAATTTTCTAAAAAAAAAAAAAAAAAAAAATCTTCCAGTGTTCATCTTTGTATCAATCATATCATATCATTTATAAAGGCTCCAACATGCTGCCATGCGTTGGTCTTGGTCACCTAATGGCGGCTCTCCACACTGCTTGATCTCTGGCAGCCTCCCTATTCAGTTCCTTATCCCTGAGGTCACACTCTATGACCTCATCCCAGGTCTTCTTTGGTCTGCCTCTCACAACCCAACCCCCGACATTCACACTTCTCACTTTCCACACCCAGATGTCATCCTCCATCCCCTCAACATGCCCAAACCACCTCAATCTACCCCTCCTCATCACAACACTAATACTGACACAAACTATTTCTATGTTAAAAAAACCTAAACAGCAAATGAGTGTTAGGGTACAATATGCCAGACAAATAACTGAGGAATAGGCCTTATGAAGCCTGCTATGCCACTCACAATACAGACTTAATCAATGCATGGCTGGTGTTAAGGCTCTAACCTGGTATAGTCCATTTTTGTGGTGATGGTGGTGTGTGGTGGTGACGGTGGTGTGTGGTGGGGCAGCCATGCTGAACCACACTGTCAGTTCAGCCACAAGGCAGGCCATAGCCAGCTGGCCACTCCATCTGTCAACACAATATTACACTATACATATAGGCTGCCCAACACCTCTTCCTTAATGATTTGTTTTTGGATATGGCTGGTTAATGGAATTTTTTACACTATATATGGAGAGTATGGTGATATTGGGATGATTTAAATATGGCACAAGAGGGAAGCAAGGAGAAATAAGTAAAATAAATCACCTAGGAAGAGGTGTTTGGGAGACTCCTTAAGTGACAAAAATACAGGCCATGGTAACATACTTAAGTAAGGGTTTGGTATCTCAACACATTATGTAAAATGGATTTATATGTAAAATGGAGCCAGGCAAATACCATATTAAGATGTTACTCCATATAAACATACTCCAACTTTTTTTTTTTTTTATGTGTCCAACTCTGGGCATAGGCTTTACAGCCTGCTCTCAAGGCCCAGTAGTCCTCCTCCTACATACCATACACCTCTACATGTCACCGCTTCAGCGCTAACACCCACCGTCCATACTGAATACATGCTAGGGCTGTCTCATGCAGGACTGGTGTATTGGTATTAGCAGGGGTATTTTTACGACATGTCTGCGGGTCTTCTAGTAGATCAGTAAAGTCTGTTTTTATTATATTCAAACCCTTAAACTGTTCCCTGCCCCAGTGGGGATTTGAACCTGGGTCCGGTGGACTGCAGGCCACCTCTCTACTGACTGAGCCACTGCCTCCCCCAAAGAAAACAACCCTAAAGCCTTCCATGCCACTACTCATGTAACACTTCCAATCTTCTCTAACCACACACACTGCATGAGGGGGAGGAGAGGGAAGGGGAGGAGAGGGAAGGGGAGGCCGAGGATGAGATGGAGGCATGGAGTGGAGAGGTACTGTATATGAGAGTGGGGGATGTAGGTTTGGGGGAGGGCAGTGAAATGGCGGGGGACAGGGCGACATGGAGGCGATCCGTTTGTGGCCACCCGTCACAGGATTAAGGCGCCTGGCAATAGAGACATAGACACAACAAAGTATGGGTAACATCCCTCAGCCTGACGCATTACCTACTCTTCAGGACCTGTAGCCAATGTTATATTATTGCAGGCTTGTTTTAACCTGTGAACATTTCCAACCTCTTTCAGCCAAGTTCATGGCTGGGCCTGTAGTCTTGTCAGTGGAGGAAGCTCCCTCATACAGCCATGGGCCACTTAGCGTCCACAATACTTTATGAAAAACAGGACGTTAAGTGATCTGGACGTTATGCGACCACTGTAACTCACGCACTGTATACTGTATAGTGCACTATATGTACTGTACAGGCATATGGTATATACTGTACTGTATATTACTTTTACAGTACAGTACAGTATAAAAAGTCCAAATTAAGACAATAATACAACATGTAATGCTATGTAATGCAAGGATGTGCAAGGACACTCAAAAGCAGCGGTAGACATGTGACTGGACACGGCTGCCTGCTGCTAGTGTTGATGATACTGTTATGGCTACAGTAAACTTTTTACTGATTGTTAATAGAATTTTTACTGTTTTTTGGTATAATTTTTTATGCTTTTGTGTAAGTAGGGGTTAGGCATATGACAGAGGAGCTAGTTGGAGAAGAACAAAGGGGATTTAGGAAGGGAAAAGGGTGTGTAGATCAGATATTTGTTCTAAGATGTTTAGTGGAGAAGTATCTAGAGAAGGGAAGGAAAGTGTATGCTGCCTTCATGGACTTGGAGAAAGCTTATGACAGAATAGATAGGCAAGGTATGTGGAAGGTATTAAGAATATATGGAGTGGAGGGGAAATTGTTGAGTGCTGTGAAGAGTATGCAATGCAGGGAGCTAGGGTTACGGTGCGAGTGGATGGTGAGCTGAGTGAGTTCTTTGATCTCAATGTAGGACTGAAACAGGGTTGTGTGATGTCTCCATGGCTGTTTAATATATACATGGATGGGGATGTAAAGGAGGTGCAGGGTAGGGCAGTGGATGTGGGGGTGGCTCTAATGAATGAGGATGAGATTTGGAAGCTTCCGGTGTTGCTGTTTGCTGATGATACAGTACTCTTGAGTGAAGATGAATGGGAGTTGCAAGGTTTGGTGAATGAATTTGGGACAGTGTGTAGGAGGAGGAATCTGAAAGTTAATGTAAACAAAAGTAAAGTTATCGTGTTTGAGAGGAACGAAGCCACAGAGTGTGCAGTGAGGTTGGATGGTGAGGATATGGAGAATGTGAGTGCATTCAAGTACTGTACTTGGGTAGTGTGATGAGTAAGGATGGAACTTTGGGGGATGAAGTGCGTGAAAGGGTACAGCAGGGAAGGAAGGTTGTTGGTACACTGAAACCAGTGATGAGAAATAGGGAGGTGAGTATGGAAGTTAAGAAGTCACTGCATGATAGTATTGTGATCCCTACCCTGACGTATGGAAGCGAGGCATGGACCTTGCAAGAGGGGAACAAGTCAAGAGTGAGAGCAGTGGAAATGAGTTACTTGAGAGGAGCATGTGGAGTGACGTGGAGGGACAGGTTGACGAATGAAGAAGTGAAGGAACGCTGTGGGGTAGATGTGGATGTGGTTGAAAAGATTAGGAGAAATACACTGAGGTGGTTTGGACATGTGGAGAGAATGGAGAATGAAAGACTGACTAAGAGGGTGTATATGGGTGAGGTGGAGGGAGGGAGAGGGAGGGGTAGACCGAGGATGAGGTGGAGGGATGGAGTTGAGAGGTATATAAGGGAGGGGGGGGTGAGTTGGGGGGAGGGGAGTCAAATGGTGGGTGACAGAGTGACTTGGAGGCGTTTTGTCTGCAGCCACCCTTTGCGGGATTAGGGCGTCGGGCTATAGATAGATAGAGATAGATAGACCATTTGTGGAAGCAATGAAGAAAGTTAAATTGGGGAAAGCCCCAGGAATTGATGGAGTGTGTGGTGAAATGCTGAAGCATGGGGGAGAGATAGTAGTAGAATGGATGTGGAAGATGTGTAGATTGGCCTGGGAGGAAGGTAGAGTCCCGGAGGATTGGAAGTCAGGTACAGTATAATAATTCCCCTATACAAAGGAAAAGGGGAAAAAGAAGTGTGTGGTAATCATAGGGGCATTTGTCTTCTTAGTATAATAGGAAAAGTGTATGGTAGGATACTTATTGACAGAGTTAGAGAAAGAACAGAAAAATTAGTTGGAGAAGAACAGGGAGGCTTTAGGAAGGGAAGAGGTTGTGTAGATCAGATATTCATTCTTAGATCTTTAGTGGAAAAGCTTCTAGAGAAGGGAAAGAAGTTGTATGCGGCTTTCATGGATTTGGAGAAAGCATATGACAGGGTGGATAGACAAGGATTTTGGAAAGTATTAAGAATATATGGAATAGATGGGAAGTTGTTGAATGCTGTGAAGAGTATGTATGATGGTGCTAAGGCTGCAGTGCGTGTGGATGGTGAATTGAGTGAATTTTTCTCTTTGAAGGTTGGGTTGAAACAGGGATGTGTCATGTCTCCATGGTTGTTCAGTCTGTACATGGATGGGGTAATAAAAGAGGTACAAGGTAGGGTAGTGGATGTTGGAGTGGCCCTGGTGAGAGAGGATAGTGTTTGGAAACTCCCTGTACTGTTGTTTGCAGATGATACTGTGTTATTGAGTGAAGACGAAGGGGAGCTGCAAGGGTTGGTGGATGAGTTTGGGAGAGTGTGTAAAAAACGGAATCTAAAGGTGAATGTAGGGAAGAGTAAAGTGATGGTCTTTGAGAGAGGTGAAGTCAGTGAATGTACAGCGAGGTGGGATGGTGAGGAAATGGAAAATGTGAGTACGTTTAAGTACTTGGGTAGTGTGATGAGTAAGGATGGAGGTTTGGAGGGTGAAGTGCTTGAAAGGGTACAGCAGGGAAGAAAGGTTGCTGGTTCCTTGAAAGCAGCGATAAGAAACAGGGAAGTGAGCATGGAAGTGAAAAAGTTACTACATGACAGTATTGTGATACCAAATCTAACGTACGGAAGTGAAGCTTGGACGTTGTTGGAAGGACACAAGTCAAGAGTGAGAGCAGTGGAAATGAGTTATTTAAGAGAAGCCTGTGGCGTCACATGGAGAGACAGGTTGATTAATGAGGATATAAAGGAGTGTTGTGGTGTGGATGTGGATGTGATAGGAAGCGTTATGAGGAACACACTGAGGTGGTTTGGCCATGTGGAGAGGATGGAGGGAGAAAGACTGACGAAGAGAGTGTATGTGAGTGAGGTGGAGGGGGGAAGAGGGAGGGGGAGGCCGAGGATGAGATGGAGGGATGGGGTGGAGAGGTATATGAGAGAGGGGGGTGTGAGTTGGGAGCAGGGCAGTGAAATGGCGGGGGACAGGGCGACGTGGAGGCGATTTGTTTGTGGCCACCCCAAACGGGATTGAGGCATCTGGCAATAGATAGATAGATAGATTTACTGTTTTTTGGTGTAGTTATTTATGCTTTTGTGTAAGTAGGTTAAAAAAGAAAAATATTAAGACATATGAACAGTATTACACTGTACAGGTATATATACCCCAATATACGATACCCCTGGATGCCATACCCCAGCTTAACAATGAGGTTAGCAATACCACCATACCCTGACTAACAATGGCCAAACCCTGGTTCAGAGATGGGTTTAGATTTATTTTTACTGATACTGATATTTTAGACTAAATTTGTGTGTTTAGGCTGATTTATAAACTCTTTTTAGACTTACATTAACGTGTTTTAGTCATAGGTGGGGTGGACATTGTCATTTTGGGGTACAGTTTACTAAGGCTGATTTTTTTCAGACATATTTGATGATTTTCAGATTTTATTTTTGCATTTAGGTGATTTATAAACTGCTTTTAGGCTTAGTTTAGCTTGTTTTAAAGCAATTTGAGAATTTATGCGACCTAAAAACTTGCTTTTTGACTCACTTAGGTGGGTTTAGGACTGGGTTGAGGGGGAAACCCAAAGGTCAAAAACACAAACTATACTTTACATGTTACATTCATTTCATTCATTGCCAGACGCTATGTATCCCGAATGGGGTGGCCAAGGGCTTAGAGTTAATCGTTTTACAGGGAGGGGCACTAATCCTCCACCAACCCCACTTGACACGTAGGGAGAACGTTATGCCAACAGCATCTGGTGTTCCCAGGCGGTCACCCATCCAATTACTAACCAGACCCAACATGTTACATCTACCCTGATATACAATACCTCGCCAAGCGATGGGCTTTTACCTAACCAATTGCATCGTTAAACTGGTAAATAGCCTACCATTAACTGTATAGGTTATATCATACAGCTGTCAGTGTAATGGCTTTGTTTTGGGATGCTGGCTGGCCATCAGTGATGCACCAACACGGCTTTGTGCCAACATAAGCTTGCTACGTCCCGTTCTTCAGATGGGTTTTTTTATATCTATTATATTCTTGTGGGTCACCCGACGTTAAAGTTAACGGACATTGTGCAGAGGGACATTAAGCAGCACATGACTGTATACAGCCAACAACTGTATAGAAAGGCCTGACTGTACTATCAATAAAAGTCAACCAATGGTTGTTCTGTGAGTCTGTGGGTAGCCTAATTATTCTCTTCAAAGTGTAAGGACCCTTGGCTTGACTATTATTGTCAAGTACATTTAAGAGATGATGAGATGCCTAGTTCTCTTGATGACAGTGTGATTGAAAAACCTCCAGCCACATCATGAACAAAAGCATGGCGAGGCCTGACTGTGCTGCCCATAAAACTAAACATATGGTTCCTCTGTGAGTCCAACTGGGATGTTATAACCACTACACTACCCGGCGTCTATGATAAAAACTGAATACAGTATACAGAACTATGCCTACTGACCTGAGAGACCTGGAGTTTAGGATGACAGGGTGCTGAGTGGCTTGATGTATTGGAGTTATGCTACATACTGATCCCTGGTGTGGCCTGGGTGTGCCTGAAGGTAGCCTAGGTGTGTCTGAGGGTAGCCTGGGTGTGTCTGAAGGTGGCCTGGGTGTGCCTGAAGTTGGCCTGGGTGTGTCTGAAGGTAGCCTTGGTGTGTATGAGGGTGGCCTAGGTGTGCCTGGGAGTGGCCTGGGTGTGCCTGGGAGTGGCCTGGGTGTGGCTGAGGGTGGCCTGGGTGTGCCTGGGAATGGCCTGGGTGTGGCGTAGGAGATGGGTCAGTGGCAATGCTGGGGAAAGAACCAGTGGTGGGGCTGGGTCTACTGCCAGCTGAGACTGTGTTGCCACATAGGCTACACCACCATCCTGATGCCCACACTCTTCTTATGATGCCGTATGTCCTCTTCACTGCCCTGACCAAGACAACAAATACACATTAAGCAGCACACACCACACACTTATGATGCCGTATGTCCTCTTCACTGCCCTGACCAAGACAACAAATACACATTAAGCAGCACACACCACACACTTATGATGCCGTATGTCCTCTTCACTGCCCTGACCAAGACAACAAATACATGTTAAGCAGCACACACCACACAGCAGTTAATGTAATGCCCACACTACACTGACATTCCCAAAATACAAAACAGTTGGCATCAAGAGGCTTTTGGAAGTTTTGGAAATTGGGAACTCAAATTTTTGGGACTGCACTGTAGCTACTACTTTAATGCTTTCAGGTTCTTATATTCCCTATTATCAGAATATAAAAGTCTAATAGGCCTATTTGACGCAACAGCATCCTTGGCCTCCCTCTCCTTCCACCTCACTCAAATACACTCCCCATTAGTCTCTCGCTCTCCATCAGTCATAGTATTCAAGTAACTCAGAGCCCTGTGCCTGTCTGAAGGCCAATTTGAAAAGTCCAATTTCTTCTGGCTCAACAACCAAGGAAGGCAGGGAGTTGCAAAGGTGCACAACACAAACAGAGAAAAAATGTTTAGGACAGTCAAGGGAGCAGTGAGTATGTGCTAACTTATATATATGACCACCAGTTCCCACAACTGGAGAAAATCACAACAAACTACAGGCATCAATGGATGTCTGGCCAGGCATTATCTTCCAGCATCTACAAGATCAGCAATAACCTTCCACCAACAGAAAAGAAACCCAAGGCTACAAGTCTTGCATGACAGGGTAAGTGCTCGATACCTGAGATACATTTTGTCCACCTATGTTGAACAGACTCAAGTAGTTTGATATCACCAGTAAAGCCCGTATTACATACCTCACAACAGAATTCCATTAAAGGTCTAACATGAGTTGTGCAAAGTCATATTATGAACTCGCAGGAATGGCAGACGATGGATTAAAAAACTTTGTGGTCACACCCCAGCTTTACTGGCCACAGTGTGGATATGGTGGTGGAACCTTAAATTTCTGTCCACCAGAATGCCCAGGTCTTTACTGGCAGCTGTTAATGGGACAGGATGGTTACCTATAAAATATTGGCCTAAAAGTTCAGGCACAATGCAGTTCCTGCCAAACCTAAGTGTACCACACTTGTCTGGGTGAAGGTGTAGGCCCCAAGACTCGCCAATACTGTTCACCATGTCTATATCATGTGGACAATTGGTAACACCACAGACAATACACACACTATTGTTCCTGTTAACTTTTAAATATAGTTTTAAATCATTAACAAAACTCTTGTATTGGCAGTTCAAAAATGAAGCCAAGTGGCTGATGTATATAAAAAACAAGACCCAACACTGACCCCTGTGGCACACAACTCGCAGGGAACTCTGCCACCATACACCACAAGTCTCCCAATTAGGAATTGGTGAAGCCATGCGAGAATATTTCCAGAAATACCCCAGCATCGAAATATGGTGATAAAGTTAATCAATATAATGCGCACCTTTCCCAGCACACTGAGTTTAAAATGTCACAACAATCCTGCAGACGACAGCCATTGTGGAAGGGTGTATTTACGTCGCTTAGAGCAACAAGTCTACTAAAAAATTTCATTTAAAGGTCTCGTCAAAATAATCAATGGAGTATACCAAGTCTTCCAAAAATTAGTAATGTAAAAAGATACAGAGACGTGCAAGCCACATTATAAGTTTATGAAAATAACCCAGGATGAAATATCAAACGAACCTCGGATCCACTCCCATCTAATGTAAATTTTGATATCCATAGTTCAAAAAGAAATACATAAATTAATATTGTATTGTAAATTTATGAAAATATACATGAGGACGAAATATCAAACGTGAATATCAAAATCCCCTGCCATTCTTATTTCTGATACTGGCGCCTTATTTAAATACTTTTCTTCAATAAATCTTTACCATTCAAATACATAATAATAATCTTCATTCACTAACCTCTCAGATGCCTGCTAAAGCCTCAGATAACTCTCTCAGGCTCCTATAATTCACTCACAGCTGAATAAAATCATCTTGCATTAGCTGGCGTGAAATATTACACCTGTTCCAACAATGACACACTCAAACCCCAGTCTCTCGATTTTAATTTACTCCCTCATCCTACACTCCTCCCTCACCCACCCAGAAAATTACTCTCGCTCCTTCACTCCCCAAATTTACATCTCCCAATCCCTCACTCCCTATTTTCCCTCTCTCACTCCCTCCATCTCCTAAATAGCCTGCTTCTCGCTCCCCATTGCACTTCTCTTATAATTTCACACCTTCAGACCTCTCTCTCTCTCTCTCTCTCTCTCTCAGAGCATCTGGCTGTTTGAACTTGTCAGTGTGCATGAATCTCCCTCCCTCCCTTCCTCTCTCTCTCTCTCTCTCTCTCTCTCTCTCTCTCTGTTTCTATGTGTGTGTGTGTGTGTGTGTGTGTGTGTGTGTGTGTGTGTGTGTGTGTGTGTGTGCATCTCTTTGTGAGCGTCCGGATGTTTCTTATCAATGTGCGTCTCTCTCTCTCTCTCTCTCTCTCTCTTTGCTTCTGTATGTGTGTGTGTGTGTGTGTGTGTGTGTGTGTGTGTGTGTGTGTGTTTAAAGGCAGGAAATAAAAGAGTAATCCAGCGGGAAAATATTAGGCACAA
This sequence comes from Coenobita brevimanus, assembly GCF_032717465.1. NCBI lineage: Eukaryota > Metazoa > Arthropoda > Malacostraca > Decapoda > Coenobitidae > Coenobita > Coenobita brevimanus. Next base: position 16,652,704 of record NC_137059.1, read on the forward strand.
CTAGACAGAGAGCAGAAGAGGATATGAGAAGGGAGGAAAAGAGGAGGGGGAAAGAGAGGAGCTGGAGAGAGAGCAGTGAGCTGAGGAAACAGTAGGTGACATTAGGAGAGAGGAAAGGGAAGAATGCTGGGTGGCGTTGTACAGGTCAACTCTGGAACTGTCACGCTCTCCCTGTATTTCCTATTGCCTATGATCTCCATTCTTTCAAACGCAGTGTGTCCAGGCATCTCGATATGAACGCATCTTGAATTTGGCGCCCTGTTATCTTGTTTTTGCTTTTTCTTGGAGGGAACAGTTTTGCCGGCTCCTGACCTTTGGTTCCTTCTTTCCTGCATAAAAAAAAGGGCAAGTGTGGTTCGTTGAGGGTGTGGGTGATGTGGCGGCAGCATCAGAACCTTAGTGTTGGTGGCATACAAGACCCCAGTGTAGAAGTGGCGTAGGGACTGGCTGAGTTACCAGCCACTTTTGTGTTATCAGTGGCACCACACAATGTTTTTATGGCCTGTACTTCCTGCCGCCATTCAGCCACCGTCTGCCCGTAACTGGCTGACTGTGTGTTGGTAACTGTGTGTTGGTAACTGGTTGACTGTGTGTTGGTAACTGTGTGTTGGTAACTGGTTGACTGTGTGTTGGTAACTGTGTGTTGGTAACTGGTTGACTGTGTGTTGGTAACTGTGTGTTGGTAACTGGTTGACTGTGTGTTGGTAACTGGTTGACTGTGTGTTGGTAACTGTGTGTTGATAACTGGTTGACTGTGTGTTGGTAACTGTGTGTTGGTAACTGGTTGACTGTGTGTTGGTAACTGTGTGTTGGTAACTGGTTGACTGTGTGCTGGTAACTGTGTACTGGTAACTGGTTGACTGTGTGTTGGTAACTGTGTGTTGGTAACTGGTTGACTGTGTGTTGGTAACTGGTGGACTGTGTGTTGGTAACTGTGTGCTGGTAACTGTGTACTGGTAACTGGTTGACTGTGTGTTGGTAACTGTGTGCTGGTAACTGGTTGACTGTGTGTTGGTAACTGGTGGACTGTGTGTTGGTAATTGTGTGCTGGTAACTGGTTGACTGTGTGTTGGTAACTGGTTGACTGTGTGCTGGTAACCGTGTGTTGGTAACTGTGTGCTGGTAACTGTGTGTTGGTAACTGTGTGTTGGTAACTGGTGGACTGTGTGTTGGTAACTGGTTGACTGTGTGTTGGTAACTGTGTGTTGGTAACTGGTTGACTGTGTGTTGGTAACTGTATACTGGTAACTGGTTGACTGTGTGTTGGTAACTGGTTGACTGTGTGTTGGTAACTGTGTGTTGGTAACTGGTTGACTGTGTGTTGGTAACTGTGTGTTGGTAACTGGTTGACTGTGTGCTGGTAACTGTGTACTGGTAACTGGTTGACTGTGTGTTGGTAACTGTGTGCTGGTAACTGGTTGACTGTGTGTTGGTAACTGGTGGACTGTGTGTTGGTAACTGTGTGCTGGTAACTGGTTGACTGTGTGTTGGTAACTGGTTGACTGTGTGCTGGTAACCGTGTGTTGGTAACTGTGTGCTGGTAACTGTGTGTTGGTAACTGTGTGCTGGTAACTCTGTGTTGGTAACTCTGTGTTGGTAACTGTGTGCTGGTAACTGTGTACTGGTAACTGGTGGACAGTGTGCCGGTAACTGGTGGACTGTGTGTTGGTAACTGGTTGACTGTGTACTGGTAACTGGTGGACTGTGTGTTGGTAACTGGTGGACTGTGTACTGGTAACTGGTGGACTGTGTGTTGGTAACTGGTGGACTGTGTGTTGGTAACTGGTGGACTGTGTGCCGGTAACTGGTGGACTGTGTACTGGTAACTGGTGGACTGTGTACTGGTAACTGGTGGACTGTGTGTTGGTAACTGGTGGACTGTGTGCCGGTAACTGGTGGACTGTGTGTTGGTAACTGGTGGACTGTGTGCTGGTAACTTTGTGTTGGTAACTGGTGGACTGTGTGCTGGTAACTGGTGGACTGTGTGCCGGTAACTGGTGGACTGTGTGCTGGTAACTGGTGGACTGTGTGCCGGTAACTGGTGGACTGTGTGCCGGTAACTGGTGGACTGTGTGTTGGTAACTGGTGGACTGTGTGCCGGTAACTGGTGGACTGTGTGCTGGTAACTGGTGGACTGTGTGCCGGTAACTGGGTCACTTTCTACACACAGTACTGTACGTCTGTGGTAAAGGGCCAGCTTATCAATGTTCAGGTGTTATTGTGGTACAGGTAAAGGTGAATCTGCCGCCAGGTGATGTACTGGGGTTGAACAGTGGCTGGAGAGACGCACCAGAGGATGAGAGAAAACTAACACTGGAAGCATACTAAATACTCCAAATATCAGACACATATGGCAGAGTGTGCTGAAGGAAGTAGGTGGGGAGGGAGAGAGAGAGAGAGAGAGAGAGAAGGGAAACAATAAAATAACAAAGTAAGGAAGGGAGTAGATAATATTTCTAAACAATGGGTAAGCAAAGCCGCATAAAAAGGCCAATATGATACATAAGAGGGAGACGTTAATATGGTAAAGGGCGTGGATACAGCGAGACTGGACCATTCTATTAACATTTCATGCAGTGTGCTGCAGCTGTGGTGTTGTGAGGCACCGATATTACACGATACTCCATTAAACACTGAACCATTTTGTACAACATCAGTGTTTAGCCTCACAGGGTATTCATATCTATTTGTTCATCACCAGCCATTACCATCTCATCCCATCCTTCTCACAGCATTATCTTTTTTTACCTCCTACCCCTCCCTCCCTCCCTCCTTTATTTTCTACCTCCTACCCCTCCCTCCCTCCCTCCCCCATCCCACTCACTCCTTTATTTTTTTACCCCCTACCCCTCCCTCCCTCCCCCATCCTCCTCACACCTTCATTTTCTACCTCCTACCCCTCCTTCTCTCCCTCCCTCCCCCTTCCAGTCGTCCCAGCCCAGGTTTATAATACTTATGTTCGTCGACCGCACCTGTGTCATGCTGGCAAATCCATCAACAGGTAACACACGTAGTTTTGCTGATCACTATGCGTGTCTTCCTGGTTCAGTGAGTGTCATTGTTTTCACTGAACAGGCTCTTGGGTGTCAGTGTAAGGCAGGAGGCAGCCGTGGGCCACGACTGGCAAAGGAAAAATTAACGACCAGAAGCAGACGACTAAAGCAAGTGCAAAGCGGAAAATGTACAAAGATATATAGAGGCAGGAAACTGACAAAATACGAGACAGCATTTGACAAGGGAAAAAAGGGTAACTTGAAAGCACTCAGAGGGCGCATACCTCCGCGAATGCCGAATCCGGATCTGCCCCTAAATTTAATAAATTCTTCTTGGCCCGTGACCCATCCTTCGACAAAATTTCATTGAAATTCATTGAGAACTTATATTGTGCAGGATACATAGGATCCGGATCCCGATCCGCCCCCAGATTTAATCGATTCCTTCTTGGCCCATGGCCGACCCTTCCACAACACTTCATTGAAATTCATTGAGAACTTTTGGAGATATTGTGTGGACAAACAAACACAGATGAATACATAACCTGCTGCAACTTCGTTGGGGGGAGGTAACAAGGAAAAGGAAGTAGCAGGGATGATGACAGGCACGGCTGATAGGCAGGCAAACAGGAAATAAGATAAGCCTTTTTTTTTTTCTATGAATATATTCGCTCCGGAGGTGTGTTTGTGTGTGTGTGTGTGTGTGTGTGTGTGTGTGTAATTCACCGGATCGGTCAGGATCACTTGCTGGTCGTGATCGTCGGCTTTTACTCTACCGGAAGGGAGCTGAGAGCTCATATAGTCCGATCTAAGGGCAAGGCTGTGACCTTCACACACGCACACACCCATCCCCTTGCTCAAGGGGGACAGTAACCGCCCACTTCGCCAGTGAAACTTTTCGCAACCTGAGCGAGGCGCGAACTCCCGTCCACCAGATGGCAAGTGAGAACGCTACCACTGAGCCAGCGTGTGTGTGTGTGTGTGTGTGTGTGTGTGTGTGGGTGGGTGGGTGGGTGTGTTTCGTCTTCATCATTTCTCTCACTCTTCCATCTACGTCTCTATATATTATCTGTGTCCTCCTCCCTCTCTTCCACTTCTCCACTCTCTACCCTCTCTTCACCTCTCTCTCTCTCCTTCTCTTCTCCTTCTCCATCTCCTATTCTGTCTTTTCCCCCTCCCCCCTCACTTCTCCTTCCTCATCCTCTACTCTCTCTTTTCCTCTCACTTCCTCCCTCTCTTCTTCCTCACTCTCCGCTCTCTCTTCTCCTCTCCCTTCCCTCCTCTCTTCTCCTTTTCCACTCTCTACTCTCTCTTCTCCTTTGTCTTCCTCCTTCTTTTCCGCTTCTCCACTCTCTAATCTCTCTTTCCCTCTCCTTTCCCCCCTCTCCTCTCCTGCTCCACTCTCTACTCTCTCTTTTCCTCTCCATTCCCCCTCCCTTCTCCTCCTCCCTTCTCTCTTCTCCTCTCTCTTCCTCCCAGCCATCATCACACAGTACTTCATTTCTCCCTCTTGTCCACCTTCCCTGCATCACCTAAATCATTTGTTTGTTTGTTTTCATGCACACATTGTATATTATAAGCATTTATTCACCACATGTTTTTCTCAGTCAGTCAGCAAGTTTCTGTCTCTGTCTGTCTGTCTCTAACTCTCTCTCTCTCTCTCTCTCTCTCTCTCTCTCTCTCTCTCTCTCTGTCAGCAAGCTTCTTTCTCTGTCTGTCTGTCTCTGTCTCTGTCTGTCTGTCTGTCTCTCTCTCTCTCTCTCTCTCTCTCTCTCTCTCTCTCTCATACACACACAGAAAACACACACACAAACATACATACACACAAGCAAACACACACACACACACACACACACACACACACACACACACACACACACACACACACACACGCGTCGAGCAAAACAAGCCTCTCTCTTGCTATCGTAGGCGAGGGTGGAATAAAAATATAAAATGAAATTATCACAATCTGTGTGGGGAAACACAGGAAGCAGAGCAGCGACGGTGTACAGTGGGTAAGGGAGGGGGAGGAGAGGAGGGGTAGTAGTGGGGGGAGGAGGGAAGAGATTGAGAGAGAGAGAGAGAGAGAGAGAGAGAGAGAGAGAGGAGGGGGCTGGGAAGAGGGAAGGAGTACAAAGGAAAGCAAACAGCAACAGACCTTATGGTCCTTTTGAGGCTGTTTGGTACAGAGTAGACTATGACTACAAGATCTAACTCTACATGCTGAAGGATAAGGATAGTAAAGCAAGAAGGCTGCCCCCACCCTCAAACCCTCCAGTTAAAACTGGCAGGAAAATGTGAGAAAAACCACCATACAGCATGGAAAAACTGACATGGAAATTTCATAGGAAAGACTGAAAAGGAAAAGCTACATTCTATAATACTTTATCTACAGTATAAGCTATAAGTGAGGAATGAAGGAAAGGGGCGGGGGAGAGAGAAGGGAAGGAGGAAGAAACAGTGAATGACTGAGGAAGGGAGGGGAGGTGAAGATAAAACAGAGTGGAGAAAGGGAGAGAAGGAGCAGCAAAGGGACGGAGGAATGTTGGATAAAAGTGAAATGGAAGAAGGCAGAGTGACGGTGTGGGTGGAAGGGAGAGAACAGACTGGAAAAGGAATGAAGTCAGTAGGGACAGGGAGACGGATGATGGGAAAGAGGGTGGATGACAGACAACACTATGAATAGGATCAGGGTGAGGAAGAAGGGAGGATGTACTGTAGGGTATGGGAGGGAGGGAGGAGGCTGAATGAGGGGGAAGGGATGAGGCAGGGTGAGGGGGCAGAGAGGAGGCTGAATGAGGGGGAAGGGATGGGGCAGAGTGAGGGGGCAGGGAGGAGGCTGAGTGAGGGGGAAGGGATGGGGCAGGGTGAGAGGAGGCTGAGTGAGGGGGGAAGGGATGGGGCAGGGTGAGGGGGCAGGGAGGAGGCTGAGTGAGGGAGGAATGGCTGGGGCAGGGTGAGGGGGCAGGGAGGAGGCTGAGTGAGGGAGGAATGGCTGGGGCAGGGTGAGGGGGCAGGGAGGAGGCTGAGTGAGGGAGGAATGGCTGGGGCAGGGTGAGGGGGCAGGGAGTGGGGGTTACAACATGAGGGGGCAGGGAGTGGGGGTTACAACATGAGGGGGCAGCGAGAGGCAGGAAGAGACACCAGAGTGTGACATCCATCACCGCAGTGATAGTCATCTGCACAACACATTTTGGTAGATCAGGACATTTCACGCCTTAGGTTAGTGCTGTTGCCAACACCTTCACAAAATGTATGGCAATAATTAGCCCTGACTGTGGTGGTAAAAAAGTTGATTACAGAAAGAGAGCAAGAGTGGACCAATGCATTAGCCTTTGTGTTGGCTGTGTCTTGTTTATTTTTAAGTTCTAGATTCTGCACTGTACAGTAAGTTACTTCTGTATTGAGGACAGTGTCACTGGCAGTGCTGTGTGTACGCATGTATCTGTGAATATATATATATATATATATATATATATATATATATATATATGGGGAGAGGTAGAGAGGGAGAGGGGGGGGGAGAAAGTGTTCGTGAGCTGGTCCTCAGTGTCCTCCCAAAGTTTTTTTTTTTTTTTTTTACTTAGGAAAACGAAATTTTACAGGAAGGTAGACGTGTACTTTGAACAGGTTTTGGGCAGGACTGGACCCGTAAAAAGGCCTATTTACACCTGGATCAGGGGGCAGGGCATCCCCTACACCATTTTCTAAATTTCCTATAAACATAACAAGGTTAACTGGAGTGCAAGGTGTGGCTAGCAGGGTTTATTTTACATGAAAAAAAAAAAAAAATCACGGTGGCAGACGGCCATCCCGGGGAGGTTTTAGGCAGAATGGAATCGCCAAGGCTGCCTCTGCGTACACCGAGGTACACGCCAACACCAACTAATTTTTACACACGGTGAGATCCCCTGTGGCTGCCCCGGCAGGCAGGATGTACCCTACGGGGGGGGGGGACTCCTAAGTTAAACCAAGTTGTCTCTTAATTGCAAGACTAAAAGTTCAAAATCTTTTGTTGTTACAGGAACAGTTACATTTCACCAACTTGACTATGTAAATTGTCTACCACCATTGCTGTAATAATCTTCACTATTAGTAATGCATTTCCTCTTGGACATTCACTGGTTATTTCTGCCACCAATACTGCAACTCATACAGTGAATACATCTTAACATTATAACAATTGGTCAGCAAATAATACAAAGATGAGAAACGGGTCAATATATGTGTACATAATGCAAAACTCTGTCTGCCCTTAACATTGACATTATTCCCAGTGATGGTGGAGGCAGGGATGGTGGTTGTTGTCGCTGAGGCAGGGGTAATGGTTGTTGTGGTGGTAGAGGCAGGGATGATGGTTGTTGTGCTGGTAGAGGCAGGGATGATGGTTGTTGTGCTGGTAGAGGTAGGTGTGGTAGTGGTGGTGATCACAGTACTAACGTGCACGGTGACAGCGGGGATGTGGTAGTGGTGATTGTCCTAGTGATGGTAACAGGCAACGTTGGTATGCATGGACAACATTTTCTGTTTTTACCCCGGTAACGACAGGTATCCATGCTATTATCTGTCTGTCTATCCATCTATCTACAGATCAGTAGATAGGTAGACATAGACATATACATAGACATATAGACTGACTAACAGATAAACAGACATAAAGATGGACAGTGAGACAGACAGATGTATAATGTTAAGGTGTGGCTTTAGGTCAAGTTGTATGGTGTTTACGGCATCAACAAGGTAGTAGGTCAGGGTGGTGCAGAGAGGTGCTACTATGGCAGTGTTGTGGGGCCAAGGCGCGGTAGCTGGCCTGGCACAACACTCCGGCGGGGAGATCTTCCTCATTTACCAAGTTGTCAAATTCTGGCCTGAGATACTGCTCCTACATACCTCTATACAAAGCTGATCCTCTTGGCGGCTATCCCTTACCCATTTGCCCTGCACCACGCCAGGTTACGAACATTGTTTTAGTCCTAGCAAGTTGCAGTCTGCCCCAGGACGGCGGCTGCTTGCTTGTGGTCGATGGCTCTGCTCGGCCACACAGACCAAAGGACAGGAATAACAACAGCAACAACATTCTATCAGTTTTGTCATAACATTTCCCATATACTTGTTCAATACTTCCCACCACCAGACCAAAGGCAGGCTGAGTTTGGTACAAACTTTTTTCCAGCAAATGGTAATCGTTGGGAGATTGTGAAATGTGAGTTTTTCCCTTGGCTCTGATACCTGTGTTGATATACAACAAAGAGTATGCCTTACCCAGAGTACAGTATGTGAACCTGCCTGGGTATCCTCCTACATACCAGTTTATTAGCCTGTGTTTTCACACTGTATCTTGACCCAGTAAAGTCTCTCCTGCCTAACACCCTACCACAACTTGTCCTGCCATTTATTTAACACTTCATTATTTTCCTACTTCACTATACTCCCTTTACCTTAACTTGGCACAGATTCTCGTCCTTTTGCGGCTTATTCCACGCAGAATAAAACAATACTATGGCTCTACATCCCCTCCGTAGCACTTCTTCATGACTAGCATCATACTGTGCTGTTAATCTCTTGCTACAACCAGTAATGAAGATGGACAGATGGCAGTTTTAGGCCAAGTTAGAGTAAAAAAGGTATAGTATATCCGTTGCCAACGTTACCATTTCATTAGTGTACCAGGCCATTATTTTGTGTGTTCCTTAACTCACTAATAAAACCGTTCATTAGTTACACCTTTTCCTTCTGCCCCAGTTCATCAGTTACATAGCGTACCAGTGTATTATCTAGTTTACTAGTGTACTATTTCACCAATGTACAAGTTCATTTTTGTTCTTAACAGCAGTGGAAATGAGTTGTTTGAGAGGAGCCTGTGGAGTCACATGGAGAGACAGACTGACAAATGCACAAGAGAAGGAGCGTTGTGGTGTGGATGTGGATGTGATAGGAAGCGTTAGGAGAAACACACTGAGGTGGTTTGGCCATGTGGAGAGAAAGGAGAATGAGAGACTGACGAGGAGAGTGTATGTGAGTGAGGTGGAGAGGGGGAGAGGGAGGGGGAGGCCAAGGATGAGATGAAGGGAGGGAGTGGAGAGGTATATGAGATATGGGAATGTGAGCTGGAAGCAGGGCAGTGAAATGGCCGGGGGACAGGGCGACATGGAGGAGATTTGTTTGTGGCCACCCCTTACGGGATTTAGGCGTCTGGCAATAGGTAGATAGACAGACGAGTTCATTAGTGTACTGTTTCACTAGTTGCTTGGTTGATGCTGTTACCAGTCTGCCACTTTACTACTTCATCAGTTGTCCAGGTCATTAGTTTACCCGTTGTTCAGGTTCCAAGGTAAACCATTCCATAGTTGTCCAGTTCACTAGATGACCATTTGACTGGTGTTGGGGTTCATCAGAGTATTAGTTTACCAGTACATGAGTTTACCAGTCCATTAGTTAACCAGTTGTTTAGTTTACCAGTACATTAGTTAACCAGTTGTTTAGTTTACCAGTCCATTAGTTAACCAGTTGTTTAGTTTACCAGTACATTAGTTAACCAGTTGTTTAGTTTACCAGTACATTAGTTAACCAGTTGTTTAGTTTACCAGTACATTAGTTAACCAGTTGTTTAGTTTACCAGTACATTAGTTAACCAGTTGTTTAGTTTACCAGTACATTAGTTAACCAGTTGTTTAGTTTACCAGTACATTAGTTAACCAGTTGTTTAGTTTACCAGTACATTAGTTAACCAGTTGTTTAGTTTACCAGTACATTAGTTAACCAGTTGTTTAGTTTACCAGGTCAGTGTACTGCCAGTACATTAGCTATAGTTCTTTTACACTAATTTGGCCCAGTTTTTTTTTTTTTTTTTTTTTGAGCTTATTTCACGTAGTTCAGTGACAGAAACGGACAATACTGCAGCTCTACATCATTCTCACAGCACTTCTTCGTGACTAACACCATTTCCGAGACTTAATTTATTGTTATAACTCGGCACTGAAGCTGGGGCGATGGAAATTTGAGGCCAAGTTAGAGTAACAAGGGTATAAGGCACAGCACAAGCCCTGCCACCAAGTCAGATATCTGGGTAAGCAGGATGGCCGTCTATTTTGGGCCCGTGATCTGAAGCGATAAAACCCAACGCCTCCACTGAATGGCTGTGGCCACTCAGTAAAATAGCGTGTTGACTCAGTGAATTAGTGGTGAGTCAGTAAGTATGGTGAGTCAATGAATGGACAGGGTGACTCAGTAAAATAGCGTGTTGACTCAGTGAATTAATGGTGAGTCAGTAAGTATGGTGAGTCAATGAATGGACAGGGTGACTCAGTAAAATAGCGTGTTGACTCAGTGAATTAGTGGTGAGTCAGTAAGTATGGTGAGTCAATGAATGGACAGGGTGACTCAGTAAAATAGCGTGTTGACTCAGTGAATTAGTGGTGAGTCAGTAAGTATGGTGAGTCAATGAATGAACAGGGTGACTCAGTAAAATAGCGTGTTGACTCAGTGAATTAGTGGTGAGTCAGTAAGTATGGTGAGTCAATGAATGGACAGGGTGACTCAGTAAAATAGCGTGTTGACTCAGTGAATTAGTGGTGAGTCAGTAAGTATGGTGAGTCAATGAATGGACAGGGTGACTCAGTAAAATAGCGTGTTGACTCAATGAATTAGTGGTGAGTCAGTAAGTATGGTGAGTCAATGAATGGACAGGGTGACTCAGTAAAATAGCGTGTTGACTCAGTGAATTAGTGGTGAGTCAGTAAGTATGGTGAGTCAATGAATGGACAGGGTGACTCAGTAAAATAGCGTGTTGACTCAGTGAATTAGTGGTGAGTCAGTAAGTATGGTGAGTCAATGAATGGACACGGTGACTCAGTAAAATAGCGTGTTGACTCAGTGAATTAGTGGTGAGTCAGTAAGTATGGTGAGTCAATGAATGGACAGGGTGACTCAGTAAAATAGCGTGTTGACTCAGTGAATTAGTGGTGAGTCAGTAAGTATGGTGAGTCAATGAATGGACAGGGTGACTCAGTAAAATAGCGTGTTGACGCAGTGAATTAGTGGTGAGTCAGTAAGTATGGTGAGTCAATGAATGGACATGGTGACTCAGTAAAATAGCGTGTTGACTCAGTGAATTAGTGGTGAGTCAGTAAGTATGGCGAGTCAATGAATGGACAGGGTGACTCAGTAAAATAGCGTGTTGACTCAGTGAATTAGTGGTGAGTCAGTAGGTATGGTGAGTCAATGAATGGACACGGTGACTCAGTAAAATAGCGTGTTGACTCAGTGAATTAGTGGTGAGTCAGTAAGTATGGTGAGTCAATGAATGGACAGGGTGACTCAGTAAAATAGCGTGTTGACTCAGTGAATTAGTGGTGAGTCAGTAAGTATGGCGAGTCAATGAATGGACAGGGTGACTCAGTAAAATAGCGTGTTGACTCAGTGAATTAGTGGTGAGTCAGTAAGTATGGTGAGTCAATGAATGGACAGGTGACTCAGTAAAATAGCGTATTGACTCAGTGAATTAGTGGTGAGTCAGTAAGTAAGGTAAGTCAATGAATGGACAGGGTGACTCAGTAAAATAGCGTGTTGACTCAGTGAATTAGTGGTGAGTCAGTAAGTATGGTGAGTCAGTGAATGGACAGGGTGACTCAGTAGTGTGGTGAGTTTTTGAATGTTGTGGCACAAAGGATGTTTTGGGTCAATGAGTCAGTGTGGTACATCAGTGTGGTGAATGATGGGTGAGTCAGTGTGTGAGTGTGGTGGGTCAGTGTGGTACATCAGTGTGGTGAATGATGGGTGAGTCAGTGTGTGAATGTGGTGGGTCAGTGTGGTACATCAGTGTGGTGAATGATGGGTGAGTCAGTGTGTGAGTGTGGTGGGTCAGTGTGGTACATCAGTGTGGTGAATGATGGGTGAGTCAGTGTGTGAGTGTGGTGGGTCAGTGTGGTACATCAGTGTGGTGAATGATGGGTGAGTCAGTGTGTGAGTGTGGTGGGTCAGTGTGGTACATCAGTGTGGTGAATGATGGGTGAGTCAGTGTGTGTGTGGTGGGTCAGTGTGGTACATCAGTGTGGTGAATGATGGGTGAGTCAGTGTGTGAGTGTGGTGGGTCAGTGTGGTACATCAGTGTGGTGAATGATGGGTGAGTCAGTGTGTGAGTGTGGTGGGTCAGTGTGGTACATCAGTGTGGTGAATGATGGGTGAGTCAGTGTGTGAGTGTGGTGGGTCAGTGTGGTACATCAGTGTGGTTGATGATGGGTGAGTCAGTGTGTGAGTGTGGTGGGTCAATGTGGTACATCAGTGTGGTGAATGATGGGTGAGTCAGTGTGTGAGTGTGGTGGGTCAGTGTGGTACATCAGTGTGGTGAATGATGGGTGAGTCAGTGTGTGAGTGTGGTGGGTCAGTGTGGTACATCAGTGTGGTGAATGATGGGTGAGTCAGTGTGTGAGTGTGGTGGGTCAGACAGTCAGTGTGTGAGTGTGGTGGGTCAGTCAGTCAGTGTGGTCAGTCAGCCAGTCAGTTTGGTAAGGTAGCGAGTGCATGTCACCAGGCAGTGTAAGAGTGCTGAGTCAGTGGGTCAGTGTGGTGAGTCAGTGAATGAGTTGTGAGTTAGTCAGTCAGTGTGGTGAGTCGGTAAATGAGTGATGAGTTACTGAGTGAATGTGTTGCCTGAGTGAATGAGTGAGCCATTGTTGTTGAAGTGAATCTTAATGTTGCAGTGATGGCGTCTGGTGGTGGTGGTGGTGTGGTGGCTGTGTGGTTGTGGCTGATGTTGCTGTGCCACACCATGCAGATACACCGCATCGCAGCAATACGTAAGTTACTGTATTATTACCACACTATACCTGTCTGCCTTACCATCACACCTGTCTGCCTTACCATCATACCTGTCTGCCTTACCATCACACCTGTCTGCCCTACCATTACACCTGTCTGCCTTACCATCACACCTGTCTGCCTTACTATCACACCTGTCTGCCTTACCATCACACTTGTCTGCCTTACTATCACACCTGTCTGCCTTACTATCACACCTGTCTGCGTTACCATCACACTTGTCTGCCTTACTATCACACCTGTCAGCGTTACCATCACACCTGTCTGTCTTACCATCACACCTGTCTGCCTTACTATCACACCTGTCTGCCTTACCATCACACTTGTCTGTCTCTCCATCACACCTGTCTGCCTTTCCATCACACCTGTCTGCTTTACCATCACACCTGTCTGCCTCACCATCACACCTGTCTGCCTCACCATCACACCTGTCTGCCTCACCATCATACCTGTCTGCCTCACCATCACACCTGTCTACCTCACCATCACACCTGCTTGCCTCACCATCACACCTGTCTGCCTCACCATCACACCTGTCTGGCTCACCATCACACTTGTCTGCCTTACCATCACACCTGTCTGCCTTACCATCACACCTGTCTGCCTTACCATCACACCTGTCTGCCTTACCATCACACCTGCCTGCCTTACCATCACACCTGTCTGCCTCACCATCACACCTGCCTGCCTTACCATCACACCTGTCTGCCTCACCATCACACCTGCCTGCCTTACCATCACACCTGTCTGCCTCACCATCACACCTGTCTGCCTCACCATCACACCTGTCTGCCTCACCATCACACCTGCCTGCCTTACCATCACACCTGTCTGCCTCACCATCACACCTGTCTGCCTCACCATCACACCTGTCTGGCTCACCATCACACTTGTCTGCCTTACCATCACACCTGTCTGCCTTACCATCACACCTGTCTGCCTTACCATCACACCTGTCTGCCTTACCATCACACCTGCCTGCCTTACCATCACACCCATCTGCCTCACCATCACACCTGCCTGCCTTACCATCACACCTGTCTGCCTCACCATCACACCTGCCTGCCTTACCATCACACCTGTCTGCCTCACCATCACACCTGTCTGCCTCACCATCACACCTGTCTGCCTCACCATCACACCTGCCTGCCTTACCATCACACCTGTCTGCCTCACCATCACACCTGTCTGCCTCACCATCACACCTGTCTGCCTCACCATCACACCTGTCTGCCTTACCATCACACCTGTCTGCCTCACCATCACACCTGTCTGCCTCACCATCACACCTGTCTACCTCACCATCACACCTGTCTGCCTCACCATCACACCTGCCTGCCTACACTGGCCTGACACGTGGCTGCCTTGCCATGCCACGTGTCATACACTGTACTCACCTAGGGTAGGTATTACATGGCAGGCAGCTCATGCCAGGTATCATGGCCAGTGCACTGGGTATTATCCTCGTCCAAGCTGCTCTGTTACAACCTACCACCACTCTAGCTGGCCCTCCTTCAGCCACAGTTGCCACACCACCACACTCCTTGGCCGCCCTTATTGCTGGCTTCCTGTGGCCGCCACTACCCTGGCCCTCGCCTACCACCTTGCCATATACCTCACCTAGCACAATAATAATAATAATAATAATAATAGTAATCAGTAGTAGTAGTAGTGGTGGTGCAGGTATCACTGCCATGGAATATAGATGTTAATGATGTTTCAGAGACCACTGGCCATCCCAGCACACCTACTGGACCTTCTGACCCCTACCCTAACTTCTCTCCTAACTCACCTCAACATTCCTCTCATCCTTCCTCCAGTCCTTCTCTTGATTCTTCTCCTAAGCCTTCTCTTGATTCTTCTCACAAAGCCTATCCAGGCTCTTCTGATCACTCATCTAACCTTTCTCCCAAGCCTGTCCTTAACCCCTCCCCTTCTCCTAAATCTTCACCAAAGCACTCACCTAATCCCTCACCCATCCCAAAGCCTACTCCCTCCACCAAGCCCTATCCTGCCTCCTTTCCTAGCCTCTTTCCTAGCCCATCGCCCAATCCCTCACCAATCCCAATGCCTAGCCCCTCCACCAAGCCATCAGCAGACCCCATCACTGAACCAGACAACTCTACAGCTGCCAACCCTCCTAAAAAAGGTTAGTTGTGTGAGTCAAGGCAAAGGCAGAGGGACTGAGAGGCAGGGTGGAGGAAGGGTGTGGGAAGGGTGTGGGAAGGGTGGAGTGAGAGATAAGAGGGATAGTGAGGGAAAAGAGTGTGTGAAGGAGAGTGAGTGAAGGGAGGGTGTGAGGGAGGGTAAGGGAAGGGAGGCTGTGAGGGAGAGTGAGGGAAGAGAGGGTGTGAGGAGGGAGGAGGTGGAGGATAAGAGAAGGAAGGGAGGAGGGGAAGTTAAGGGAAGGGTAGGTGTGAGGGAGAGAGGCAGGGGAGGGTAAGGGAAGGGAATGTTGTCCCTACATCCCTGGGTGACAAGGAGGAGGGAGTTAGTGGGCATCGAGAGTATGGGAATCGAGGGGGGGGGGGAGTGGAAGGGTGGGTAAGGGAAGGAAAAGTAAAGGGAAGGGAGAAGACGAGGAAGGAGGTTTAAAAGAGGGTACAGAGTGGCTGCTGGAATGAACTGTGAGAAGGAGATGGAGAGAGAGGGAAAAGTGAGAGGGGTAAAGGAAAGCAGGATGAGGTGAGGAGGGATGGAGATAGGAGGGAGAGAAAGGCAGGTGGTGAGAGGAAGGCTGAGGGGCCTGGGTTGTAAGGGTGGGGTGAGAGGGAGGAGTAGGGAAGGGGGTTTAAAGGAAAGGGATAAAAGGGAAGTGTCAGAGGGAGGTCGTGAGGGTGTTAGGGTAGTGGTGTGTCAATGTGGTAAGGGATGGATTAAGAGACGCCTTTAAGATTGATATGTAATTGGATTATCAGTCGTTATAAACACCCTCACTTTGGTTGGTGGATTCAGATATATTATTCTGCATAACGTCATTCAGTTTTGTTGATCCTAGTGATATGGTAAAGTCAAAGACTAAAATAACTGTCCGTAGTCAGCCTTTCACTGCTGCTGGTGTATCTAAACGGTTATTTTGGCTAACACCACAATATTTTATTTAGTCAAGAGAAAACGACCCCTGAACAATTGTTAAGGAGGAGTCCACATTTATTGTTTTTCCTGGTCTTCCTTTCAGAATGCCACAAAGTCAAGGTGCCAACATATCCCATCCGTCACCCAGTGGCACTCAGGAACAAAGACAAGGAGGAGATGCTTGAAGCCGAGTTTGAGCTTCACCAGTCTGTAACAAATGCTGCCTCTTCTCTAGTGTTCGAAGTCACCACTTTATCAAACAGATCACGCGAGGCTCTTCTTGCTGTGGTCTTGAGCGCTGACGAGTCTGCTGACGTGAACGCCGCAGAGTTCCAGTGTTTTGATAAGAGTGGTGAAAACTCAACACTGACCCTCACCATCAACACTGTCCCCACCACCCCTGCAACCACCACCACCCCTGCAACCACCACCACCCCTGCAACCACCACCACCCCTGCAACCACCACCACCCCTGCAACCACCACCACCCCTGCAACCACCACCACCCCTGCAACCACCACCAACTCTACCGAGCCTGACAACAGCACACAGGTGGTGACTCGCAGGATCAAAATTCAAGTTAGTTGTGGTGTTGTGGGTTCACAGGTGTGTGTGTGTGTGTGTGTGTGTGTGTGTGTGTGTGTGTGTGTGTGTGTGTGTGTGTGTGTGTGTGTGTGTATAAATTAACACTTGTGTAAATGTAATAATTCTGACAAAGTCCAGCACATCAGTACTAATGAAGGCACTCGAGAGAGAGAGAGAGAGAGAGAGAGAGAGTGTGTGTGTGTGTGTGTGTGTGTAACAATTAACACTGGTATAAATGTAATAATTCTGACATACAGTCCAGCACATCAGTACTAATGAAGGCACTCGAGTGTGTGTGTGTGTGTGTGTGTGTGTGTGTGTGTGTGTGTGTAACAATTAACACTGGTATAAATGTAATAATTCTGACATAAAGTCCAGCACATCAGTACTAATGAAGGCACTCGAGTGTGTGTGTGTGTGTGTGTGTGTGTGTGTGTGTGTGTGTGTGTGTGTGTGTGTAACAATTAACACTGGTATAAATGTAATAATTCTGACATAAAGTCCAGCACATCAGTACTAATGAAGGCACTCGAGTATGAGATAGTAAGATGTTGCCACAATATCCAGTGATGTCTCACAGTTGTTTAATGCCTTCAGTGCCATGATGTAGCCTTGTATGTTCTTCTTGCTGCCTTCACACCATTGTACTGAACACAAGATAAGTACCTTATACTGAACACTTTAATGAAGGATGCACCAAATCCCTGGAGGTGCAAAAGGCTTTTCCATACTAAAAGAAATCTTGTGAAGGTTTCAAGAAATTGCGAGAAATACATTACCGGCTTAAACGGGTCAAACGCCCCATGCCACTAATACATAATATTGTGTTCTTGCTGCAGGTGGAGCGAGAACAGATGAAGGTCAGTGTGACCAACGGGGACCAGATCACAGAGACGGAGCCAGGCAAGTGCCCAGTCCTCTCCTTGGAGTTCCCTGACCTGTTCCTGGAGGTGACATGTATGCCTGGTGGTTCCTGTGGGTCCATGACGTACTGCACGACACGTGAGTATTACCACATACCTCACCACTGCCTACAACACCACCACCAGGGACTGTGTTGTGTACTAAGCATATACACTGTACTCAGGCCACAAACTGACACACGAAGCCACCAGCCACACCCTTCTCTCTCTCTCTCTCTCTCTCTGTACTGATACCACAAATTGACACACGAAACCACCATCCCTCCCCCTCCCTCTCTCTCTTTATCTATCCATCTATCTATCCCTGCTGCCATCATCATCATCATCATCATCATCATCATCATCATCCAGACCTCTGTTCCCACCTGGTATGAAGTAGGGTTCAGAGTGCCAAACCTCGGTGATAAAAGTATAAGGTAAGCAAAGGTGATGCTAATTAACGGGCCACACTCACATTTACTGACCATTTAAGCCCCAGACTCCTGACTCCACCCCACAGGCCTAAACACCCACACTTACACTCCACCACACAGGCATAAACACCCACACTTACACTCCACCCCACAGGCCTAAACACCCACACTTACACTCCACCCCAAAGGCCTAAACACCCACACTTACACTCCACCCCACAGGCTTAAACACCCACACTTACACTCCACCCCACAGGCTTAAACACCCACACTTACACTCCACCCCACAGGCTTAAACACCCACACTTACACTCCACCCCACAGGCCTAAACACCCACACTTACACTCCACCCCACAGGCCTAAACACCCACACTTACACTCCAACCCACAGGCATAAACACCCACACTTACACTCCACCCCACAGGCCTAAACACCCACACTTACACTCCACCCCACAGGCATAAACACCCACACTTACACTCCACCCCACAGACATAAACACCCACACTTACACTCCACCCCACAGGCATAAACACCCACACTTACACTCCACCCCACAGGCATAAACACCCACACTTACACTCCACCCCACAGGCATAAACACCCACACGTACACGCTTCATACCGTTTGTCACCCACACCCACACATACTTACTAGAGATGCCACAGATCAAGCACCACACTTGAGAATGGGTCTTCACATAGTGTAGTAGTTGCACTGAATGTGGGTGTACGTGTATCACTTTCATGAATAACATTTGTACTTGCACAGCCAAGGACTTTTAAATTGTGTTGTGCCATAATACTTTGTCTAATTTTGGTTCCTTGTGTACTAACATTTAACTTAAACACGCCATTCCTTCCTTCATTCTCCGTAACCAAATGTAACTTATAAACGCCATTTCTTCCTGCCTTCATTCCTCGTAAGTGAAATAAGCTTCTCCCAAACCTTACTTCTAACATCATTCTTACACCAACATCTAACATCCATCCTTCTCCTGCTGCTAACAAACCTTTCCCTGTCCTCCTAACTGCCCCTGTCTCCTCAAAAGCCCCTCCCCTCTATTTCTTACCTTCTCCTCCCTTCTCTCGTCTACTTTCAACATTCCCTTCCGCTCAACTTCTAACCTTCTCATAACCTATGCTCTTAACTTACCCTTTCACCTGCTCTGACCCTCCTGCTTCCTGTGTTCCTAACATCACACTCTCCTGCCACGTCCCTGTATCCAGATTTCCTCCACTCTTTCTACTAAGCCCCCTCTTTCACCCTAACCATCTTCCCCTCCTGCCCCTATCTCTAGCCGTCTACCCGTTACCTTTTCTAACCCCCTCCTCACCTCCCTTCATTTGCTGATAACCCTTTTGACTCATCCCTTGCAATTAACCTCATTCCCTCCTTCTTGTTATCATAACCCCACCGTTCCCTCCTCCGCATGCACTAACCCTGCTCTCTCTTTCCCTCCCATGCTCTCACAGGCCTCATCTAACCCCTGCGGCAGCCCTCCCCCCTCACCTGACTCAGCCCTTACATGCCTCTGACTCAGCCCTTCCTTGTATCTAACCTTCCGTCCCTTACGCTAACCTTGGCCCTCTCCTAATAAGCTTGCCCTCCCCTGTTAACAGCCCAGCCTTCTCCTTCCCTCGACTCAGCCAGTCTTGTACACACCACTACGCTTGCCTTTTTGTAATGATATCTAGTCTTTACGAGCCCCAAACTCTGCCATCTCTGTCCCAAACTCCTTCCCCTGCCCCAAACCCTGCTTTCCCCTGCCCCCAACTCTTCCTTTCTCTTCCCTACAATTATGCCTTCCCCTACCTTAAACTCTGCCTTCCCTGCTCCAAACTCTTCCTTTCCTTTCCCTACATTATGCCTTCCCTTGCCTCAAACTCTGTCTTCCCCTGACCCTGAGTCTGCCTTCATCTGCCCCTACTCCAGTCCACACCTGCCCAGCCCTGCTCCTAACTCTCCCTTTACCCTAATCCTACAGTACCATTACTTACCCCAGCCTACCCTTTAACCCTGTCATATCCAACTTACAACCCTGCCTTACCTTGCCTTTCCCTAACCCCACCCTTAACCCAACCTCCTGCACTCTACCCCTAACCCTTCCATGCCTTGCCTGAACCTCCTCAAAACCTACCCTAACCCTGTCATGGCCTAACCTTCCCTTATTCCTGACTTCCTACCCTGCAGAATGTGTCACTGACAACATAGCAGCCACAGCCGTGCACCCAGTGGCACTCCTTAGCAGCACCCAGGCTGGGCAAGACGTACTGGAGGCTGAGATCCACTTCCAGCCACCCGGGCATGGTAGGCCGTGGGTACTTAGCCTAGGGTTCTGGACAGCAAGTAGGAACCACCTAGTGGGTGAAGTGCTGATACAGCACAATGCGGACTACGATCCTGACGATGCTCTGATGATGCAGTGTACTACAGACCATCAGGCCACATCTGTTAATACATCCATCGAACACCTGAGTACACCACGCCCGATCAAACTACAGGTAAGTTGGAGAGAGAGAGAGAGAGAGAGAGAGAGAGAATCCCACACAAGTGGTAGGTAGCGGCTGTAGCACTGAGCTGGTAATGTTCATTGTATCAAAGGGCAAGGTACTGCCATTTTCGTTACATCTATTTGGTAGGTAAGCCCAGCCCCTTGTGCACTTTGTACAAAGCTTTTAAAAACTTAAGACTCGTCTCTTCTCATACCAGATGGACTAAGCTATACAAGTAGTGGTGGTAGTAGTAGTAGGAGTATAGTAGTAGTAGTAGTAGTAGTAGTAGTAGTAGTAGTAGTTGTTGTTGTTGTTGTTGTTGTAACTGCAGCAGTAATACAATCAATCAATAATAATAATAATAATAATAATAACGCCAATAATAATAATAATTACTACTACTACTACTACTAATAATAATAATAATAATAACGCCAGTAATAATACTTAATAATAATAATAATAATAACGCCAATAATAATATTTAATAGTAATAATAATAAAAATGATAATAATAATAACAATAATATTATTATTATTATTATTATTATCATTATTATTATTATTAAATCTAGTAACAACAACAACAACAATAATAATAATAATAAAATAATAATAATAATAATAATAATGATGATGATGATGATGATGATGATAAAAGAAAAGCTCTCGGTAGCCGAATGCTAATCGCCTGCCAGAATACACTGTTGGCCAAGTCCAGTATTTTGACCATATCTTGATTTCCTGATGATTTCATGTTAATAGTTCAATCCGTTCATGAGATATAATGGGCACACACACACACACACCCACACACACACACACACACACACACACACACACACACACACACACACACACAGAGGCAGGCAAAAACATTATCGCTCTGCCTTCTAAAGGCGGGCGATAATAATTACACCAAAAGAGAGATGTGCCAATACACAGGCTAGACATATAAACAGAGAGAGAGAGAGAGAGAGAGAGAGAGAGAGAGAGAAACTCTGGCTCCTGCGAGGCAATGGCAGTGTTGAGGTAGGTCAATATCATACCAGGTAATTACTATGAACAAGGCATTGGTGGTGGGTATATATTGACATAACCTTTGCTGTAGCCAAGGCTGCATAACCGTGGAGAGATGATGTTGATAGCAGGCAACCCTACTTTGCTGCAGGTGGGCACAAGGTGGCTACGAGCATCACACCTGACTGACAACTCCACCACTGTGTTGGGCCGGGCCACCTGCCTCTCTGACCTGCCACACAACATTACGGCGATGCTGTGGTGTGCTCCTGAATATGGTGATTGTGGGTCCATACGCCCCTGCAAGACAGGTGAGGCCCACCACTGTGCCAACACCAGCCACTGACCACCACTGCACTGACACCTTTGTTACCTGTGTACTGCAGAGAGAGAGAGAGAGAGAGAGAGAGAGAGAGAGAGAATGTACAGGGTTGAGCAGCAGTCACAGGTGGTGAGAGAGAGAGAGAGAGAGAGAGAGAGAGAGAGAGAGAGAGAGAGAGAGAGAGAGAATGTACAAGGTTGAGCAGCAGTCAGACAGAGAGAGAGAGAGAGAGAGAGAGAGAGAGAGAGAGAGAGAATGTACAAGGTTGAGCAGCAGTAACAGATGGAGAGAGAGAGAGAGAGAGAGAGAGAGAATGCACAGTGGTAATAGTCACAGGTGGAGAGAGAGGGAGAGAGAGAGAGAGAGAATGTACAGGGTTGAGCAGCAGTCACAGGTGGTGAGACAGAGAGAGAGAGAGAGAGTACAGTGCTGAGTAGTAGTCACAGGTGTATCTTACTGCTGAGAGATATTTATGGAGTAGTGTGAAGTTGCATCAGGAGTGTGGATAGAAGTAGTGGTGTTGATTATGTTAGTGTTATTAACAGTAGTGGTGTTAGTAAAGTAGTGGTGTTAATGATGTGTTATTAACAGTAGTGGTGTTAGTAGTGGTGTTAATGATGTGTTATTAACAGTAGTGGTGTTAGTAGTGGTGTTAATGATGTGTTATTAACAGTAGTGGTGTTAGTAAAGTAGTGGTATTAACAGTAATGGGGTTAATAAAGCAGTGGTGTTAATAACACTGGTGTTAAACGAGTTCTGTTGCTATAAATAAGGACGTGGTGATAACAGAGTACTGTTGGTGTCAGCAGGGTACTGGTGTTAAACATAATGTTATTAATAGCACTGGTGTTAGTAGTACTGCTAACACATCATCATCATCATCATCATCATCATCATCATCATCATCCGGACCTCCTTTTCCATCCTAGGGCAGGGTGAGGAGTAGCAATGTCCAGACAGCCCAAATTTGCCAAATCCAATGGGCCACGCTTCCTTTCACTCATCATTCAAGCCCCCAGAATCCTGTCTCTATCTGATACGCCAAAAACATTCACCACGTTCTGTAGCTTCACATAAACATATCCAATAGAGTCAATCCAGACACTGCCACGTTAAAAAGGAGTGCCAAATCCCTGATCATGCGCTTCTCCTGACAACATTCATCCAGCCAGCTCGATCTCTTGTCAGTCCCCTAGTCTCACCGATTTCCAAATCTCTCGTCTTCACACACTCATCCACCATAGCTCTCCACCTTCTCCTTGGCCTACCTCACCTCCTCCCTCCTTCAAATTTGCTCAGATATACCTTTTTCACCACTCTAATGTTACTCATTCTCTCCACATGACCATACCATCTCAGTACACTCTCTTTGATTCTGGTGTCCACAGACTTCCTCACTCCACATCTTTCACGAATCACGTTATTTCGTATCCTATCCACCCTCTGTACTCCACATACATTCCTCAGCAGTCCCATCTCCACTGCTCTTACTCCTGATATTTCATTTTCATGCCACATCATAGTCTCACATCCCTATGTTAAAGCTGGCACTAACACTCCCTCATGTAAGCTATGTGCAGCTGCAACACTCAAGCTTCTGTTTCTTACCAAGGCCTTCATTGCACCAGCTACTTTCCTTCCTTGTGTCACTCTACTTTCCACTTCTTTTGCACATTTTCCTGTCTTTTCTATTACTGTACCCAGGTATTTGAACCCTCTCACCAGTTCCAGTCTCTCTTCATTCACCGTAACATCACACCGGGAATCACTTTCTCAATAACCATCACTTTACTCTTTTCTACATTTACTCTCAAGGCACGACGCTCACAGACATCAGCAAAACGCTGCACTAGCCTACCAAGTTCTTGTCCGGTACTTGCAAGCAGTACTGCATCATCAGGATACAACAAATTTGAGGTTTTCCATCTATCACCATTCATTACCAACGTCATCCCTCTCTCCATTACTCGTGTTTTTACTTCTCTCATCACCTACATATTGAACAACCATGGGGACATCACACAACCTTGTCGCACGCCCACACAGACGGTGAACCATTCACATAGATGCCCATTAACCCTTACACATGCTTCACTACCATCATAAAAACTCTTGACAGCACCTAGCAGCTTACCATCTACACCATACATGCGCAAAACCTTCCACGATCTTTCTTTGTCTACTTCGTCGCATGCTTTCTCCAGATCCATGAATGCCATAAACACCTTATGGTCCTTCTCACAAGCCTTCTCTCCTATCTGTCTCACTGCAAGTACTGATCCACACATCCTCTGCCACTCCTAATGCCACCCTGTTCATCACCCACTAGGACTTCTGATATCTCTCTTACTTTCTCTGTAATAATTTTTCCATATACCTTCCCTACCACACTCAATAAACTTATGCCACGATAATTCTGGCACTCACTTAGTTCACCTTTATTTTTGTACAGGGGTACAATCACAGCCTTTTTCCACTCTGCGTGCACAGTTTCACTCATCCATGCCTTCTTACATATCTCCAACAAGCACTTCATTCCACTCTCTCCACTACACTTAATCATCTCTGCATACACCTCATCAACCCCAGCTGCTTTCCCTTTTTTAAGCCGCTTCACAGAGCTCTTCTGTGCAAGTGTCACGTGTCCTGGCACTGCATTTCTTCTCTACACGCCCCCAAAACCAATCATGTTTTTTCCATCTGGTCCTTACTTCATCCCCATGGGTTAATAATCTACCACCTGTATCCTTCACACTATCACATTTCTTTCCGCTTTCACTTCTACATTTCCGCACCTCTTTCCAGAATAATTTCCTTTTTTCAGAGTAGTTTTCATTCATTTTTCTTTCTAGATCATCATTTACCTTTTTTTTCCTCTTCACTAGTCTCTTTATGTGCTTCCATCTTTAATTCAACTGAACCCCTGTCCTGTAACCACTCTAGCCACTTCTTCCTCTTTTCCTCCACTGCTCTTACCCTCCTCATCCCACCATGCCGTACCTTTCTTCTTTGTTGTTACTCTTGCCACACCACACACCGCTTTAGCATTCCTAACTAAGCAATCCCTATATGCATTCCACAGGCTGTCCAGATCCATTTCATTCCAATTCACTGATTCTAACTCCTCCTCTACTTTGGTCCTGTATTCATCTGCCATTTCTTTGATCCTCAGCTTCTCAACTTTCAGTCTTTCTCGCTGACTGCTCCTCTCTCCTTCCTGGTCCACCTCACTCCTCTCAGCTTGATCTTGCATACCACAACCATGTGATCTGACAGATCTCCACATAGTCCTCTCACGGCCCTCGTATCAGCAGCCATTTCCATCATCGACCTCTCTACGAGCACGTAATCAATCAAGCTTCTTTCAACACGATCCCCGTTCCCTCTCTACCATGTACAGTATATTTATGTGCATTTTTGTGTTTGAAATACAAGTTACAAATGCACAACCTCCTTTCCTGACATAATAATAATAATAATAATAATAATAATTATAATAATAATAGTGTTAACACAATAATATTATGAAAGAAAAGCATCCGGGAGCCAAAAACTAATCGCCCGCCGGAATATGTTGCTGGCCAAGTTACAAGTTACAAACCAAATGTGAAGAAAATTTGCAAAACTCTACGGAATTCAGTCACCGCATTTCACAAAAAGCCAATCCATATTAAAGAAACTAGACACAATACTCGGTTCCAGGGAGTCTGACGCACTGATTTTGCCAGCCGAGGACAGGTGGATTTGGTAACACTGCGCGATGCACTCGGGCGGTGCTTGGTGGATTTCCGTTGTGTTTGAACGTGCACCAAATTGACTTTGTATTCCAACCAAGGCACCTCATTAATTTGTTAGATACCAGAATATACAGATACAAATTAAAGCAATGATATCTTTAATGATAAATATGTGCCTTTTAAATTACTAGAGATAAACCTGAACGACACTGACAACAAAGCTAAGTAAAGTCGCGACTGGATGCATACGAACAGTCAGCAACTGTGGCGGGAATTCAGACGTTGATAGCGAGGTGGTTCCGAGGTTCTGTGAAGGCTGGAATGTTTTTCCCACCACTACTACAGTGTCACAGTCTACAGTGTACACCATGCCCTTCATTACCTCATCTACTAATATACAACCTGACCCTAGATACGCTTAGCTTGTCTTCTAATATGATTTGTGTGAGCACACACACACACACACACACACACACACACACACACACACACACACAGATGCCGGCAAAAACATCGTCGCTGATAATAACAAAGAAGTAGTGCTATTCAGTAAGGTAAACAGAGTAGTGGCATTAACAGTAGTGGTGGTAACATAGCTGGAGTGAGAACTGTGGTGGTATTGGTAACATTATTGGTATTAACACCATTTGTGTCAACCAAGTAGCGGTGTTAGTGGCAGTGGTGTCAGCTGAGTCGTGGTGTTGGTAATATTGTTGCCAACAGTGTTATGCTAACAGTACTGGTGTTGACATAGTACCTTTGTCAGTAGTAGTGGTGTTAACAAAATAAGGGTGTTAATAGTAGTGGGGTTAGCAATGTAGTGGTAACCTGTGTTGTTTTACCCCAGGCTGCCAGATGACCCATGTGCCAAAGCAGCCCAAGGCTATATCCTTGACACTCCAGTCTGGCCAGGAGGGCGGGCACACCACACACCAGGCCCAGCTGGTACACTACCCACCTTCACACAATGTATCCTGGTACCTTACCATTGCTTTCTATGACCAAGAGGGTAACTACACAGGAGCCAAATTTGACATATACCACCTACCTGGCGTTAATGCTACTCTTGATGGCGTGATTATCGGGTGTGAGAAACGCGGCCAGACGGTGACCCATGTAGCTGACCCCTGGACCACCCTCCACCCCTCACTCACTCACTCCCTCACGATCCAGGTCAGTAGGGGTTGGGGTATGTGGTGGAGGGAAGGAGGATCAGGTACAACAGGATGGTGGGGATACAGCCAGGGTGGGGAAAGAGGGGGTTGAGGAGAATGTTTAGGTGGTGGTGGTGGAGGATGGAAGGTTGGGTGTTGCTGGTGAAGATTGGATGGGGGAGGAGGAGGGGGTGGTTGTGTAGGGGGTAAATTACTGGCTGGGAGAGGGTAAGCATTGGGGAGAGGGTAAGCATTGGGGAGGGGGAAAACGGTGGTGGGGATAGGGTGGGGGTGTAGGTTTATGCTGGTGAAGAGGGTGAGGAATAAATGGTGGTTGAGGTGAGAGTAAGGTAGTGGTGGGGTAGGGGTAATGGTTGGGGAGGGGGTAAGGTAGTGGTGGGGTAGGGGTAATGGTTGGGGAGGGGGTAAGGTAGTGGTGGGGTAGGGGTAATGGTTGGGGAGGGGGTAAGGTAGTGGTGGGGTAGGGGTAATGGTTGGGGAGGGGGTAAGGTAGTGGTGGGGTAGGGGTAATGGTTGGGGAGGGGGTAAGGTAGTGGTGGGGTAGGGGTAATGGTTGGGGAGGGGGTAAGGTAGTGGTAGGGTAGGGGTAATGGTTGGGGAGGGGGTAAGGTAATAAAAGGTATGTTTGTAAAGGCATAAGTGTACAACTGCTAAACATTTGTTCCATTTATTCATGAACTTGTCCTATTTTATCTGTGGTAAAGGCTAAGTTAATGGCAGTGGTTAGGTACAGTGGAAAGCAATGTGGCATCAGTGCTGGCAAGGAGTAATATAATGCATGGCACTTTTTGGCCTGTAAACACTGTAGAGTCTCTCCTTTGTTTTATTTTATTATCATTATTTTTTAATGTATGAGTGGCTTTGTAGTTCTCTCAGTTTCGTTGCATCCCTCTGGTCGTCTGCTTACGGTGTTTTACAGTAATTTAGTGCCTCTCTAGTTATTTTTTTTCTAGTGTATTTTAGTTTTTTTTGCATTCATTTTTCTCTCGTCTGATACTCTTACAACACCTTATCCCCTATATTATACACCATAGCTGATGTATTGTAGTGTATTGTACTCTCACTGTTAGTATCATTGCATTCGTCAGTAATCAGCCTAATTCACCCTTCGGTGTGCAATTTGGACATTTTGTAAGCTCCTGGAAGCTGACAATATTACGGGAAGCTGGTGATGCACTGCTTAGCACATTATTTTAACTGGCAAATGTAAGAGCCTGAGTCTGATTTTTGTGCCAGACACTTGTACAGTGTTTGTTTACCCAGCAGTACAGCTGAGGCCTCCATGTCAAACTGAGTGTTGTGGGTGGTATTGCTGACGCAGACTGGCACTCGGCAAAACTTTGGTGGTCCCTCTGCATGACTGTCATTTACTCGATAACCATTAACTTAACCACACTTCTTCGTTGATAGAGCACCATTTTAAAGTGTCTGCCATTTATCCATGATCATGAGTGCTTTGATGTTGCAGGTGAGCCCAAAATGGATTGCCCTGTATGAAAAAACCTATGGACAGACGAATGTCGTACACCAGCATAACTGCAGTCAAGATCTGGAAGACTTCCCAGAACTGTGGCTGGGTGCACTATGTGGCGGTGAACAAGACTGTGGGTCCTTCAGTTCCTTCTGCAAGGAAGGTTAGACTCAGCAATCTGTTGAAGACGTACAGAAAAAATTGTTTTCTATTATTTTCTTGTCATTCGTTATATCCGTCTTTACTGTATTGTGTTTATGCAATGTTAAAGATTTATCTGACTTTTTTGTGCTAAGAAGTTCCATCTTGTGCTGTGTTACTCAGGTATTCAGTAGTTACCAGGTATTATTACTGAATTACCTTGACTATCCATTCATCTGTCCAGCAGTCTATCTATCTTCCCCTCTATATATCACCTTATCTTTTTGTAAACACACACCGGTAAAGAGATATACAGGTAGAGAGAGAAAGAGATGCATGGATGGATGGACAGACTGAAAAATAGATGGATAGACAGGTAACCAGGTAGACAGAAGGTTAGACAGACAACAGAAGCCTAGAATGATAGATGGATTGACAGACAGAAGGCTAGACAGAGAGCTAAACAGAAGGCTATAAAGATATAGGCTACAGCCAGAAGGCTTGAAAGACAGACAGACAAAGAAGGCTAGAAAGATAGATAAATAGAATGCCAGAAAGATAGAATGCTAGAAAGATAGAAAGACAAACAGACCAGCTAAATATATAGACAGAAGGCTAGAAAGATAGACAGACAGAGGGTGAGACAAATAGACAGAAGGCTATAAAGATAGCTAGATAGATATACTGAAGGTTAGAAAGATAGATAGACAGAGAGACAGAAAGAAGGCTAGAAAGAGATACACAGACAGGATAGAAAGATAGATAAATAGACAGAAGGACAGATAGATAGATAGATAGACAGAAGGCTAGAAAGATAGACAGGTAGACAGACAGAAAGAAGGCTAGATAGATAAATATACAGAATGATAACGGACATAAGGATAGAAAGACAGGTAGACAGACAGGATGGTAGAAAGATAGACAGACGACTAGAAAGATAAACAGATAGACAGACAGAAGGGAGGCTAGAAAGATAGGTAGATAGACAGACAGAAGGCTAGGAAGATAGACAGATGGACAGACAGAAGGCTAGAAAGATAGACAGACGGAAGGCTAGAAAGAGAGAGACTGAAGGCTAGATAGACAGACAGGTAGACAGACAGAAAGAAGGCTAGAAAGATAGGTAAATAGACAGAAGGATAGAAAGGAAGATAAATAGATATAAGGATGGAAAGATAGATAGATAGACAGACAGAAGGCTTGAAAGATGGACAGACAGAAGGTTAGAAAGATAGACAGACAGATGGCCAGACAGACAGACAGACAGAAAGCCAGAAAGGTAGACAGACAGAAGGCCAGAAAGATAAACAGATAGAAAAATAGATAGCTAGAAAGACAGACAAACAGACAGAAAGACAGAAGGCTACAAAGCTAGATAGATAAGTAGGTAGATAGACAGAGTGGCCTGTGACTGGAGACTCATGGTGACAGCAGTGTGTGGGTCAGTGGTGTGTGCAATAGTGGTGTGTGCAATAGTGGTGTGTGCAATAGTGGTGTGTACAATAGTGGTGTGTGCAATAGTGGTGTGTGCAATAGTGCTGTTTGCAATAGTGCTGTGTGCAATAGTGGTGTGTGCAATAGTGGTGTGTGCAAAAGTGGTGTGTACAATAGTGGTGTGTGCAATAGTGGTGTGTACAATAGTGGTGTGTACAATAGTGGTGTGTGCAATAGTGGTGTGTGCAATAGTGGTGTGTGCAAAAGTGGTGTGTGCAATAGTGGTGTGTGCATTAGTGGTGTGTGCAATAGTGGTGTGTGCAATAGTGGTGTGTGCAATAGTGGTGTGTGCAATAGTGGTGTGTGCAATAGTGCTGTGTGCAATAGGTACCAGCATACCCACATTGTACAGCCCCAGGCAGGGTACAAAGCCCTGCCTGTGTGTTCACGTGTGGTACTGCTGGTTTGTTCCATGTGCCACTTCCTGAACACTTAGCCTGAATAATTTAATATACATTGTTATCCCTTTATTCATGACACATGCAAATGTTTATAGCACTTTCTACGCAGTGGCTGTCAACTGCCAATGCCCACCCTTCCTATACCCACTACCTTAATACCCCTCCCCTACCATCCCCCTTATGCCCTCTGCCCCCACCAGTCCCTCCACTGTACCCCATACCCCCCTCCCTCCCTCCCTCCCTCCCCTACCATCCCTCTTATGCCCTCTGCCCCCACCAGTCCCTCCACTGTACCCCATACCCCCCTCCCTCCCCTACCATCCCCCTTATGCCCTCTGCCCCCACCAGTCCCTCCACTGTACCCCATACCCCCCTCCCTCCCTCCCTCCCCTACCATCCCTCTTATGCCCTCTGCCCCCACCAGTCCCTCCACTGTACTCCATACCCCTCCCTCCCTCCCTCCCTCCCCTACCATCCCTCTTATGCCCTCTGCCCCCACCAGTTCCTCCACTGTACCCCATACCCCCCTCCCTCCCCTACCATCCCCCTTATGCCCTCTGCCCCCACCAGTCCCTCCACTGTACCCCATACCCCCCTCCCTCCCTCCCTCCCCTACCATCCCCCTTATGCCCTCTGCCCCCACCAGTTCCTCCACTGTACCCCATACCCCCCTCCCTCCCCCCTCCCCTACCATCCCTCTTATGCCCTCTGCCCCCACCAGTCCCTCCACTGTACCCCATACCCCCCTCCCTCCCCTACCATCCCTCATGCCCTCTGCCCCCACCAGTCCCTCCACTGTACCCCATACTTCCCTCCCTCCCCTACCATCCCCCTTATGCCCTCTGCCCCCACCAGTCCCTCCACTGTACCCCATACCCCCCTCCCTCCCCTACCATCCCCCTTATACCCTCTGCCCCCACCAGTCCCTCCACTGTACCCCATACCCCCCTCCCTCCCTCCCCTACTGTCTCCCTTATGCCCTCTACCCCCACCAGTCCCTCCACTGTACCCCATACCCCCCTCCCTCCCTCCCGTACTGTCTCCCTTATGCCCTCTACCCCCACCAGTCCCTGTATCGTACCCCATACCCCTCCTCCCTCCCTCCCCATTTCCCGGCTACAACAATCTCCTGAGTCATCACCCCTACCCCCTCCCGGCCACCACTACCCCCTCCCCACAGTTCAACCCGTCAGGTGGAAATGAGCCAGTGCCTGTGTGTGTGTGTGTGTGTGTGTGTGTGTGTGTTTTGTCAGGAGGTGTACCTTCAGAGTATAATAGGAGCCGTGCTGCAAGAATGACCACACAATGGTACTAGAATTTATTTATAAATCTATTAATATTACAGAACCATGGGTGCTGATATGGAACGCCACCAGAAGGTATTTATAAATCTATTAATATTACAGAACCATGGGTGCTGATATGGAACGCCACCAGAAGGTATTTATAAATCTATTAATATTACAGAACCATCGGTGCTGATATGGAACGCCACCAGAAGGTATTTATAAATCTATTAATATTACAGAACCATCGGTGCTGATATGGAACGCCACCAGAAGGTATATATAAATCTATTAATATTACAGAACCATGGGTGCTGATATGGAACGCCACCAGAAGGTATTTGTAAATCTATTAATATTACAGAACCATGGGTGCTGATATGGAACGCCACCAGAAGGTATTTGTAAATCTATTAATATTACAGAACCATCGGTGGAGTCCTAACACATTATGTAACGACAAACGATTGCATTATGTTACACTTTGCCAATTAACAGTTGCATTAACAAGATGTAACTTTTATGTAACTTTAACTACAATTATAAGGCCAAGACACTTATATAAGGCCAACACAATTATGCATTAACACAATATAAGTCATACAATTATAGCACAATTCTGTATTACCAGTATCATTATACAAGTTAGGTGAAATATTAGACATTACTAAAGTGATAACTCTATGTAATGTATAACCTGGCAGTATTACCATTGCACAATTATATGCGTACGTCTGTTGTACATGCACGTCTTACAAAGTGTTATACAACAACCATTGCATTTATTCAAATATGTATACAACTTGTTTAAAATGTAATATTACTGAATAATCACTATTTACTATATTATATGTATACAATATTCATACAATTATGTTACTTTTACAATATTATGTATTTCACTTAATTAGCTTATAAGTTCATTATAATGTGTATATATATTAATATGTTAGAACTATTAACTGTCGATGGTACGCCATTTTCGCGCAGCCGAGCAGTGTGTTAGGACTCCATATTATAATTACAAATCATAATAGATAGATAGATAAATAGATAGATAGACAGCCCTGTCACGGGGTTTTTAAAATATCACGGTAATTTTGATATAAATGGTTAAATATTTTTTAAATTGATAATAATATTCAATAATATTGAAGAGCAGAGACAATGATTGTCTTGCTACATCAAGCAACGATTACTTTACGCTGACTTGCTAAGATTCTCTAAGATCGAGAATTTATAAACTTTCTCAACAGTACACAGCAGAGACTAATTACTCACAATTGCTGAATTACTGTACTGTTAGCCTCTGGAGAAAGTTAATTCACCCCTGACAATAAATAACTAATACTAATAATAATAACATCAGGTTCTTGCTGATGCATTAACTCCTGGCACAACGGATTTTAAGTTAATACAAGACTGGTCTAAGTACCAGTTATGAATAGTAAAACGTTTATGCAAGCTAGGAGCTATATGGAAAATAAGCTTAATTATGGAGAAATGAAACAAGATTTTTACTCTACATTAAGCTCAAGAACTAGAACTGTTAAATTTATTAATCACAAAAGAATAAATTTAACGTTACATTTCAAATCAATTAAATGAGACGCACTCGCTCACTCACACAAAAGCTAAATACTTACGCCTAGGGAAAAACACCTTAACTAAGCTCTTAAAACTACAAAATACACAAAAGAAATACCAGTCGATGAATACTATGTATCACCACTAAGGTGGGAGGACTGGATAACTGTCTCAGTGGAGCCTGGGTGCTAGCGACCTCTCACACTTCTTGGAGCACAGCACCTTCCTCCGTCACAGCAAACACAAGACTCAATTCAAATAATGCCTAAGCAGGACGCACAGGCCACCGGAAGAAGGCGTGGCTAACGGTTGAATGAAGCAGAGGCAAACGATAAAGAAATAATTGTATCGCTCAGTAGCGCACTTAGTGACGTGCATTAAATCGGTCACTTTTTGAAAACGGTGACGAATTATTTGAAAAGTATACCCCGGAATGGAGAGAGAAACGGTTAACTGAGCGATACACAGTGAGTTTTCCACTAATAGTTCGTGGCTTCTCACAAAAAGGAAATGTCGCGAATTGATTCGTGACATTACGCCCCATGAAAATTAAATCTTTCTTCCTTCAGAAGAATGATTTCAATATACATACATATAAATCCTAACTCAGTCACACAAGATTCACACTGTGGTGTGTGTGCTATCCTGCTACAGGAGAAAATCGCAGTCGCCAGTGAGTGAAAAAACCTCGTATTTACGTTAATAGAAGCAAGCTTGAGGGAAAAACTCCGTGACGACGGTGAAAATCCTGTACTCAGGTCAAACTGAGCGAAAATTCGCTACATTTACACTGACAACTAATTGTTGTGTAGCGTGGTGTATGTAATACACGGTGTAGGTGTGACAGTTGTAGTGTAACTGTACCTACGTGTAAAATGACACAGTAAATAATATGGCTTACCCATTTAAGGCAGAGGAGAAGAGGCGGCAGCGTGCGGCAGACGATCAGCTGGTCCGCACAGCAAAACTGCTACACCCATTGCTGAACCTGCAAAACCAATTGAGGTGGAGCATCAAAAGTGTCAATGAGACAAAATTCTTATTAAGTTACAATTACTCTCTCTGCCTAGCAGTCAGTACATGCTATGAAAAGTACACTCGAGGTCGCCATTAATTTTAGCACACGATTATGGTCGGCAAGTTGAGAATCCCTGTGCAAACTCGGGTCTTCCATAGCCTTGAACTGCACACGGGTCCTCAACCTGTGCCTCAACCTACAGTACTTATATTAATATCGGAGAGCTGAGAAACCTTGTGCAAACTTGGGTCTTCCATAGCCTCAAGTCGCCTCTGCAGAGTTCTCACTTCCCCCTTAACCTACAATACAATACTTATATTAGTACCGGAAAGCTGAGAATCCTCGTGCAAACTTGGGTCTTCCATAGCCTCAAGTCGCCTCTGCGGAGTTCTCTCTCCCCCTTAACCTACAATACAATACTTATATTAGTACCGGAAAGCTGAGAATCCTTATGCAAACTTGGGTCTTCCATAGCCTCAAGTCGCCTCTCAACTTCCCCCTTAACCTATGGTACATAATATGTATGTACAGGCCCTGGACATAATGTGTCCTGTGGGGCCAATGGGCGAGACGTCAGGTCTGCACCCACTTCACCACTACCCTGTCTCTCAACTGACTCAGAGATTACAGGTGTGGTTATGAATGGCACAGGAAGGGCATGTCCCTGATTAGTGGTGATACTTTGGCACACACTACAGGAACGGACAAAACTATCTATGTCCCGTCCCATCCCTGGCCAGAAAAAGTCAGCTCGGATACGGCCCTGGGTCTTCCTTTTGCCCAAGTGACCTCCTGAGGCTGAACAATGACCCCATTGTAACACTGCTAGGCGGTACTTGGCGGGAACGACAAACTGCAGTCGAACCTCGCCCTCGGGTGTTCGTGACTCACGGTAGAGCCGTCCTTGTTTACGAAGGAACTTGGCTCGACCTCCCCGTGAATACTTTATCACTCGACCCTTTTGTTTATCCCGCACGGCAGCAAGTGTCGGGTCAGAATGTTGTTCTTGTACAACAAGTTGACTGCACATCAGATCTTGCGGCGATTCAATGATCACTGGGGTGACACAGTCTGGAGCCTCAGTCATGGCTCGTGTCACCGCAGCAGCCGAAGTCTGAGTAGCGCCATCGGAGCAACTATCCTTGACTCCATTAATATTGCCTACTATTAAGTCAAATAGAGGCTCTGGCATGACAACTGCAAGTGTCATACCAGTATAAAATGGAGATGCCACCTGGATACATGCCTCAGGGAACAATCTCACTGATCCATCAATAAGCTTTGCATGGATCTGTCGACCTGTATACTGCTCAGGCCGAACTAGACTCTGCTTGACAGAGCAACCTGAGGAACCATTGTCTCTCAGGACCTTCACAGGAATGTCTCCCACAAACCCTGGCTGAACAAGGAAGGTACTGTCACCTGTGGGAGGGCCTGTGGAGGAAGCAGCTAGCCACTCATGAGACTGCTGAATTGATGTGGCAAACATTGTGCCTTGAGGGTTATATAGGGAAGATGGAACATTGGCCATCTGTGGAGGGGGGTTCACTGTCACTGTGGGACTAGTGAACTGTGGGGAAGTACCCACACTGGTAGGGACGTGACCACCAGGCTGCTGCTGAGGAATGAAGGCTGCATTCGCTTCCTGCCTCTTTTGAGCTGGTGGTGAAAAAGTTTGTCTCGACGGTTGGTTGCGTGGCTGATACTGCTGCTGGTTAGGGTACTTGTTGTATCTTTTCCACTCAGGTTTCTGAGTGTTTTGCCCCTGGTCCTTCCACTGCGGTTTTGGACCTTGGCCATTATTCTGAGAACGGCCTTGGTGCTGGGATTCAGTCTGAGACGGCTTCCCAGACTTAGCAGTATCTTTTCTGCTCCAGGTGTTTTGCTTACGAGCTTGATACCCGTATGCAGTAAAGAATGCGTCAGCCTTCTCTGCCATTTGGCTGGCATCTTTCACCTGGCAGATCTTAAGCTGTGCTATGAGCTCAGCAGGCCACGACCTCTCTAGCTGTGTACGCAGCATAAGGTCAATTATCCCTCACGCGTGGAAGGAGTTTCATCTTTCTCCATCCACTCATTTAAGTAAGCTGTGAGACGATCAAGGAACTGAACAGCTGTCTCCTTGTCTTGGAGACGAGCTCGCATGAACTGAACTTTGGCGTCGTCTACTGTGAGACCATACGCCTTAATGAGTGCAGCTTTCATCATCTCATATGTGAGATTGTCTCCACGAATTCTGTGGAGAATATCGAGGGCAGGGCCCTCAAATAGGCTAAGAAACTGAAGCCGCTTAGCTGCCTCATCCAGTTGATATAAGTCTGCCATGTCCTCAAAACGAGCTATGTACGGCTCGATTCGCTCGCTTTCCTTGTATGAAGGAAGCTTGATGCGTGGGGTCGCCAGGACATGTGCAGGGGGAACGCTCGTGGAGCTTTGACCAACTGCACCAGACGTGTCTGAAGCCAAGGAATCTCGCTTGAGCTTCATCATTTCAAGTTCATGTTTTTCTCGTGCCTCACGTTCGGCACGTTCATGTTCTCGTTCTCGCTCGCGTTGTTCACGCCGTATTCGCGCTGTTCTCGCTCGTGTTCGCGCTGTTGTCGCTCTTTTTCTAACTCGAGCTCGCGTTGTTTCTGCTCGTATTCGCGCTGTTTCTCACGCTGCTCTTGTTCATAAGCACGCTCTCTTTCACGTTCCTCACGCTGTTCTCGCTCGTATTCGCGCTGTTCTCGCTCGCATTCGCGCTGAATCCTACGCTCTTCACGAGCATCTTTCTCACGTTCTTGCTCGTAATTGAACCGTGAGAGAACGTAACTCTGTATTTTCTCTGGGTCTGTGAGACCAATATCTTTGGCTTCCTGTACATATACAGCTGTAGCCATGATGCTAGCTCAATTTACTAAGTAACCGAAATTGAGTACTGACTGCTTAGCGACGAATACTAATAAACAAAAGTAAAGAGTACAGACACAAGCTAGTGGTGACCAGTCTTATCCAGTTAACTGGCAAAGAATAAATCAAAAATGTAAATGACTGGGAAGACTCAATAATGAACACAATGGGTACGCCGACTTCCCAGGAGCGAATAAAATCGTCTGGCGTTACCAAAAATAAACTAGAGTTAAGTACTCTATTGATTAATAAAGCAAAAATTCACTTGCTAAATCAACGGTAACCACCAGTAAACTTGTGCCTATAAACTTTAATAATAAATACCTAAATATGAATGAGTGAGCACTATCTCGTGAATAGTTTTATAGCTAGGAGTTAATATCCTGGAATGAGGTCGCCAATTGTCACGGGGTTTTTAAAATATCACGGTAATTTTGATATAAATGGTTAAATATTTTTTAAATTGATAATAATATTCAATAATATTGAAGAGCAGAGACAATGATTGTCTTGCTACATCAAGCAACGATTACTTTACGCTGACTTGCTAAGATTCTCTAAGATCGAGAATTTATAAACTTTCTCAACAGTACACAGCAGAGACTAATTACTCACAATTGCTGAATTACTGTACTGTTAGCCTCTGGAGAAAGTTAATTCACCCCTGACAATAAATAACTAATACTAATAATAATAACATCAGGTTCTTGCTGATGCATTAACTCCTGGCACAACGGATTTTAAGTTAATACAAGACTGGTCTAAGTACCAGTTATGAATAGTAAAACGTTTATGCAAGCTAGGAGCTATATGGAAAATAAGCTTAATTATGGAGAAATGAAACAAGATTTTTACTCTACATTAAGCTCAAGAACTAGAACTGTTAAATTTATTAATCACAAAAGAATAAATTTAACGTTACATTTCAAATCAATTAAATGAGACGCACTCGCTCACTCACACAAAAGCTAAATACTTACGCCTAGGAAAAACACCTTAACTAAGCTCTTAAAACTACAAAATACACAAAAGAAATACCAGTCGATGAATACTATGTATCACCACTAAGGTGGGAGGACTGGATAACTGTCTCAGTGGAGCCTGGGTGCTAGCGACCTCTCACACTTCTTGGAGCACAGCACCTTCCTCCGTCACAGCAAACACAAGACTCAATTCAAATAATGCCTAAGCAGGACGCACAGGCCACCGGAAGAAGGCGTGGCTAACGGTTGAATGAAGCAGAGGCAAACGATAAAGAAATAATTGTATCGCTCAGTAGCGCACTTAGTGACGTGCATTAAATCGGTCACTTTTTGAAAACGGTGACGAATTATTTGAAAAGTATACCCCGGAATGGAGAGAGAAACGGTTAACTGAGCGATACACAGTGAGTTTTCCACTAATAGTTCGTGGCTTCTCACAAAAAGGAAATGTCGCGAATTGATTCGTGACAAGCCCTATGCGAGCCTGGGAAAAGGAAATGAGCTTGCAAGTTACACTGAGGAAAAGCTGACGACAGATTACGAAGTAGCCACTAAGGAGATGATGCAGTTAGTTGTCAGCAGTCCAACCGTGAACAAAGACCTAGTGACCATACACACACATACACACATACTCACACACAGGCTGCTAGAACTTTCCACTCACAAGGAACACACGTGACACACCCCTGCTACACCAGAATTTAGGAAAGAGAGCAGAAGGAGACAGCCTTAGAACAGGCAGGTAATGGGGAGAAGGGCTTAGCAACTTGAGACAGAGAGAGACAGAGAGAGAGAGGGAGCGAGAGCGAGACAGAGACTTGTTAATATTTCCAAGACAAATAAAAATAGTCCCATACTATTCTTTACCTCTCCTGTCACTACATGACAAATGGGAAGCTACTCCAAGATATAAAAACCGCTCGTCCATAAGTCTAATATATATAAAACTTCTCTACAAAGGAACCACAAAGTCTTTTATGACATTTAGTCATTTTATGACAACGCCACCAGAAGGTATTTATAAATCTATTAATATTACAGAACCATCGGTGCTGATATGGAACGCCACCAGAAGGTATTTATAAATCTATTAATATTACAGAACCATGGGTGCTGATATGGAACGCCACAAGAAGGTATTTATAAATCTATTAATATTTCAGAACCATCGGTGCTGATATGGAACGCCACCAGAAGGTATTTATAAATCTATTAATATTACAGAACCATCGGTGCTGATATGGAACGCCACCAGAAGGTATTTATAAATCTATTAATATTACAGAACCATCGGTGCTGATATGGAACGCCACCGCTGTTGCCATCAACTCTGACAAGACATTGCCAACGCTGGTGGCCAGGATGGTAATAAGCCAGATTGGCCTGGCAGCCGTCTTGGGCTACCTTATCTACCGGCTGTGGCTGAACACCTTCAACATTAACATGTTTTACTACCTGACCCCACCACACCCACGGCGCGACCCACACCAGCCCTAACACCACCTGACCCCACCACACCATCCCTAACACCACCTGACCCCACCACACCAGCCCTAACACCACCTGACCCCACCACACCAGTCCTAACACCACCTGACCCCACCACACCAGCCCTAACACCACCTGACCCCACCACACCAGCCCTAACACCACCTGACCCCACCACACCAGCCCTAACACCACCTGACCCCACCACACCAGCCCTAACACCACCTGACCCCACCACACCAGCCCTAACACCACCTGACCCACCACACCAGCCCTAACACCACCTGACCCACCACACCAGCCCTAACACCAGCTCATGATATAAAGACACACTAGATCAGTACATTTTATAATAGAGTAATGGACAGACAAAACAGGAAGAAATATTGGGCATATATAAATAATGGAAGGTGAGGTGCTTGAAGAGACGGCTGGAGTAAGATTTAAATATATGGGAATATTATGACCGTGGCAGAGTGACACGTGGAATTAATGAAGCATTACACAAGAAGCATAACTGTTGTGTTGTCAAAGGTGGCATGCTTGGTTTGTATAGGTCCAAGCACACACACACAAAAAAGGTTTTGAAGGTGACGTGTTTTGGTGAAGTGACCCTTTTATTGTGCATGATGGCAGCAGCAGGCATAAGGAGTGGTTGGCTTAATTTTTTTTATTTTTTATGCAAGGAAGAAGGAACCAAAGGCCAGGAGCCGCAATTTATTCCCTCCAAGAAAAAACAAAAACAAGATAACAGAGCCAAATTCAAGATCTGTTCATTTTGAGATGTCTGGACACACTGCGTTTGAAAGACCGGAGGTCATAGGCAGTAGGAAATATAGACAGAGGGAGACAGTTCCAGAGTTGACAGTATTGGCAAGAAATTAAGAGCATGTCAAAGCAGCCTAAGTAACTTGACTCTCTGCATGGTGTGTTGTATGACAGATGGAAGGACAGTAAATAATGACATTTTATTATATAACTTTTGTCAGTCAAGAAAGATTAGTCAGGTACATTGACTGCAGCATTGCACGGAACAAAGTATATCCAGTTAGTAACAATTACAATATCAGCCTTGTATACTGACAACGACTGCTGCCCCAACACCTACACTACCTTGATAGGCTACACCTGTCATTGTTTACTAATTTACAGAGAACAACACTGATTCTACCATCACATCAGCCTTCATTGATAACTACTGACATTTATAACAATATAGCCCTCCACTTCCAATATATGAATGGTGCCAGAACTGTAGCTTTTTCCCTGGCCAACCCACGGCGATAGGAATATTTGGGGTGGGCGACAGGAAGACATGAGAGTAGCCCTTTCAGACACTGTGCTGAGCAATGACTCACTGGTGGCAAAGAAACAAGCTCAGCCATCTCATTAACTTTACACGTTTAACAGTAGTCTTTACACAGCAACTTCCCTAGGTTAGTAAGCGATAGTGGCACAGTGAGGAGTCAAATGGTCAGTTTAACAGGCAATTTATAATAATGTCAGTAAGCCATACATGTTGTTAGTTTAACAGGCATTTTATAATAATGTCAGTAAGCCATACATGTTGTTAGTTTAACAGGCATTTTATAATAATGTCAGTAAGCCACACATTTTTGTCCTCATGCCAGGTGAGGGGTACGTCACCACTGCAGAAAATGTTCATGTGGTATATGGGATGAAAAACTTTGAATATCACTAAACTAAGAGTATTGAGAGAGTACATGGCTTAGTCCACTGTGTTGTTTGCTAACAGAAAATGTAGAGCTGTAGAAATAGAAGCAGAGACTGACATAAGGCAGTGTGTTTGTAAGTACAGTATTAGTATTAGTATGTAGTATTAAGAACTGTAGTGTGGCCATAGACGTAAGAGTACAGTTAGTGCCTTAGTGGCTGGATTATTACAAGTTGTGTTAAGTAGCAGTATAACAAAGGACACAGGCAAAACCTTGATGCATGTCCACATACAGTAACACCATTTTGTTTAGTATGTCACTGCTGATGTGTGCCATTTGTTAGATGTTGGTATTCTTGTGACCCATGGCACTGATAGGTAGTATGGATTTTAATGCACTAACAGCTTAGTTCAATACAAAAGCTATGCCTGGCATCAACTTAGTCGGGTCACTGGCATTATAGGTTTTAACTCTCAGACTGGTGCATTATTTGACTGGTCTTATAGGTTAGCTGTGGAGCACACAAAGTATTCAGGGTGTACTACACCCAACAGCACAAGTTACACCTCTTGTAATATTACAGCCATCATCAATGTAATGCGTCCTGACACAAGCAGTTGTCTCCACAAGTATGATTAAAAATAAATATGATTATGTATGATTAGAAATAAATATGATTAAAGAAACAAAAACTTTTCACTAACCTTTGATGCATGTTAGTAATAGAGAAGGAAGTGATGAAAGGAATACAATACAACAGTGATTGCCTTAGACGTGGGATTTTATAATAATTGGAGAGAGAGAGAGAGAGAGCAGGGAGTGGCTTGAAGGGCTACGAGTGGCAAGGGATAAGA
Organism: Coenobita brevimanus; assembly: GCF_032717465.1. Classification (NCBI taxonomy): domain Eukaryota; kingdom Metazoa; phylum Arthropoda; class Malacostraca; order Decapoda; family Coenobitidae; genus Coenobita; species Coenobita brevimanus. The sequence continues at coordinate 16,694,552 of NC_137059.1, forward strand.
CTGTAGAGGGATAAGACTGGCTGACACTGAAGGCTAATAACATGTATACAAAGACTAGAACAAGACACAGGTGAGAGTCAACAGTACACACCTGGCGACTGATGCACGATTTGCCACACCTGTCCTGACCACATTACTACTACTACTACTACTACTGCTACTACTGCTACTACTACTACTACCACTGATACTACTACCCCTGCTGCTGCTACTACTGCTGCTGCTACTACTACTACTACTATCCTGTTACGTATTGTACTAGTGTATTCTTTCTACTAACAGGCTACTTTAACAACTAAAGGCGTCAGACGAAACTCCAGCTGACTCTTTGATTACCTGCTGACTCCTTGATTACCAGCTGACTCCTTGATTGGCAGCTGACTCCTTGATTACCAGCTGACTATTTGATTACCTGCTGACTCCTTGATTACCAGCTGACTCCTTGATTACCAGCTGACTCCTTGATTACCAGCTGACTCCTTGATTACCAGCTGACTCCTTGATTACCAGCTGACTCTGATTACCAGCTGACTCCTTGATTACCAGCTGACTCCTTGATTACCAGCTGACTCCTTGATACCAAAGCTTCCCTCAGGATCAATAATAATCGTCTGGAGATGGAAGGAATAAACTAAAAAGGTAAGTCAGTCAAGGGAAAGACAGAGGAAAAAGGGACGACCAGAAAACAAGGAAAGGAAGGCAGGGAAAAATATAAGGAAGGGAAAATACTAATGAGAGGGAAAAAGGGAAGGGTAAAGGTTGTAGAGAAACCCAGAAAAGGACAAAGAAATAAAGGAATAACAAAGAGGAAGACAAAGAGATATATAGAAAGGAGAGGAAAGAAGGGACGAAGGAGACATGCAGTGATGACAGGAAGACAGACTGACCCAAACCAGACTGAAGGAAGGAAGGAACAATGAAGGAAGGAAAGGAAGAAAAAATGAAGAGAGGAAGGCAGGAAGAAAAAAAGTGAATGAATGAAGGGAGGAAGGAAAGAAAAAACGAAGGAAGAATGGAAAGCAAAAACGAAGGAAGGAAGGAAGGAAAAAATGGAGGAAGGAGGGAAAGAAAATGAAGGAAGGAAGGAAGGAAAAACTGGAGGAAGGAAGGAAAAGAGCAAGAAGAGGGCAACAAGGAGGACATATGTACTCCATCAAATAAACATAACAAAGGGGGTGAGAGAGCCAGCCATTTTATCCTGCCCTCCTTTCCTGCCTTCTTCTCCTCTTCCTCCTCCTACTTTTCTTTTTAATCTTTCTCCTTCTCTCTACTCTCCTTTCTTCTCCTCCTCTCCCTCCCCTCTATTCTCCCTCCTCCTCCTCCTCCTCTCCCTTCTCCTCCTCTCCCTCCTCTCTACTTTCCCTCCTCCTCCTCTCCCTTCACCTATTCTGTTTCACTCCTCTTCCTTGTCGTCTTTTCATTCTCCTCTATACTCCTCTTCCTCTTTTATTCTCTTTCTCTTCTCTTCTTTTCCCTTTCCTTCTGTCTTCTACCTCCTCTCTCTTCCTCCTCCTCCTGTTTTACTTCTCGACTCTTCCTCATCGTCATCTTTTACCCTTCTTTCTTTCCAAGTTATTTCTCTCCCTCTTTACCATCTTCCTCCACTTTTTCCTCCCCCTCTCATGTTCTCTCCTTACCCCTTCTCTCCTCTTCCTTCTTCTCTTTTACTCCTCTTCCTCTCTTTCTTCCTCTTCTTCTCTTTTTTCTGTCTACTTCCTCAACTGCCTTCTCATCCTTCTTGTGTTTTTTTCCTCCTCCACCTCCTCCTTCCTTCACTTCTTCCTCCTCCTCCTTTTCTCCCTCTTCTTTTCTCCTCTTCCTCCTCTCCTCTTTTACTTCTCTCCTCCTCCTCCTCCTCCTCCCTTAGAAAACCAGGCATCATCTTGTTTGTTATACAGTTACCACCCAGCGTAGTAAATGGTTTCATGGGGTACAAGAAACCATATGGCTTGTCACTCAGTGTAGAGTTAACTGGGGGTGACATCCATTACTAAAATATATAAATAAATAAATAAATAAATAAATAATGCAGCATCGAAATTCAGAAAATAAGAAGCAGTTACCCAGCACGTTAATATAAACAGAGAAAGAAAATGGGAAATGAGAGAGAGAGAGAGAGAGAGAGAGAGAGAGAGAGAGAGAGAGAGAGAGAGTGGAAAGGGAATGCAGGTGAACAAATAATACTTATGGACTAAGACAGTATAAAAAATAAATAAAATAGGAAAGAAAAGAAGAGAAAACGAAACGACGAAGAACATACAGAAAGAGAGGAATAAGAAAGAGAGGAAGAGAGGAATGAGGAAGAAAGAAAGAGAGGAATGAGAAAGAAAGAGAGGAATGAGAAAGAGAGGAATCAAGAGAGAAAAAGGAATGAAAGAGAGAGAGATGAGAAAGAGAGGAGAGGAATGAATAAGAGAGAAAGAGAGGAATGAGAAAGAGAAGGAGAGGAATGAGAAAGAGAATGAGAAGAATGAGAAAGAGAGGAATGAGAAAGAGAAGGAGAGGAATGAGAAGGAGAGGAATGAGAAAGAGAGGAATGAGAAAGAGAGAAGGAGAGGAAAGAGAAGGAGAGGAGTGAGAAAGAGAGGAATGAGAAAGAGAAGGAGAGGAATGAGAAAGAGAGGAATGAGAAAGAGAGAAGGAGAGGAATGAGAAAGAGAAGGAGAGGAATGAGAAAGAGAGGAGAGGAATGAGAAAGAGAGGAGAGGAATGAGAAAGAGAGGAGAGGAATGAGAAAGAAAGAAGGAGAGGAATGAGAAAGAAAGAAGGAGAGGAATGAGGAAGAGAAGGAGAGGAATGAGAAAGAGTGAAGGAGAGGAATGAGAAAGAGAGGAGAGGAATGAGAAAGAGAGGAGAGGAATGAGAAAGAGGAGAGGAATGAGATAGAGAGAAAGAGAGGAATGAGAGAGAAGGAGAGGAATGAGAAAGAGAGAGGGAGGAATGAGAGAGACGAAGAGGAATGAGAAAGAGAGAAGGAGAAAGAGAGAAAGAGAGGAATGAGAAAGAGGGAAGGAGAGGAATGAGAAAGAGAGAAAGAGAAAGAAAGAGAGGAATGAGAAAGAGAGAAAGAGAAAGAGAGAAAGAGAGGAATGAGAAAGAGAGAAGGAGAGGAATGAGAAAGAGAGAAATGAGAAAGAGGAAAGGAGAGGAATGAGAAAGAGAGAAATGAGAAAGAGGGAAGGAGAGGAATGAGAAAGAGAGAAGGTGAGGAATGAGAAAGAGGGAAGGAGAGGAATGAGAGAGAAGGAGAGGAATGAGAAAGAAGTGAGAGGAATGAGAAAGAGAGTAAGATGAGCCTAGGGAAGGAGAGGAAAGGGAATGGCAGTAAACAAATGCTGAGGGAGAAAGATGAGCCTAGGGAAGGAGAGGAAAGGGAATGGCAGTAAACAAATGCTGAGGGAGAAAGATGAGCCTAGGGAAGGAGAGGAAAGGGAATGGCAGTAAACAAATGCTGAGGGAGAAAGATGAGCCTAGGGAAGGAGAGGAAAGGGAATGGCAGTAAACAAATGCTGAGGGAGAAAGATGAGCCTAGGGAAGGACAGGAAAGGGAATGGCAGTAAACAAATGCTGAGGGAGAAAGATGAGCCTAGGGAAGGAGAGGAAAGGGAATGGCAGTAAACAAATGCTGAGGGAGAAAGATGAGCCTAGGGAAGGAGAGGAAAGGGAATGGCAGTAAACAAATGCTGAGGGAGAAAGATGAGCCTAGGGAAGGAGAGGAAAGGGAATGGCAGTAAACAAATGCTGAGGGAGAAAGATGAGCCTAGGGAAGGAGAGGAAAGGGAATGGCAGTAAACAAATGCTGAGGGAGAAAGATGAGAGAATTAAGACAAAGAGCAAAAGACCAAAGGAGAAGAAAATGAGGAAAGTAGGAAGGAAAAACTACATGACATACAATACAGAAAATACAGACATACAGAGAATACAGAAAATACAGAGAATAAAGAAAATACAAGGAAGGCAATGATTGATTATGTGTGTGTGGATGAAAGGATGCGAAGATGTGTAATGGATGCAAGAGCTTATAGAGGTTGGGGGAGTGGACTTTCTGACCACTACTTGGTGGTGGCCAGAATTAGAATTCAAGTAAGATGGAGGAATAGAAGAAGGGAAAGACGAGAGGAAGGAGTAGTTGCTAGGAGAGTGGAAAGGTTACAGGAGGATGAGAAAAAGGCAGAGTATAAGAGAGAAGTGGAGGAACGATTGGGCAAATATGAATTGGAGCAGATGGGGGACGTGGAAGGTGTATGCAGGTTATTCGCAGAAGAAATATGTGCAGCATGTGATGTGGTGTGTGGGATGAAGAGAGGACGGAGGGGGGTGCAAGGAACAGCGTGGTGGAATGAAGAGGTGAGACAGGCTGTGGCACAAAAGAAGAAAGCATACAATGAATGGATGAGAAATAGGGGCGTGGGAGTAGTTGAGAGGCAGAAGAGAGGGTTATATGCAGAAAGAAAGAGAGAGGTGAAAAGATTAGTAAGAGAGAGTAAGAAGAGAGTGGATAAGGAATTTGGAAGGAATTTGAGTGTAAAGTGGAGGGACTGTAAGAAAACGTTCTGGAAAGAGGTGAAAAGAGTAAGACAGGGTGGAAGTTAGGTTAGCAGGGGAGTGAAAGATAAAAATGGTAGATTACTAGTGGAAAAGGAAGAAAAAGTGAGCAGATGGAGAGAACACTTTAAGGAATTGTTGAACATAGAGGATGGAAGTAATGCGAGTACAAGTGGCTGGGGAATGTCTGGGAGAGGGAGGGAGGTGAGAAGACAGGAAGAAATCAGTAGGATAGAAGTTGTGGAAGCAATGAAGAAAGTTAAATCGGGAAAAGCCCCAGGAATTGATGGAGAGTGTGGTGAAATGCTGAAGCATGGGGGAGAGATAGTAGTAGAATGGATGTGGAAGATGTGCAGATTGGCCTGCGAGGAAGGTAGAGTCCCGGAGGATTGGAAGTCAGGTATAATTATTCCCTTGTACAAAGGAAAAGGGGAAAAAGAAGTGTGTGGTAATCATAGGGGCATTTGTCTTCTTAGTATAATAGGAAAAGTGTATGGTAGGATACTTATTGACAGAGTTAGAGAAAGAACAGAGAAATTAGTTGGAGAAGAACAGGGAGGCTTTAGGAAGGGAAGAGGTTGTGTAGATCAGATATTCATTCTTAGATCTTTAGTGGAAAAGTTTCTAGAGAAGGGAAAGAAGTTGTATAGGGCTTTCATGGATTTGGAGAAAGCATATGACAGGGTGGATAGACAAGGACTGTGGAAAGTATTAATAATATATGGAGTAGATGGGAAGTTGTTGAATATTGTGAAGAGTATGTATGCAGTGTGTGTGGATGGTGAACTGGGTGAATTTTTCTCTTTGAATGTTGGTTTGAAACAGGGATGTGTCATGTCTCCATGGTTGTTCAATCAGTACATGGATGGGGTAATAAACGAGGTACAAGGTAGGGTAGTGGATGTTGGAGTGTCCCTGGTGAGAGAGGATAGTGTTTGGAAACTCCCTGTACTGTTGTTTGCAGATGATACTGTGTTGTTGAGTGAAGTCGAAGGGGAGCTGCAAGGCTTGGTGGATGAGTTTGGGAAAGTGTGTAAGAAACTGAATCTAAAGGTGAATGTAGGGAAGAGTAAAGTGATGGTCTTTGAGAGTGGTGAAGTCAGTGAATGTACAGCGAGGTTGTACGGTGAGGAATTGGAAAATGTGAGTACGTTTAAGTATTTGGGTAGTGTGATGAGTAAGGATGGAGGTTTGGAGGGTGAAGTGCTTGAAAGGGTACAGCAGGGAAGAAAGGTTGCTGGTTCTTTGAGAGCAGTGATAAGAAACAGGGAAGTGAGCATGGAAGTGAAAAAGTTACTACATGACAGTATTGTGATACCAACTCTAACGTACGGAAGTGAAGCTTGGACATTGTTGGAAGGACACAAGTCAAGAGTGAAAGCAGTGGAAATGAGTTATTTAAGAGGAGCCTGTGGAGTCACATGGAGAGATAGGCTGACGAATGAGGATATAAAGGAGCGTTGTGGTGTGGATGTGGATGTGATAGGAAGCGTTATGAGGAACACACTGAGGTGGTTTGGCCATGTGGAGAGGATGGAGGGTGAAAGACTGACGAAGAGAGTGTATGTGAGTGAGGTGGAGGGGGGGAGAGGGAGGGGGAGGCCGAGGATGAGATGGAGGGATGGAATGGAGAGGTATATTATAGGACTACATAATAGATAGATAAATAAATAGATAGATAGAGAGACAGATAGAAGCAGGAAGTCAAATGATGAGAAGGTGTTGTGTTTGCGAGAATATTCCTGTCATTAAGATATGATGTTATGAAATACGCCTCTTGTTTATTTATGTCCTAGCAAACTAGATGATTAAATAAGTTGAATATAGCTAATTTTAGCACTGAGAAGAAATGAGCAAGTATAATTTTACCCACTTGATACAGATCGTAGAGGTGTGTCGATACAAAAGTCGATCTCGGAAGAAAATACAGGTTTGATTGAAGATCTCTTGATAATTCTAGTGGTGTGTTGATGGACGATATTACTCAGGAAACTCCATGGCCTGGTATTTGTAGTGGTTAACGGCTGTCCCAGGCAAACCTCAACATAGAACGTCGAATTTCCAACTTAACTGTGAAAATAAGTGAATATGAGTAGGAGCTATGTGAATAATGAGTAATGAGTAGTGGGTGAGAAGTGCCTGGTGTCAGTCACACGTTGCTTGGCATGGCAGACTCGCGTTGTGATGTCATCTCAGCACATGGTGACGTCGGCTTCCCACACTGGTAGCTGTGGTGAATGAATGAGTAGCGATGAGTAACTTGAGTGAAGACGAGTGAGTAAGATGAGTTGTAAATCGTGTCTCACTCTTCGTTTGTTTGTTCCCTTTATTCTATGTGGAAGTTTTCTCTGTCCTTTTCTCTAGTGATTTATTCGTTGTGGGATGAAGACTGCCGCTACTTGTAGGTGCGTGTAGAAGATTATACAGACGACGTAGAGTTGTTAATTGTAGTTGATTGTAGATGGCTGTAGTTGATTGTAGATGGCTGTAGACTTTGTAGAACTGAAGCCAACCTTGTAGTCTCGGTTGCTTTTGTAGAAATTTGCTTTTAATTCGGAGACGATGTCCGCAGATTTGCTGGTTTGTCGTTAAGCTACTTGCAAGGCGTCGAGTGATCTCTTGACCTCTGCATCAGCGTAATGATCTGGGAGACGGAGGGGGCAGGAGCTGATATTGTTGGTTGTTGTCAATCTTGATATTTTGTAGGAATTTAATGTTGATTCGTAGACGAGGTTCGTATACGTTCGCTGCTACCAAATGTCATAATGACTTTGTAGTTACTTGTAGAGAAGTATATTTTAGACTTGTGGTCGAGCGGCTTTTATATCTTGTAGTAGTTTCCCCACCAGATGTCATGTAGTGACGGGAGAGGTAAAGAATAGTATGGGACTATTTTTATTTGTCTTGGAAATATTAAACAGGTATAATAGTATAAGTCCTGGGTAGCTACCTCCCTGTCTCGCTATCTCTCTCTCTCTCTCTGTTCTAAGGCTAATCTCCGTCTCGACCTCTCTCTAGGGTCGCTTGTCTCCTTCTAAACTCTCTTTCCTAACATCTCGTGTAGTAGGGTGTGTGTGTCACGTATGTTCCTCATGGCAACAGAACTTTCTCACGAGAGGACTGCTGACAGCTAACTGCATCATCTCCTTACTGGCCGCTGTCGTCAGCTTTGGTACCAGCTTATCGCATACCACACTCCCAACGTACACTTGCAAATCAGTATGTCGATGAAATGTTAAAGCTTGGAATTATTGAGCCTTCAGTTTCTCCGTGGAACGCTCCCCTTTTCTTTGTGCCCAAGAGAAATGGAGAAATGCGTGCGGTAGTAGATTACCGTAAACTAAATAATCACACCATCCCAGACAGATTTCCCATGCCATTGCTAAGTGATGTTCTACAGAATATTGGTCCTGAGAATAATATATTCTCGACCATCGATCTCCTAAACGGATACTATCAGATTCCGGTATCTCAGGAGTCACGTAAATACACTGCCTTTTCAACAAACAGAGGCCATTATCAATATACAAGAATGCCAATGGGACTGAGGACAGCCCCGGTACGTTCCAGCGTCTTATGAATTACGTATTGTCCGGAATTTTAGGACAAGGAATATTTGTTTATCTTGACGATATTATTATCGCAACGAAGAATATTAAGGATCATCTCAGGAAATTAGACTTACTCTTACAAAAGCTTAGTGATGCTGGATTAAAAATTAAACTTTCTAAATGCAAATTTTGCTTTAAGGAAATAAATTTCTTAGGCCACAAATTAAGTTCTGATGGTATTCACACCACTGATGACAAAATACAGGCAGTGAGAGATTTTCCTGAACCCACTACGACTGACGAAGTTAGACAATTTTTAGGTCTGGCTGGGTACTATAGGTCCTTCGTACCACAGTTCTCTCATATAGCCTTCCCTCTATTCCAACTACTCAAAAAAGATGCTGTATTCCAATGGGAAGAAGAACAAAAAGGGCATTTAACAATCTAAAAATTAAACTAACGAATGCACCTTGTTTAGCATATCCAGATTACACGAAATCATTTCTTATTTGTACAGACGCATCAGTTAAAGGATTAGGGGCTGTACTGATGCAGGAAGATAAAAGAGGAAAGAATCAACCAATTGCATTTGCCAGCAGACAAACAAGAGGTGCAGAAAAAAATTATAGCACTACAGACTTAGAGGCACTTGCAGTGATTTTTGCATTACAAAAGTTTCGAGATTTGGTATATGGTTACGAAATCCACTTATTCACCGACCATAAACCACTGGTGGGTATGTTTAAAGAAAAACTCCTTTCTGGGAGGAGAGCAAGATGGAAATGTACAGTTGAAAACTACAGTGTACAAATACATTATATACAAGGTAAAATGAATATAGTAGCTGACGCATTATCTAGGAACCCGAACACAATTCAGGTTGCGGCGTTAGATCTCAAAGGAAATATCCCAAACCACGAGGATATCGCAAAGGCACAAAGACTTGACCCAGTATGGTCAAAAGTAATATACAAGTTAGAAAGTGGAGATGACATACAATTACCCAAACTGCATGTCCCACTTGAACAATTCACAATGGTCAATAATACATTATACAAAATTAACTCTAAACAACCAAAACGCCAAAGAAATACTAACCAGTTGGTAGTACCTAATGACATGATACCCCAAGTATTACGAATGATACACGACAGCCCACATGCAGGACACCCTGGAAAGGATAAGACATTCAACCAAGCCCAGCTATTATATTACTGGCCTTCATTACGAAGAGATATACACAATCATATAGACAGATGCGAATCATGTGCGAAACACAAAGGATACCCAATCACACCTGCACCGATGGGTAATTACCCAGTACCACATCAACCATGGGACGTTGTCGCTGTTGATTTACTCAAGATGCCATTATCATACAATAATAACCTATACTTATTCGTAGCAACGGATCATTTTTCCCGTTATGTCATTTTAGCTCCAATTAAAGATAAGACAGCAGAGACAGTAGCAAAGGCAATAACAGATAATGTAATATGTCGCTTTACTACCCCAAAGGTATTAATAAGTGATAATGGAGGAGAATTTAATTCTGAGATCTTACAAGAAATATGTAAACAATACAACATTAAAAAGGTTAACGTTTTGGCCTATCACCCAGCATCGAATGGGTTGGTAGAGAGACAAAATAAAAAGGTATTAGATGTGCTACGACACATTCTCAGTGAAAATTATGCAAGCTGGGATGATTGGATTCCCAGAGTAGAGGCCTCCATTAATGGGTCTATAAATAAATCCATTGGTGACACACCACATTTCATTATATATGGCACAGATAAAAAATTACCATATGAGCTCCTAGAAGGTGACAGCATGCCTATATACAATTACGATGATTACTCTAAACTCCGTTTACGTGAATTCCAGGACATACACAAAAGAGTGCAAAAACAATTAACGATGTCCAAGGAAGAAATGACGGAGGCATTTAACAAAAAGGCAAAAGATTCACCTATCAGCTTAGGAGACATTGTTTACGGAGTCATTCATACGAGAGACAATAAATTATCCCCTAAATTTGAGGGCCCATACAGAGTAATTAACATAAAGGCAAACAAAGTTTTAATTAAGTCACTTTCAAGTGGCGAGGAAAAACAAGTTCATATTGACCATTTAAAACGAGTTTCAAGGGAATTATCACATAATTATTCAGCCTCGGATACAACCGAACAGGTGAACGTACCTCAAGAAACCAAGCAAGAACACAACAATGATTACAAAAAAGAAATTAAGGTCATATACCAAACAATCGAACATAGGTGCAACTATTCCAATGAAATCTACAGTACATCATTTACGAGAATTAAATATCGATTTAAACTCCTTCTATAAATGAAATAACAGCCAACCGTAACGCACATCATCACTATCATCAACCACAGCTTTATAGGAAATTAATAGATTTTTTTTTTCGGTAGGTTACGATGAAGGGACTTATGCTATGGATTCTCCTATACATAGTAAGAGTATATGCGCACCTAGACCCCAAGCATATAGTACGACAAGGATGCCTCATAGCTCCAACGGCCACGACTACAATCGTCAAGGATGTCATGAGTACTGAAATAAGTCTAGATTACTTGTATGACTTACCTACTTATATAGAAAGACTTGCGACGCCGATGCGAACTCTGGACTTCAAGATAGGGAATTATGTTTCACAATCACATATCACCAAGGAAGTGGATGAAATGGTGAAGTTAGCAAAATGGAAACTAGAACAGGCGAAGTCAACTATGCTCGTCATGATCCAAGATCTCCCATCTTATGGAACAGAGGTGCTGAGCGACAGGAACAACATCACACGTACTCGCCAAAAGCGCGGTTTGTTCGATCTGGGCGGCGCAATTCTTGGGAACATCTTTGGATTGGCTACAGAGGATGACCTTAAAGAAATAAACAAAAAATTTAATAAGATAGCTCAGGTACTAACATACCAAGATAAATTCATCACAGGACAGAACTCAGCAATGAAAACAATTGTGAAAAATCTGAAACAAGCAGAAAACGTAGCTCTCGAGAGTATAGATAAAATAAATGACTTGGAGGGTAACGTTACCCTTTTCCAGCACTTCTCCATCATCACAGAACATATTGACACGATTCTACTACAATTAGAGAACACTAGAGATCATTTCAGGGCACTTATGCAAGGAATTTCGAATGCTGGTGATGGCAAGATCACAAATGACTTACTCCCAGTTCATGAGCTACGTCAGATAGTTAGTCAAGGCATACATAAACATAAATTGAAGCCATTGTTCCGCAGTAGGGAATTTATGCAATATTACCCGTACTTGGAAGCAACACTAACACCAACATCAGTGATAGTTCATGTACCATTCATCACGGAAGACATGTTCACAGTATACCAAATACACCCCTTCCCCTATAGAAACAACAACACTTTAGTCATCATCAACATCAACACAGACACCGAACTCATCATGGTCTCCAAGAGACGAGACACTGTCACTTTCGCAAGTGAGTCAACGATTGAGCGAAAGTGCCGCACATCCTTACATGCTGTTCATCTTTGTCCTGCGTACATTTTCACGTTTCAGCCTACTGATACGGTCCCTTGTGAAATGGCTATCATCAGCAATAACAATATTCATCATCATTGCAACTTCACTTTTGCTCCAGATAAACTTGTACACCATCAACGCATTGGACACTCGCAGTTTTTATTTCCCTCATAACACATCAGTTTACATAGTCTGTCCAGATATACCACCATCTCATACATCAGCCTCAGGATTATACATAGCACCAGACTACTGTGCGGTATTTACACCATCCATGTCTACTTTTTCCACCATCAATCACTACGCCATTATCAACCATACACACAAACATTTCCACCCACTGCCTGATATGGACTTAAACATGAGCACAAGTATTAAGCTGACTTCACCTAAGTTTGAAACTATGCAGCTGATCAATGAAACTATGAAGCCCTGGGAAGATTTGAGTTTGAGTATGTTCAACCCATATTATGTGTATAGCCAAGCACCTTCTGTCTTTATAATTATCTGCATTGTGGTTGCAGTATTGCTGTTGGCCATGCACAGAATGCATGCAAGAATTGCTAATTTGGAGTCATTGTTTAGTGGGGGGAGAGTTAACATCACAGTTAACCACCCTGAATGAAGTGTATATATTTTGTATATAGTATTAATTAAATATATATAAAAAAAAAAAAAATAATAATAATAATAATAATAATAATAACACAAAGAAGAATGACCCATATATGACAAACCAGTACCATTATCTTTGAATGAAATATTAATAACTCTTACAATAATCTTAATTTTAAACTATTTTTATTCTTGCATGTATGCAATTCACTATAATAACCCAAGTACATACTGTATTACAGTTAAATAATTTACTTTAATGCATTTATTCCAATATGTATTCAACTTATTTAAAATGTAATATTACTGAATAATCACTATTTACTATGAATAATATATGTATACAATATTCATACAATTATGTTACTTTACAATATTATGTATTTCACTTAATTAGCTTATAAGTTCATTATCATGTGTATGTAGTATGTATTAATATATTATAACTATTAAATGTCGATGGTACGCCATTTTTCGCGGCCGAGCAAATATAGGACTACATAATAGATAGATAAATAAATAGATAGATAGAGAGACAGATAGAAGCAGGAAGTCAAATGATGAGAAGGTGTTGTGTTTGCGAGAAGCGAGCAGCGCTAAACGCTTACACGGAGGAAAGCTGACGACAGCGGCCAGTAAGGAGATGATGCAGTTAGCTGTCAGCAGTCCTCTCGTGAGAAAGTTCTGTTGCCATGAGGAACATACGTGACACACACACCCTACTACACGAGATGTTAGGAAAGAGAGTTTAGAAGGAGACAAGCGACCCTAGAGAGAGGTCGAGACGGAGATTAGCCTTAGAACAGAGAGAGAGAGAGAGAGAGAGACAGGGAGGTAGCTACCCAGGACTTATACTATTATACCTGTTTAATATTTCCAAGACAAATAAAAATAGTCCCATACTATTCTTTACCTCTCCCGTCACTACATGACATCTGGTGGGGAAACTACTACAAGATATAAAAGCCGCTCGACCACAAGTCTAAAATATACTTCTCTACAAGTAACTACAAAGTCATTATGACAATATGAGAGAGGGGGGTGTGAGTTGGGAGCGGGGCAGTGAAATGGCTGGGGATAGGACGACGTGGAGGCGAATTGTTTGTGGCCACCCCGAACGGGACTGAGGCGTCTGGCAATAGATAGATAGACAAGTACAGAAAATACAAACAGAAAATATAGAAATACAGAAAATACAGAAAACAGAAATACGGTAAATAGAGAAATATAGAACACACAGAAATAAGAAAATGCAGAAATACAGAAAATACAGAAATACCGACAATACAGAAGGCAGAAAACAGAGGTACAGAAAATACAGATATACAGAAAAATACAGATATACAGAAAAATACAGATATACAGAAAATACAGAAAATACAAAAAGAAATACAGAAAATGCAGACATACAGAACTACAGAAAATACAGAAATACAAAAATACGGAAAATATAGAAATACAGATAATACAAAAATGCAGAAATACAGGAAATAAAGAAAATACAGAAATACAGAACTATGGAACTGCAGAAATACCGAAAATACAGACAATTCAGAAACACAGGAAATACAGAAATACAGAAAACACAGAAACACGGAAATGCAGAAATACAGAAAAAAAACATACAATACAGACATACAGAAAATAAAGAAATACAGAAATAGAGAACATATAGAAATATGGAAATACAGAGAAAGCTAAATACAGTAAACAGAGAAATACAGAAAATTCGGAATACAGAAACAGAGAAAATACAGCTGCAGAGAAATGAAACAGATACAACAAATCTGGGCGAGAGAAACACTAGGGCAGAGGGCGGTAGTGGTAGGGAAGAAAGATGATGGCAAAAGACGCAGCCAAGATACATCACTGCTGCCAATGTCAAGGCTCTGTCCCGAACGGTGTTGCAATGCCAGCCTTCTAGATCAGCGCTGTTGCAATGCCAGCCTTCTAGATCAGCGCTGTTGCAATGCCAGCCTTCTAGATCAGCGCTGTTGCAATGCCAGCCTTCTAGATCAGCGCTGTTGCAATGCCAGCCTTCTAGATCAGCGCTGTTGCAATGCCAGCCTTCTAGATCAGCACTGTTGCAATGCCAGCCTTCTAGACAGCGCTGTTGCAATGCCAGCCTTCTAGATCAGCACTGTTGCAATGCCAGCCTTCTAGATCAGCGCTGTTGCAATGCCAGCCTTCTAGATCAGCGCTGTTGCAATGCCAGCCTTCTAGACAGCGCTGTTGCAATGCCAGCCTTCTAGATCAGCGCTGTTGCAATGCCAGCCTTCTAGATCAGCCGTGTTGCAATGCCAGCCTTCTAGATCAGCCGTGTTGCAATGCCAGCCTTCTAGATCAGCGCTGTTGCAATGCCAGCCTTCTAGATCAGCCGTGTTGCAATGCCAGCCTTCTAGATCAGCCGTGTTGCAATGCCAGCCTTCTAGATCAGCGCTGTTGCAATGCCAGCCTTCTAGATCAGCGCTGTTGCAATGCCAGCCTTCTAGATCAGCGCTGTTGCAATGCCAGCCTTCTAGATCAGCGCTGTTGCAATGCCAGCCTTCTAGATCAGCGCTGTTGCAATGCCAGCCTTCTAGATCAGCGCTGTTGCAATGCCAGCCTTCTAGATCAGCGCTGTTGCAATGCCAGCCTTCTAGATCAGCGCTGTTGCAATGCCAGCCTTCTAGATCAGCGCTGTTGCAATGCCAGCCTTCTAGATCAGCGCTGTTGCAATGCCAGCCTTCTAGATCAGCGCTGTTGCAATGCCAGCCTTCTAGATCAGCGCTGTTGCAATGCCAGCCTTCTAGATCAGCGCTGTTGCAATGCCAGCCTTCTAGATCAGCGCTGTTGCAATGCCAGCCTTCTAGATCAGCGCTGTTGCAATGCCAGCCTTCTAGATCAGCGCTGTTGCAATGCCAGCCTTCTAGATCAGCGCTGTTGCAATGCCAGCCTTCTAGATCAGCGCTGTTGCAATGCCAGCCTTCTAGATCAGCGCTGTTGCAATGCCAGCCTTCTAGATCAGCGCTGTTGCAATGCCAGCCTTCTAGATCAGCGCTGTTGCAATGCCAGCCTTCTAGATCAGCGCTGTTGCAATGCCAGCCTTCTAGATCAGCGCTGTTGCAATGCCAGCCTTCTAGATCAGCGCTGTTGCAATGCCAGCCTTCTAGATCAGCGCTGTTGCAATGCCAGCCTTCTAGATCAGCGCTGTTGCAATGCCAGCCTTCTAGATCAGCGCTGTTGCAATGCCAGCCTTCTAGATCAGCGCTGTTGCAATGCCAGCCTTCTAGATCAGCGCTGTTGCAATGCCAGCCTTCTAGATCAGCGCTGTTGCAATGCCAGCCTTCTAGATCAGCGCTGTTGCAATGCCAGCCTTCTAGATCAGCGCTGTTGCAATGCCAGCCTTCTAGATCAGCGCTGTTGCAATGCCAGCCTTCTAGATCAGCGCTGTTGCAATGCCAGCCTTCTAGATCAGCGCTGTTGCAATGCCAGCCTTCTAGATCAGCGCTGTTGCAATGCCAGCCTTCTAGATCAGCGCTGTTGCAATGCCAGCCTTCTAGATCAGCGCTGTTGCAATGCCAGCCTTCTAGATCAGCGCTGTTGCAATGCCAGCCTTCTAGATCAGCGCTGTTGCAATGCCAGCTTTCTAGATCAGCGCTGTTGCAATGCCAGCCTTCTAGATCAGCGCTGTTGCAATGCCAGCCTTCTGGATCAGCGCTGTTGCAATGCCAGCCTTCTAGATCAGCGCTGTTGCAATGCCAGCCTTCTGGATCAGCGCTGTTGCAATGCCAGCCTTCTAGATCAGCGCTGTTGCAATGCCAGCCTTCTAGATCAGCGGTGTTGCAATGCCAGCCTTCTAGATCAGCGCTGTTGCAATGCCAGCCTTCTAGATCAGCGGTTGCCACACTTTATAGTGCGTGACCCAATCTGGAATATTTCAAGACTTCGCCACCCATGGCGTAAAAATATCAGAGAGAGAGAGAGAGAGAGAGAGAGAGAGAGAGAGGGATAGAGATAGTAACCGGTATATAGCCTATTGTAGTTATTGTCAATACGCTAATAGTGTAATAAGGATAATTACAGTTTCAATTACGTCAATAAAATACAGTGAAAGCATCAGGCCTATTCTCTGTCCCTGCCACCCATCAAAATTCCTCTCGCGACCCACCTTTGGCTCACCAGCCATAGTTGACAACCACTGACCTACATCTTACCCCCCCAAAACAAAAAATAGAAATAGTATCTACAATATCAGTAAGAACTCCACAGATTGTGGAAATAATAATAATAATAATAACAGACATCTGATGCACTTGCGGTGAAACTGTGTAAAACCTATCAGTGTATGGATGTATTTGTTTATCTACCCACACATCTATCAACAGCGAAAAATAGCATATCGTAATCATTATTATTATTATTATTATTATTATTATTATTATTACCGGTATTATTATAGCGGCACGTGGGGGCGCTCACCATCCGCTCACTCGATGTAGTGCTGTTCTCAGATGACTGCCCTTTGCTCTCTTTCTTTCTCTCTTTCCTCTTCTGTGTTTCTTTCCTTCTTTCCTTCCTTCTGCCTGTGGGTGACTCTACACTGAGTGACAAGCCAAATGGTTTCCTGTACACCAGGAAACCATTTACTACGCTGGGTGGTAACCATATAACCAAATTATGGCGCCTGGTAGTTTAGTGGGTAATTAAGGCGCTCCAATCGGATTGAGCCGGTGAAGGTTTATATCCAAGGGATGGTTGGGGTTTATTGCTCACGTAATGCCACTCAGGGATGAAACAGGGTCAGATGATGATGATGATGATTACTATTACCATTACCAGCCGCGATGGCCAAGCTGGTATTGTTTTCAATTTGTCTGTCTGTGTGTATGTCTGTGTGTCTTTTACTACGATAACTTCGCAACCGCTCAAGATATCATCACAAAATTTGACACGTGTGTAGTAGGGATGAAAATCTACAAGTTCGAAACTGGTGAAGGTAGGTCAAGGTCAAGGTCATATTCCGAGCAGCGCTAGACATGTATCGGCTGGTGTGATTCCCCCCTTGGGAAGGCCTCTGGTTATTATTATTATTATTATTATTATTATTATTACTATTATTATTATTATTATTATTATTATTTCTAGCCTGGTCTATGTCAGTTTGTCTACCCACCTATCTAGCTCTGTCTGTCTTTCTGTCAATCAAATACGGATATCACTACATAAGGTGAGTGGATGGTACGTACTAGACAGACTGATAGACACACGGATAGACGGAGAGAGAGAATCAGTGTCAAAACATTCACGTTATCGAGTTGACCTATTTATGTATGTATGTGTCTGTCCATCTATCCAATATATCTACCACTACATCAGGTGAGTGGATGGTATGTACCAGAGAGAGAGAATCAGTGTCAAAACATTCACGTTATCGAGTTGACCTATTTATGTATGTATGTGTCTGTCCATCTATCCAATATATCTACCACTACATCAGGTGAGTGGATGGTATGTACCAGAGAGAGAGAATCAGTGTCAAAACATTCACGTTATCGAGTTGACCTATTTATGTATGTATGTGTCTGTCCATCTATCCAATATATCTACCACTACATCAGGTGAGTGGATGGTATGTACCAGAGAGAGAGAATCAGTGTCAAAACATTCACGTTATCGAGTTGACCTATTTATGTATGTATGTGTCTGTCCATCTATCCAATATATCTACCACTACATCAGGTGAGTGGATGGTATGTACCAGAGAGAGAGAGAGAGAGAGAGAGAGAGAGAGAGAACTACTGATGCCTTTTAATCTGGTTTTGCATCTATCTATCCAATAAAGCTATAGTTACATCAGGTGAGTGGATGGTATATACTAGATGGACAGAGATAAAGAGAAAATACTGATGTTTTTAATATATTTTTGCATCTATCTATCTACCCAATAAATCTATCACTACAGCAAGTAAGTGGATGGTATGTACTCGATAGATAGACATGCTTATAGATAGACTGATACGGAAAAAATGTTATCTCATCTATTTTGCATCTACCTATCTATATAATAAATCTATCACTACATCAGATGAGTGGATAGTACGTACTAGATGGAGAAAAATATTGATGTCTTTAATCCATTTTTGCATCTATCTATCCAATAAATCTATCACTACATCAGGTGAGTGGATGGTACGTACTGGTGTTGGTGGATATCTATATATCCATCAAGTACACCTGTCTTTCTATTTACCTGTCTGTCTACATACTACACCTGTTTACTTATCTATCCAATAAATCTATAACTTTATCAGGTGAGTGGATGGTATGTACTAAATAGACAGACGTAGATAGTGAAAAAATCAACGTCAGTGATTCAACTGATTCAAAAGTAATCTATCTATTTTTGCATCTACCTACCTATCTATCCAAAAAATATCACTACATCAGGTGAGTGGATGGTACGTACTAGAGATGGATGGACAGACAGGCAGACAGCCAGAGATCCATTTTTATTGAGAATTTATTGAAAAAGTGTATTATGTTTTTGTCTATATATTTATCTATCCAATAAATCTATCACTACATTAAGTGAATGGATAGTACGTATTAGTTATATAGATAGACAGATAGATAGATAGAGAATTGCTATTTATCATGTTTTAATCTATTTTTGCGTCTATTAATCTATCCAGTTCATATATCGCTACATCAGGTGTGTGGATGGTACGTACTAAATAGACAGTTAGACAGACAGACAGAGAAAAAATATTGATGTCTTAATATATTTTTACATATCTGTCTATCCAATAAATCTATCATTACATCAGATAGATAGACAGATAGACATGGATGGACAAAGAAAACTCAAATCATTCTTACTCATCAAATAGAAGGTTGATCTATTTTTGCGTCTATCTGTCCAATAAATCTATCACTACATCAGGTGAGTGGATGGTAGCTACGACAGACTGAATATATATATATATATATATATATATATATATATATATATATATATATATATATATATATATATATATATATTACAATTTCAAAATTAATCTATCTAGCCTACACTCCCACCTGTCTATCTGTCCAATAAATCTATCTCTACATCGGGTGAGTGGATGGTAGCTACGACAGACTGAAAGGAAAAAATATTTTTTTACAATTTCACAGTTAATCTATCTAGCCTTCTCTTCCACCTGTCTATCTGTCCAATAAATCTATCACTACATCGGGTGAGTGGATGGTACGTAGTGGGCAAAATGCGTGTCCACATGTCGGTAGGTAGGCTGAAAAATGACTTAGGCGTATGTATCTATCTCTGATTATCGATAGATTAAAGGTGAACTGATAACCTGTTTGTAGGTCATGTGGAAAGATTAGATAATAATAATGATAATAATAATGATAATAATAGTAGTAGTAGTAGTAGTAGTAGCAGCAGTTGTAGCAAATAATAATAATAATAATAATAATAACAATAATAATACATTTCAACTCACCCTGTGTCCATACCAGGCATAGTTTCCTTTTTCCGGCACTTGTGCCACTTGCCTCGCCTCCACAGTAATCCAGTCTGTCCATTCATCACGGCAAACACAATCGCTAACGTCCAATAAAAGGTCCCCGAGCTAGGCAACTATGGCCATATAGCCCCGCTAGGTTACAGGAGCGCGCTACCACTCCCGGCACGGCAGTCCCGGGCGAGGCTCGAACTCGCAATCCCCCGATCACGACTCCGATGCTCTACCACTGAGCCACAGTGCCCCCAACGTCCAATAAAATGAAAACACAAAGTTAGTACGAGCTGTGCACACCAACATCCTCCCCTTTCCTGAGCCGCGGGGTGACTGACTGCCCGATGGTCTGCAACGCTGCGTCTCAAGGGTCACGTGACCAAGGCAACATTGTGCCTGAGATTCCTCCAGTTAAATTTATGACGATTAAAATCAATATTACACGAATTTTTTTACCCATGTTTTAAATCAGTAAGCGATACAACAGATTTTACTTGATAGGATCATAATGGAAAGAAAAAAATAAAGTAGAAAATATCACCATCGTAGTGTACGTTGGTCGTTTCTTTTAAAAGACTGCATCTCCGGCAGCTGCCTTCAGGTGTACCATCACTCAACATTGGCAACGCTGATTTACTTTTTAAATCTTTGAATGTTTACAGGTAATGTCTTGATTATTTCTGACCTGCTTGTAATAAACAATGGTAGAGTTTATTTATCTTTAGGGAGGTAATTGGTTCTGTGAACCTTATTTACCGTAGTTCAGAGGCTAAATAAGACGATGCTACGGCCCTGCATCCTCACCGCAGCATTCCCTCGAAACTGGCGCCATTTCTGCGTCAAAAGATCTTGTTACTGTTTAACAAACAAGATGTAGATATGGCAAAATAAGCCAAATGATGAGAATTCTGAGGTTATACTTGACAGAAATGCAAGAAAATGCTTACGGGACATCCATATTAAACAAATACGTCCAACAAATGACTACTAAAAGCAAAACACATCTCAGGAAGTTGCCGTTAACGGTCAGCGCCTGCAACTTGGCGCCACTGTCCTTGCAATGTGTCCTTGAAATGTTTGGACGGTTAAAGGCAGTTGTGGCAGTGTTGGCGCGTCCTGTGCAATAGGTCAGTGATAATAGAGGTTGCACTTAACCCTTTCCCTGCTGCTGCACAAGGCGTCTGTTGTCATCTGATGCAACTGGCCAATTTGACATCTGCAATACTGAGTCCTGCTGGCATAACATTCAACCAGCTTTAGTTATCAGGTAGCAATGAGTCTCCTTGGTTACTAGTCAAACCGCACCTCAAATCCAACTTACTTGGCCGTCCACTGCAACTACTACTACCAAATATTATCAATACTACTACTACCAACGCTACTACTACTACTACTACTACCACCACCACCATCACCACCACCACCATCAATACATTGGACTCAGCGTGTATAAATCTCACCAGGATGTTGTTGTTGTTATTGCTTACCCCTACCTAGTGTGTATGGCCGACCAGACCCGTCGACCACAGGTAAGTAAGTGTTTCTGTGGGGCCGCTACAGGTACAGTACAACGTGTAGTCAACCGGCGCCTCCTTATGGTAGACACCGCCTCACCAGGGCCCTTTCCACGGCGAGGTGCAGGCAAATAGAAGAAGTTTGTGGGCTGAGTGGCCGCCGCAGATGTTTCCCTACGCCGCTGAGGTAAGCCAGTGTAAAGGCAAGTAAAGCCAGACTAGCGGTAAGCCATTTAAGGCCAGGGAAATGAGCCACAACCAATGTATAGCCAAGTATAGCCACAGCAACCCATAGAAGGCCAGGGAACCTATGTGTTTTGTGTGGGTTAGTCTGCCCTCAGCATATTGCCTAGAGACAGATAGATAAAGAGACAGATATACTGAGAAAATGACGAACAGGCAAATGTCTTAGATAGACACATAGATGGATAGACAGATGGATGGATGGATAGATAGATGAATAGACTGATGGATAGATAGATGGATAGATGGACAGATAGATGGATAGATAGATAGGTAGATGGATAGATAGACAACTAGATAGATAGACAGACAGATAAATAGACAGATAGATAAAGACACAGGTAAACAAAGAGATAGATAGACAGATAAAAAGATAGACAGGCAGATTATCCGAGACAGATAGACAGATAGAGAGAGAGAGAGAGAGAGAGAGAGAGAGAGAGAGAGAGAGAGAGAGAGACAGCTAGATAGAGAACTGGATAGACAGAGAGATAGAGATAGATAGATATCTACTAATTACCAACATTTTCATCCCAGACAGATAGATAGAAATAGATTTTTTTTAACGTGTCCGACTCTGGGCAAGGCTGCAGGGCCTATTCCCAAGTCCCAGTAGTCCTCCTACACCTCCACATGTCACCACTTCGGCGCTAACACCCACCGTCCATATTGAATACATGCTAGGGCTGCCTCATACAGGACTGGTGTATTGGTATTAGCAGGGGTATTTTTATGGCACTAACACCCACCGTCCATATTGAATACATGCTAGGGCTGTCTCATACAGGACTGGTGTATTGGTATTAGCGGGGGTATTTTTATGGCACTAACACCCACCGTCCATATTGAATACATGCTAGGGCTGTCTCATACAGGACTGGTGTATTGGTATTAGCGGGGGTATTTTTATGGCACTAACACCCACCGTCCATACTGAATACATGCTAGGGCTGTCTCATACAGGACTGGTGTATTGGTATTAGCGGGGGTATTTTTATGGCACTAACACCCACCGTCCATATTGAATACATGCTAGGGCTGTCTCATACAGGACTGGTGTATCGGTATTAGCGGGGGTATTTTTACGACATGTCGGCGGGTCTTCTGGTAGATCAGTAAAGCTTGATTATATGACATTCAAATCCTTAAACTGTTCCTTGCCCCAGCGGGGATTTGAACCTGGGTCCGGTAGGACTGCAGGCCACCTCTCTACTGATATAGATAGCCAGATAGAGAGAGTGTGACAGCAAATACACCATTTGGGAAACTAAATTGATAGATAAATAGAGACTGCGATAGATAAATAGGTATAGATAGACAGACAGTAAACCAGACAGACAGATAGATCGATATAGATAGACAGACAGTTAACCGGACAGATAGATAGATGGATAGATACACAGAGATAGATGGATAGATAGTTACCCAGATACACTGACTGATAGATAGATAAAGACAGACAGATTGATAGATGGATAGAAAAATAAATAGACAGACAGACAGACAGTTGACTAGATAGGTGGCTATATACACAAACAGAGATAGATAGATATATAGTTACCCAGATGTGGAGACTGATAGATAGATAGATAGACAGATAGACCAATACTTAAACCAAGATAGATGGATCGCTACTTACCCAAATATCGATGTAGACAGATAGATAGACAGATGGATAGATAGACGGATAGATACACAAATAGGATAGATAGATGTATAGTTATCAGATACAGACAGATAGATAGATAGATGCATACATACATACACAAATATAGATAGATGTATAGTTACCCATATATAGATAGATAGGTAGGTAGGTAGGTAGACAGGCAGGTAGACAGACAGATAGATACATATACAAAGAGAAATAGATAGATACATAATTACCCAGGCAGACAGATTAGATAGATAAAGAGATAGATAGTAGACACTGATTACAAACATTTCCATCCAGAAACAGACAGACAGACAGACAGATACATAGCTATTTCATACACACTTTCATCCAGAACAAACAAGCAGCCTTCTCCTTGCAGTCTGCAACAGTATTATTATTATTATCCTTGGGGGAAGCAGCCTAGGTACATAGATAGATAGATTATTGTTATTATTATTATTATCGACCGCCTTACGAGGAGCAGCGACAATGTTTTTACATGCATCTGTGTGTGTGTGTGTGTGTGTGTGTGTGTGTGATTCCGTCTCTACGTGCATCCGTCTGTCTTTTTCTGTCTGTCAGTTTCCTGGTCTGTCTGTCGGTGTGAGTGTCTGTCTGTCTGTATCTATATTTCTGTGGTTGTCTGGCTGTGCTTGTGTGTGTGTCTGTCTGTGCCTCTGTCTGTTCGTCCGTCTTTGTGTCTGCTTGATAGTCAGCTGGTAACCTGCTTCTCTCATATAGTGTTGCTGGTGCAGCGGTGTCTGTGGCCAGCGTCACCAACTCAGCCCTTCACTATGCCCGTATCTCATGCCATTTTGAGTATTTATTTATTTATTCATTTATTTAGTAATTTCTTCTTCTACCAATCGATTTTATTCAGTTTAGCAAGACTGCGTTGCAATAGTTTAGCAAGACTGCGTTGCAATAGTTTAGCAAGACTGCGTTGGACTAGTTTAGCAAGACTGCCTTGGAATAGTTTAGCAAGACTGCCTTGGAATAGTTTAGCAAGACTGCCTTGGACAATTCAGGAAGGCTCCGTTTGTAAAAGATTTTAGGAAGGCTCCGTTGTACAATTCAGGAAGGCTCTGTTGTACAATTCAGGAAGGCTCCGTTGTACAATTCAGGAAGGCTCTGTTGTACAATTCAGGAAGGCTCCGTTGTACAATTCAGGAAGGCTCTGTTGTACAGTTCAGGAAGGCTCTGTTGTACAGTTCAGGAAGGCTCTGTTGTACAATTCAGGAAGGCTCCGTTGTACAATTCAGGAAGGCTCTGTTGTACAATTCAGGAAGGCTGCGTTGTACAGTTCAGGAAGGCTCCGTTGTACAATTCAGGAAGGCTCCGTTGTACAGTTCAGGAAGGCTGCGTTGGTATGTGCTCGCTAACGCAATAAAGTCTACCGTCAGGCTGAAGGAAAATCATCTGGAAATAGTAGACATAAACTTCTGAATATTCGTCACACTGAAGAGATTAACAGCGTCAGAGGCACAACGTCTATTTACCAAGAAAATGACATGTTGGGTAAATTGAGGTGGTTCTTGCTTTACTTATTGTTATTACTATTATTATTATTATTATTATTATTACATTTGTTGTTATCATCATTATTATTATTATTATTAATTATTATTATTATTATTATTATATTAAGGAGGGCGACACAGAGCTGGCATCATCACCACATATCATCGGCATCATCATCATATAATTATTTTCTAGAACTACACAGTTTTAAGAAGAGCAAAGTGGGAATTTCACCTCTGCCATCCACTTTGTACGAGCTACGAGGCAAGCTGCTCAAACTCTACTGGCAGTGGGCTCGTCACGACACTCACTACTGTAAAAAGGAAGAGTTTACTGTTGCTTGCTCTCGTGCATTGTTTAGCCTTTCTTGACACGCGAGGAAGACGTGGGTAACTCTCTCTCTCTCTCTCTCTCTCTCTCTCTCTCTCTCTCTCTCTCTCTCTCTATATATATATATATATATATATATATATATATATATATATGTTCCTGTGTGTGTGTGTGTGTGTGTGTGTGTGTGTGTGTGTGTGTGTGTGTGTGTAATTAATTCACCGGGTCGGTCAGGATCACTTGATGGTCGTGATCGTCAGCTTTTACCCTCCCGGAAGGGAGCTGAAAGCTCTTATAGTCCGATCTAAGGGCAAGTCTGTGACCTTCACACACGCACACACCCGTCCCCTTGCTCAAGGGGGACAGTAACCACCCACTTCGTCAGTGAAACTTTTCGCAACCTGAGCGAGGCGCGAACTCCCGTCCACCAGTTGGCAATCGGGAACGTTACCATGTGTGTGTGTGTGTGTGTGTGTGTGTGTGTGTGTAGCTCCCCTATCATATCGTACAGAGGTAATATCAAGCCGTGTTTCATGTCGTTCAAAGTTAACGGGTAAGTCAGCTATTTTTTTTACACTGAGTATTTTTCCTTTTCATTTCTCTTTTCTACTACATTCGTTTTATATTCTTTATGGGTAGATGTACACGTGCGTGTATAAGTACTTAAGGGGTAGTTGTAAGCCAGTTTCCCACCAAAAGTTCGATTTGTGTGTGTGTGTGTGTGTGTGTGTGTGTGTGTGTGTGTGTGTGTGTGTGTGTGTGTCTAGGTGATTCTTCTGTGAATGTCCCGTTTAGACATGCATTTTAGAGAGAGAGAGAGAGAGAGAGAGAGAGAGGTCCTAATTTTCGGTCTTGCGAATTTTTAGGACGATACCCCCTGAAATCCTTCCATATAACACGAAAACATGTCAGGCAAAATATTTTTCAAAAATATT
This sequence comes from Coenobita brevimanus, assembly GCF_032717465.1. Classification (NCBI taxonomy): domain Eukaryota; kingdom Metazoa; phylum Arthropoda; class Malacostraca; order Decapoda; family Coenobitidae; genus Coenobita; species Coenobita brevimanus. Next base: position 16,720,516 of record NC_137059.1, read on the forward strand.
TATATTTAGAAGTCGCTCATCGGCCTTCTATGTTATTATGTATCGCCACATTCAGCCTGTCCCATATAGTTGTCACAAATGTCTTTGAAACAGTTTTGGTGTCTTGAAACTACTCAGTTCTGTATTGTACAAAGATTTAAATTCATAGCACCTAGGAAGATCACAGCTGCCTACTGTGAACCGGACGTGGCAGTTAGATAATTGTCGTTAGACCTCATGACTTGGTTATGCTGCTGATATTCGTGGTGACGATAAGTTACTAGATTTCATTGACAATTTGGTATATAACAGTGTTTTACTTGTTAAGTGCATAGAGATGTCACTGTTGTGTACTGATTGCACCATTTAATTGTATGCTTTCTGGTTTTACAGGCAATCTTACATAATTACTGATAACAGGGTGAACTGTGTTGATTCTGGACGAATATGGCTTCAACGAGTGGGAGCACTGATGCTAAAGCAAGGAACCTGTCTAGGACTCGTCTGATGTCTACTTGCTCGACAAGTTGCAAGATGATATCAAAGGATCCAAATTGCCTTCAAACCGCCAAGCCCTAGGTTATCTTTTGCAGCTCCACCTGAAGCAGAACAAGACAATTCAAACAGCAGTGACAGCTACAAATGAAAAAGTGGAACAGTTCTGGGAGCGTGCCCGTATTCCAGTTCGATAAACATATGCAACTCCAAGAAAAAAATGGAGAAGATTTTGCTTCAGTGGCAATCTCTTCAGAAAAACAAGGGCAGGACAACACCAGCACAAGTCCAGGGTGAGCAATCATTTAAAGATACTTTGGATGACCTTGATACTGCACATGCTGACGCCCTGAAACTGATCACAGTAGAAGAGGACAAGCAGTTTCTCATTAGTCAGCGTATGAAAGGTCAGCCGGGGGCAATGGCAGGAATCGACTAGACCCTAAGTATCAAAGAAGTAAATAAACGCCACCGTGAGTATATGGAGCTCAAACGAAGAGAAAAGGCCGCCACTGGATTTGTGCAGGCTTAAGAAATCGCTGAATTGGAGAGCAGCAGCAGCAGTACTTTTTCATCTGGGGATGAGTCCAGTGGTAACTGCATGACTCCTGTAAATGAAGAATTAAATGTAAGTCTTCCTTCACCACCCAAACGTGGTCGGAAAGTTGTGCTGAGTCAAAATTTGTCGGCCACTCCTGATCGATATCAACTGTCTGATCGCGCTGCTCTGATGATTCCCGGAGAAACAGCAAAAGCTTTGGGTCATGATCTCAGTTCATTAATTCTGAACCGCAGCAGCATCAGGCGACAGCGACAGAAATGGCGCAAAGAGACGGCGATGAGCATAATGAATGAGTTCGCTCCGGACGAAGTAATCGTCGTACACTGGGATGGAAAGCTTCTTCCAGACCTCACCAACAATGAAAAAGTGGACCGACTTCTGATCATCATCTCGTCAAGTGGTAATTCTCAGCTATTAGAAGTTCCAAAATTAGAATCAGGGACTGGTTTGCAGCAAGCACAAGCCGTGGTCAGAGCACTGAAGCGGTGGGGAGTTGCAGAAAGGGTCCAAGGCATCTGCTTCGACACGACAAACGCAAACACGGGTCGCCACAAAGGAGCATGCATTATGGTGGAACAGCTACTGGACAGGGAACTCCTGTACCTCGCCTGCCGGCATCACATCTTAGAACTACTTGCAGGAACTGCTTTCAAGGCAGCCGTGAATGTTGCACCGGCACCAAAAGTACTGCTCTTCAAGCGATTTCAAACTTTTTGGAGTTCAATTGACCAGGAGCACTTCCAAGACGCATCATCTGATGAAGTGGTCGCAGCTCAACTTGAAGATATCAAGGAGAAGGTCCTGACCTTTGTTTTCACTACACTTCTGCACAAGCAGCCTCGAGATGATTACTGTGAGCTGCTCGAGCTGACTGCCATCTTCCTCTGTTCATCACCACCACGGGGTACTCGTTTTCATTAGCCCAGCACGATGCATCAAGCACGATGGATGTCAAAGGTAATGTACACATTCAAAGTGTGGATGTTTCGTTCACAGTTTACCTTGACCATCAGTGAAGAGTGTGGTCTCTGTGACCTGTGTGTGTTTTACACACGCTTCTATGTCAAGGCCTGGATAACAGCACCACTCGCAGTGAGCGCCCCACAGAACGACCTGCATCTGCTGCAGGCCCTAGTCGACTATGCCACCATCAACAATGAGATTTCCAGAGTAACAGCTCAGAAAATTGCCTCATCTGTGGTACTTGAATGAAGAGCTGGTGGGTCTTGCACTGTTTGATGATAACGTCAGTCAAGAAGTCAAGAAACAGATGGTGCAAGCTATGAATTTCAATGATGGTATGGAGGATCCTCCCAAGCCAGTGACCATTGCGATTGGTGACGTTCGAGGAAAGACTGTCACTCATTTCGCCACGAAGCAGACAAAGAACCTCTTCAAAAGATTGAATATCGATGATGATTTTTTGAAGTTACCTGTTGACCAATGGTATGAAGATCGTACCCACGGAGAGGCGCTGGCATGTTTGCAAAAACTCGCAGTAACCAATGATCACGCTGAACGAGCAGTTGCACTTATCGAGGCCTTCTCCGGTCATCTAATGAAGGATGAAGACCAGCTGCAATTCATCCTACAGGTTGTGGCCGACCACAGACGCAGAGTTCCTCATGGAGTTAAGCGACGCCTGCAGCAATGAATGGTCAATGATTTGGTTGGCGACATATTGGTCATTTAATAATGCAGAAGTGACTGTATTGATAGTCGTTTATTGGTATTACAATTAAGTGTTCATCAAAAATCTATAACTTGCTTTGAAGCAATTCAGATTAGTTAATAAATATATCTACCTTTTTTCCAAAATTAACCGTTGGTGACCTTCTATGAGCTGATATCGTATCTGAAAAATTCATAAATGTCAGAAAATTTCAGATACAAAATTCTCTAAATATACACGGTTTGACTCTTATACAGTGATATTCAAGAGCAATGAGCAACCTCTATAAATTATTTGTTGTCAAATATATTTCACATACAGTATTTTTAACCTATTTAAAGTGTTTTGGATGGGTATGGCATTTGAATTTTCGAAATCGAATTTTGGCCCTACTGTATAAGGACCATCTTAATACATTATACTGTATATATATATATATATATATATATATATATATATATATATATATATATATATATATATATATATATATATATATACACTTCAGTCATGTCATTAATTAGTAGGTTATCCGGCCTTTTTTTATCACCTGCGTGGCGAAAAGCGCGCGTCCAGCTTTACATGATCAAAGAAAGATTCAATGGGTCGTTTGCTTCCGTTAATTTCTTTAGTTATCCCTTGCGCTTTCGTGCTCTTTGACGCAAAAATAAAAGAAAACGGTTGTACCAATATACATCATGGCACCCCTTGTAAGACTGGCGTATATCGCAGAGTTGTAAGGCAGTGTGTGTTCTTACCTAATTGTTCTTACCTAATAGTATCTTTACAGGAATGAGTCAAGCTCGTATTGTCCCGTGTCTTAGACCATATTTATCGTACATATCCTTAAATTTGTGAATTGTTTTGGCACACACTATTTCATTCGGTAGTGCATTCCATTGATCAATTGCTCTGTTTGGGAAACTGAATTTCCTTACGTCTTTATCACCTCTCTTCTTATGCAGTTTTTTGCAGTGTCCTCTTGCTGATGCTTCTCCATATGTTAAGTAATCATTTATGTCTATTTTCTCCTTTCCTGATATGCATTTATATAGCATTATCATGTCACCTCTTTTCCTTCTCTCCTGTAGTGTTGGTAGATTCAGTTTATTTAGTCTTTCTTCGTAGCTTAGATCCCTTAAGCTTGGTATCCATCTTGTAGCGGCCCTTTGAACTTTTTCAATCTTGTCTATGTGCTTTTTGAGATGAGGACTCCAGACTACTAATGCATATTCCAGGGTTGGTCTAATGAATGATGTTATTATCCTTCTTAGCATGTCTTCATTTATGTATGTGAATGCTATTCTCATATTTGCAAGCAGTGTATACATGTTCCGTACCTTCTCGCTGATGTGGTCAGCCGGAGATAGTCTGTTATTGATAATCACACCTAGGTCTTTCTCTCTTTCTGATGTATATAGGGTTTTATTTCCTAACTTATAATCCCAATCAGGTCTTTTTCCACTTTTACCAAACTTGATTACATGACACTTGTCCACATTGAATTCCATTTGCCATGTACTACTCCATTCATGAAGTTTATTTAATTCTTCTTGTAGCTCTTTACAAGAGTCTGTGTTAGCAATTCTCCTTTGTATTTTTGCATCATCTGCAAACATATTCAGAGAGCTCTCATTTCCAGTGTTACTGTTTATATCATTTATATACACTAAAAACATGATTGGTGCCAGCACTGAACCCTGTGGTACTCCACTAGTCACTTCTTTCCATGATGAGTAGTTTCCTCTTAGTACTGTTCTCATTTCTCTTTTTATGAGAAAGTCTTGCATCCGACAAAACAGTTTGCCTCGAATTCCTCCTTGATGGTACAGTGTCAAAAGCTTTCTTGAAATCTAAATAGATACTGTCCACCCATCCTTCCCTTTCCTGTATTGTGTTTGTTACTCTGTCATAGTGGCTTAACAGATTAGTAACACATGATTTTCCTTTTCTGAAACCAAACTGTCTTTCTGTTATCATACTGTGTTTTTCTAGATGATTTACCCAAGCTTTTCTTATAAGTTTTTCTAATACCTTGCTTACAACACTGGTCAGTGATACTGGTCGGTAGCTGAGTGGATTTTGTCTATTTCCTTTCTTGAATAAGGGGACAATATTTGCTTTTTTCCAAATATCTGGTAGTTTACCTTGACTCAAGGATTTCTTGAAAATTAAAAATAATGGTTTACATAACTCCTTTGCACATTCTCGTAATACCCAACATGAAATTTCATCAGGACCACTTGCTTTTCCTCTGTCTAATCTACTTAACTCCTCCTGTATTACTTTTTCTGCTATTTGTATATCTGGTAGTATGTGTGGACATGCGTGTTCCACATAGTCCCTCTCAAAAATTTTTTCTTCTTTAAAAACTAATTGGAAATTCTCATTTAGTGCTTCACAAATATCTTTCTCTTGTGTATATGTGATTCCCTCGTCCGTAATGGATTGTATTATATCTTTTACTTTAGTTTTGCTTCTGATATAGCTGTAAAACAGCTTTGGTTGATCACTACTTTTATTTATTATATCCTCCTCAAACTGTTTTTGGTGTGTGTGTGTGTCACCCTCCTATCCACCCTCACACACGCCTCATTCTCTCTCACAAGGTCCTAAAATGTGACAGCATCTGGTGGTAAGATGAAGCGTGAAGGATTATGGTAAAAAAATATTGTAACTTGACATTGTCTATCTATCTATCTATTGTCAGATGCCTTAATCCCGTAAGGGATGGCCAGAAACAAATCGCCTACGTGTGGCCCTGTCCCCCACCATTTCATTGCCCTGCTCCGAGCTCACACCTCTCTCTCATATTCCTCTCCACTCCATCCCTCCATCTCATCCTTGGCCTCCCCCTCCCTCCCCCTCCACCTCACTCACATACTGTACACTCTCCTCGCCAGTCTCACTCTCCATCCTCTCCACATATAGACTGAATATAACGTGACGGAGAAGAAACAGAAATTGGGTAAATATAAATGTGAATATTGGCGAAAACAGCTTTATATTTGAGAAGGGTAACAAAAGATGAAGACAAGGGTGAAGGGAAAATTACTGCTGATGAAAGGTATGAAAACGAAGAGGAAAAGGAAAGAACTGAGGCTACGTGATGCAATGATGGAAGGGGAATTGGAGGGTAGAGAGAAGACCAATAAAGGAGACCAAAGGAGGGGTGGAGACCTAACTGGGAGACAGACAGAGAGGGACTGGTGATGGGTGTGGTGGCTCCTTCTGTCAACCTTCCCTACCACAACCTGTCAATATATATCTTAGACTGGTTGCCGGCCACGCCCCCTCTCTATCTCTGTCTCTTCAACCTGTGTGTGTGTGTGTGTGTGTGTGTGTGTGTGTGTGTGTGTGTGTGTGTGTGTGTGTGTGTGTGTGTGTGTGTGTGTGTGTGTGTGTGTGTGTGTGTGTTTTATGTTTGAAGTTTGTGATGACTGAGTGGTTGTGAATGCTGAAGGATGACGATTACACACAGACAGACAGATAGATAGATTGGTAGATAGACAGTAGTAGAGAGATAAATCTAGACAGACAGATATGGACAGACTGATGGGTGGGTAGGCAGGTAAGGGGGTTGATGGATACAGTACCAGAGGAACATAAATATACTGTATATAGATAGACAGGTAAACATATAGACTAACAGGCAGGCAGATATGGACAGACAGAGAGAAAGAAGATAGACGGATACATAGATGGATAGATAGGCAGATAGATAGATAGACTGACTGATAAGAAACAGAGTAAGACATGTAGATAGATACACAGACACAGAACGATAGTAAAGCAGAGCAATGGACATAGATATACAGTATAGCACTCAAGATAGGCACATGTTGCCTGCCCTCTCTCTCTCTCTCTCTCTCTCTCTCTCTCTCTCTCTCTCTCAACCTCCTTAGCATTATCTTTCAGGTTCTCAATTCTTTCTCATTCCTGCTCTGTGTGTGTGTGTGTGTGTGTGTGTGTGTGTGTGTGTGTGTGTGTGTGTGTGTGTGTGTGTGTGTGTGTGTGTGTCATACCTTCAGTTTACACCATACACAATTGAATATAGGCTATCCAGACAAGTCACACACACACACACACACACACACACACACACACACACACACACACACACACACATCAAAGAAGCACAAAAAATCCATAAAATGCTACTTGGTTTCCTACATCGAGAGAGAGAGAGAGAGAGAGAGAGAGAGAGAGAGAATTTTCAGTTTTATTCTTGCCATATCCAGCCTATTTTATCCAGGCTTGGCAAGACTTTTCCAACTGGAGAGGTGAAATCTATTTATCTATCTATTTATCTACAGACAGACGCCATAATTGGGTAAGGGGTGGGGGTTTGTCTTTGAGTTATTTGTTTTACGGGGAGGGGCACTAACCTTCCACCAACCCACTTGTTGACACGTAGGGAGCACGTATGGTTTGGTTATATGGTTACCACCCAGCGTTGTAAATGGTTTCTTGGCTTACAAGAAACCATTTGGCTTGTCACTCAATGTAAAGCCACCTGTAAAGGAAAGAAAAGCAATAAGAAGTGACAGGAAAGATGGGAGAAATAGGAAGAGAGGAGGGCAGGCACAGAAAAAGAATGATAAAGACTAAGGAAGGAGTAGGCAGCACTACATCAAGTGAGTGGATGATGGTTGCCACCACCAATCACCCAGAGGTAAGATACATCTATAAACTGCAAGCCACAGACAGCGCATACCACCGCCATACTCCGCCTAAACAACGCACAAAAGGATATTAAAAGGCCAAGGCAAAAAATAAATCGCTAAAGAAGGGATGTTAGGGAGCTTCCTTACCCGACGAGAATACCAACACTAATATTTCCAAAGTGCCATTTACTCGGCTCCTGTTTCACTCCTCTCTCTCTCTCTCTCTCTCTCTCTCTCTCTCTCTCTCTCTCTCTCTCTCTCAAGAAATCAATCCACTTCCACAAGCACTAAGAAAATTACTATATTCTTTTTACTCTAACTTGACCCAAAATTGCCATCTCTCCATTTTGAATTCTGAACTATAACAATATATTAATACCACAATGTAATGCTAGTCACGAAGAAGAGCTACGTGAAATAAGCTGCAAGAGGAGGAAAATTTGGGCCAAGTTAAAGAGAAAGGAGCAGTGCTGGTGTTCTCTCCCTAATACCATTTCCTTAGCGATTTATTTAAGGATATGGCTGGTTAATATCCTTGTGTATGTTATTTATGCAGAGTATGGCGATACTGGAAGGGTTTTTGTAACACCACGGAGGACAGTAAGGTGTCATAAACAAAATAAATAGCTTAGGAACAGGTGTTAGGGAGCTTCCTTAACCGACAAGAATATCGGTAAAAGATATAGTGGTGGTGGTGAGGAAGGGTAGTGGTGGTGATGGTGGGTAAGGGAGGTGGTGGTGGTGGTGGTGGTGGTGGTGGTGGTGGTGGTGGTGAGTGAGGGAGTGAGCGAGGGAGGTGGAGAGTCAAGGGTATGGAAGGACTGACTTGGGCTTAACAGAGTGGGCGTAGGGGGAGGGGAGAGATGGTAGAGTGGGTGGAGAGAGAGAGAGAGAGAGAGAGAGAGAGAGAGAGAGAGAGAGACAGAGACAGAGACAGACAGACAGACAGACAGACAGAGAGTACTGACGCGCTACGGTTCCAATCCCAGAGTTGACCAGATAATTACTCTCACGTGAAAAGCTAATGAGACATAGCTTGGCCTCCTACGAGTAAGGTGAGGTGGATTACGTAACCTAGCTCCTTATATACTATCTCTATCTGTTTATCTATTGCCAGACGCCTTAATTCCGTAAGCGGTGGCCACAAACAAATCGCCTCCATGTCGCCCTGTCCCTCGCCATTTCATTGCTCTGCTTCCAGCTCACACTCCCCTTCCTCATATACCTCTCCACTCCATCCCTCCATCTCATCCTTGGCCTCCCCATCCCTCTACCCCCTCCACCTCACTCACATACACTCTCCTCGTCAGTCTCTTGCTCTCCATATACACTGTTGGATTAAAGTAAGAATAGCATAGTAAAAATATTAATACTCGAAGAATATAAATGGCATAGGAATAATAAATCTACTACTACTACTACTACCTACAACTTATGCTGCTGCTGCTGTTACTAGGGGGAGGCGGTGGCTCAATCGGTAGAGAGGTGGCCTGCAGTCCTAACGGACCCAGGTTCAAATCCCGCTGGGGCAGGGAACAGATTAAGAATTTGAATTTCATAGAAATCAGACTTTACTGATCTACCAGAAGACCCGCCGACATGTCGTAAAAATACCCCCGCTAATACCAATACACCAGTCCTGTATGAGACAGCCCTAGCATGTATTCAATATGGACGGTGGGTGTTAGCGCCGAAGTGGTGACATGTAGAGGTGTATGGTATGTAGGAGGACTACTGGGCCTTGAAAGCAGGCTGTGAAGCCTATGCCCAGAGTCGGACACATTAAAAAAAAAAAAAAAAAAAAACTAGTTCTACTACTACTATTGGTGACTATTATCATTATAAGGAAGGAAGTAGCTGGTGCAATGAAGGCCTTGATAAGAAACAGAGGCTTGAGTGTTGCAGCTGCACGAGGCTTACATGAGGGAGTGTTAGTGCCAACTTTAACATATGGATGTGAGACTATGGTGTGGCATGAAAATGAAAAGTCAAGAGTAAGAGCAGTGGAGATGGGACTGTTGAGGAATGTATGTGGAGTACACAGGGTGGATAGGCTACGAAATAATGTGATTCGTGAAAGATGTTGAGTGAGGAAGTCAGTGGACACCAGAATCGAAGAGAGTGTACTGAGATGGTATGGTCATGTGGAGAGAATGGATAACAACAGAGTGGTGAAAAAGGTATATCTGAGCGAATTTGAAGGAGAGAGGAGGTGAGGTAGGCCAAGGAGAAGGTGGAGAGATATGGTGGATGAGTCTGTGAGGAAGAGAGGTTTGGAGCTCGGTGAGGCTAGGTGACTGACAAGAGATCGAGCTGGCTGGATAAATGTTGTGAGGAGAAGTGCATGATCAGGGATTTGGTACCCCTTTTAAACGTGGCAGCGTCCGGACTGAGTCAATCGGATAAGTTTGTGTTAAGCTACAGAATGTGGTGAATGTTTTTGGCGTATCCGACAGAGCCAGGATTCCGGGAGCTTGAATGATGAGTGAATGGAACCGTGGCTCATTGGATTGGGCAAGTTTGGGCTATCTAGACATTGCTACTCCTCACCCTGCCCTAGGGTGGGAAAGGAGGTCCGGATGATGATGATGATGATGATGATGATGATGATGAAGTGATGATGATGATGATGATGATGATGATGATGATGATTATGATGATGATGATTATTATTACTATTATTATTATTATTATTATTATTATTACCGTATTATTATTGTTACCACCACCACTACTGCTACTAATACCACTATTACTACTGCTGTTGATGCAATTACTACTAGTTCTACTGTACTACTACTATTAGTACGTGACATTATTATTATTATTATTATTATTATTATTATTATTATTATTATACCGGCATCACAACCAGCCCCACCCACCCCAGCCTCCTCTCAAACCGGTCACACACATCACACTCACGGCAATTTCACCGTCAAGGCGGCCCGGTAAGTGCCAAGTACGGACCGCATCGCCCTTCGCCCCGAGGTCAAAGGTCAAAATATTATACAAAAACACCTATTAAGAGATGACCTTTGCCTGGCCACACCTACCGTGTATTAGCTATACTCTTTATAGTTTACGCTGGCCTAAAGCTGCAATGTATGTATCTTGGTTATTTTGCTGTATCAATAGATCAGCACCAAAATGTTGTGTTGGTCACGAGGATGACACGACAATAATACTGTGTTATTTCGCCACTGGGTTACCTGAAAACATAATGGGACAAAAATCTAGATACTTAGGTGAAAGAAATTATGTACGAGTATACCGGGATTTACATACCGTATAAATTATATATATATATATATATATATATATATATATATATATATATATATATATATATATATATATATATATATATATATACTTAGGTGAAAGAAATTATGTATACCGGGATTTACATACCGAGGAGAGGATGGAGGGTGAAAGACTGACGAAGAGAGTGTATGTGAGTGAGGTGGAGGGGGAAAGAGGGAGGGGGAGGCCGAGGATGAGATGGAGGGATGGGGTGGAGAGGTATATGAGAGAGAGGGGTGTGAGTTGGGAGCAGGGCAGTGAAATGGCGGGGGACAGGGCGACTTGGAGGCGATTTGTTTGTGGCCACCCCAAACGGGATTGAGGCGTCTGGCAATATGTATATATGTATGTATGTATATATATATATATATATATATATATATATATATATATATATATATATATATATATATATATAACGTATATGAAGCCTCTGTGGTACAGTGGTAAAGTGTGCGTTTTCGTACACTGAAGAACGAGGTTTCGCGCCCCGCCAGGGTAATAAAACTTTGGGAGCGTTCTTCTGGCAACGTACTGCATCGGCGGACACAAGGGGTGCTGTGGTTGAACCAGTGTCGCATACTGTAAAGTATGTTTGCACCCAGTCGGCTTGCTCGGGCCGATTACACTTGGTTCACAGACTACACACACATCCATAGCCACTACA
>NC_137059.1:16734363-16751863 GCF_032717465.1 Coenobita brevimanus
GCTACTACTACAACTACTACTATTACTACTACTACTACTACTATTACTACTACTACTACTACTACTACTACTATTTCTACTACTATTATTACTACTACTATTTCTATTACTACTACTACTACTACTACTACTGCTACTAATACATGACTTATTTTTAAAACGTTCTTCTTTATTTTTTAAGCAAAATTTCAGTGAATTGGGTCGAATATTTTTAAGGCATATATATATATTTTCAAAATACTGGTTTTGGAGGCTATTTTTATAAACAAACATTTTTTGTAATATTTTTATTGTTGGAGTGATTTAGAAAATCATTGTCCTTTTACTGGGCATTTATATTCTTATTTTTGTTTTTGTTCCTCTAATATTATTTTTTACTTAATATTTGAACGATTGTCCGTCAACTTCCGCTTATGCGTACATAGGCTACATGTCTTTGTGGACAAGGAAATGAGTAAGAAGAGTAGACTGCAACAACAGTGACAGTGTAAAGAGATGCTGTGAGGGATGTACTTTGTTACATACTGTTTATATCAGCGGCACTGTTATGACTGAGCACTGCTGCTGATGTATTTAGAACCATATCTATAACACGTATTGTATATAATACAGAATGATGTTATCAAACTATGTAATTATATTACGAGATAAAATGAAATGAAATGAAAAGACTACTACCACTACCACCATCACCACTACCACCACTACGATTGTGCCAAAGTACTTTTTGTTTGTGTGTAATGTATATACTTGGAGTGGGTGAGTCACCTAGTTCCATACTTACGGTTTCTTGCAATTAAGATGTGAATAAAATAACGTATGGGGTTTTTGGCAATAAAATTATATAAAGACTGTCTATTTATAACATTGTGGAGAAGACTTGACGTTTGTGCATAAAGACTGCTGAGGCCTGGGGGGGGGGGGCTAGGTACACGATGGAAGAGCTGAGAGGTAGGATGGGACTGGAGTGTATTGGTGTTGTGATGGAGAGAGGTAGACTGAGATGGTTTGGGCATGTGGAGAGGATGGGGGATGACAACTGGGTGCAGAGAAGTGTGAACGTTGGGGGTAGGGTTACGAGAAGCAGACAGAAAAAGACCTGGGACGAGGTCATAGAGTGTGGCCTCAGGGATAGGGGACTAAACAAGGAGGCAGTCAGAGATCGAGCAGCATGGAGAGCCGCCATTAAGTGACCAAGGCCAACGCATGCAAACATGTTGGAGTCTTTAAAAACGAAACGAACGTGGATAATACTGTTTGCTTAGATGGTTTATAAGATTGTTTGTGCATAAGACTGACTGTTTATAAGATTATGTGAGATATTGTTTGTATATAAGACCCTGTTTAAGACTGTTTGTGTATACGATTGACTGTTATAACATTGTGCAAAAGACTGTCTGTGTATATTCGTTGGTTTATAAGTCTGTGGGTAATTCTGTTTGTAAATATGATTGTTTATGTGTGTGTGTGTTGTTACATAGCCTATGATTTCATCATCCTTTGTGTAATTTTAACGCACAGTATGCTGCATGTTTGATCACGAGCGTGTTCTGCCTCATTTCCCCCCTTCTACCGTTATAGTAGAGTAAGTCGACATCTCTGTTATACTTTGCGGGATTGTCATCTCTTTGTCCCCATGGCTTCATTAGCGCGTCCTTATTACAAGTTGTATCAAGCTCTCCTGGCCCCTATATAATGAGCTCAGTCTCTGCATCATTGCCACTTAGATCTGCTCCTCATTTTGTTCACATCTCTGTCCTCCCCTGTACAGTTATTATTATTGTGAATTGCTCAAGAAATCTCCAACCATCTAGCAGCTGTGTGTAATTTGAGTATAACTGTTGTTGCATTTTTTCTTGTACTGTATAGCATAAGTTTAATTTGTAGGCCTAGTGAAGTTTTTGTAATTCATGTATGGATCTTTATGTCAGTCATTTTGATAATAGTTTGTATCTGTAATAATTTATCTGGCATTCACTGAGTATTATCTGGTATCTCATTTTATCAGGGCTGACTTAGATAAATTTACTCTTGCTAATTTCGTGTTAATAGAGGCTATTGCAGTTAACCATATATTTAACCCGTTTATTTGCCATTACATTATCCTTATGAGTCCTGAATGTTTTATTGTTAGTTTGTGCATTAAACTTTAACTTGTAATTTTACCTAACTCTTTTGTTTTGAACCTGGAACTTTACGGGACAGTAGTGATTTTTAGCATTCTCACTTAAAGTGTACATTATCTTTCTCTGTTCCGTAACGTAAATTTGGCGACCTCATATGAGGATATTCAGGATATTATCATAAGGATATTGTTTGATATTTTGTGACTGTGATATATTCATGATGGCTACTATTTCTACACTTGATGAAGCCAAAGATTTTTTGTCAAATGTGCAAACAGTGTGTGATATAGAAAACAGAACAAAGAATGAACTTAAGCTTGTTGCTCAACAATTGGGAATTGCAGTTCACTCTCATCATTCTAAGGATCAAATTGTTGGCATGATTAATAAAAGCTTGTTTAATGTAACTCCTCCAAATGAGCAAACGCAGATTGAATTAGCTAAGTTACAGCTAGCTCTGCAGGAGGCTCGTGCTAAAGAAGCTGAATTTCAGGCAAATGCTAAGCAGGCGGAGTCTCAGGCTCGTATTCAGGAGGCTGAATTTCAAGCACGTGCTAAGGAGGCTGAGTCTCAGGCTAAGGAGGCGGAATCTCAGGTTCGGATTCAGGAGGCACAGATACAGGCTCAGGCACAAGTTGAACTTGCCAGGATTCAGGCAGACCATGAGTATCGCATGAAACATGGTGGAACTGGATCATCTAGCTCTGATGATTTTGATGTGGCTAAAAATGTTAAACTTGTCCCTCCTTTTAATGAATCTGATTTAACAAAGTATTTTCAGTTGTTTGAGAGGGTAGCTACAGGTTTTAATTGGCCTAAGGAGTATTGGCCAGTACTCCTTCAAACTGTTCTCACCGGTAAAGCTCAAGTAACTTATGCATCTTTGCCTCAGGATCAGTCTGATATTTATGATGTAGTTAAGAGCTTGATTCTTAAGGCCTATGAGCTTGTTCCTGAAGCCTATAGAGTAAAATTTAGGACAACTTACAAGCAAGATAAGCAATCCCATGTTGAGTATGCAAAAATCAAAGAAGATCTGTTAGAGCAGTGGTTAAATTCTAAGAATGTGGATTCTGATTTTGGTAAATTTAAGCAGATGATTTTGCTGGAGGATTTCAAGAGGTGTATTTATAAAGATGTAAGCCTATATCTTGATGAGAAAAGAATAGATAATTTGTCTGATGCTGCAGTTTTAGCTGATGAGTATGTTCTCACTCACAAGAGATATTCTAGAGAAAAGGGAAAGCTGAGAGTAAGTACGTTGCCTCTACTCAGAGTACAGGTAACAGGAAAGAGAATAAGGATGATGTTTCTCAGGAAGTAAATACCAGCTTCACCTCTAGATTTCAGAAAAGTAAATGTACGTATTGTAGTAAGCTTGGTCATACTACGGAGAGATGTTTCAGGAGACAGCGTGATGTGAACAAAAAGGAATCTTTAAATATTCAGTCAATTGGTCTAGTGTCCACTCTTGAGAGTTCCCAGAATTCTTTAACTGAGTTAACTGAACCTGCTTTGAGGGGTAACTTAAATTCTCATGATGGAGCTCCTCTTTTGAGCAGTAACGTGGGTGACACTCTCAAGAGTTCATGTGCTAATTTCCTGTCTGATGGTTTTGTCAGTCCTCTGGACAGTAATGACAGGAAATCAGTTAAAATATATCGTGATACAGGTGCTTGCCAATCCCTTATGCTGACCAGTGTTCTAGGCTCTAATGTTAATTCCTCTGATGAAACTGTAATCTTACAAGGTGTAGGGAATAATTACTTCTCTGTTCCTCTGTGCAGAGTGAATTTAGAGTCTGGTTTTGTTAATGGTTCTGTTATGGTTGGGTTGGTTGAGACACTCCCAATGTCAGGTGTAACTTTCTTACTTGGAAATGATATTGGTGGAAGTCAAGTGTGTCCAGCTCCTCAGTTGTCTAGTGAGCCAGTGGCTGCGTCCCAGGATTGTGATGTCCCTGATGTGTTCCCTGCATGTGCTGTCACTAGGGCTAAGTCTAAAGTTACTGGTGATTTAGAGGATGATGATGATGATGATGTTATCCTAGCTGACACCTTTCTTGCTAATTTGGACCACTCACCAGATGAGGCAGTGCCCCGTAGTGTTGATAATTTGTCTCGTCAAGAGTTGGTTGAGTTGCAGGTTGCTGACCCTGAGTTGAAAGGTCTAGCTAACTCTGCTTACAGTGAAGAAGAGTCAGCCGGTGCTTCTACTTGTTATTATGTAAAGTCAGGAGTACTTATGAGGAAGTGGAGACCCCCAACAGCATCAGCCAACTGTGAATGGGAGGTTGTACATCAAGTTGTCATCCCTCGTGTTTGTAGGCAGGATATCATTAGAGTGGCTCATGATTCCAGTTTGGCAGGACACCTTGGAGTGAGGAAGACTGTGGCACGCATTTTGAAACACTTCTACTGGCCAGGTATCTTCAGGGATGTTTCCTGGTATTGTAAGTCTTGTCACACCTGTCAAGTTGTGGGGAAGTGTAATCAGACCGAAAAGGTTGCACCTCTAGTTCCCATTCCTCCTTTTGAGGCGCCTTTCACCCGTGTGTTGGTGGATATTGTGGGCCCTCTTCCTAAGACTTCTTCAGGATTTTCTTATGTGTTGACCATGATTGATATGGCTACTCGTTATCCTGAAGCCATTCCACTTAGAAATATCTCAGCAAAGAACGTGGTTAAGGAAATGCTAGGGTTCTTCACAAAGTTTGGTCTGCCCAAGGAGGTACAGTCCGACCGGGGAAGTAATTTCATGTCGAACGTTTTCAAGCAGTCTCTGAAAGAGTTGGGCATCTCCCAGATCACGTCTTCAGCTTACCATCCCCAGACCCAAGGAGCGTTGGAGAGATATCATCAAACACTCAAATCGATGCTCAAGAAATACTGTTTGGAACATCAGAAAGACTGGGATAAAGGTCTTCCATTCGTTGTGTTTGCTGCAAGAGAATCTCCAAATGAATCACTGGGCTTCTCACCTTTTGAACTACTGTTTGGCCATGAAGTAAGAGGACCCCTTAAGTTACTCAAGGAATGCTGGCTGTCGGAGGAAGATGACGTCAACCTGCTGGAGTATGTGATGAATTTCAAAGAACGGCTGTCCACTGCTTTACAGCTGGCGAGAGAGAATTTAGGAGCTGCTCAGGAGAAGATGAAGACTTGGTATGATAAGAAGTCCAGGTTACGCCACTTTCAGCCAGGAGATCAGGTTTTGATTCTGCTACCAGTTCATGGGCAACCTCTTCAAGCCAAGTTTAGTGGTCCTTATTTCGTGGAGAAGAAACTCAGTGATGTCAACTATGTCATCGCCACACCAGATCGTAGAAAGAGCAAGCAACTATGTCACATCAACATGCTAAAGTTATATCACAGGCGGGACGAAAATAATCCAGTCTGCACTGTAGCTGTTCCACCCGAGTCTACAAGTGAAGTTCTCCCATGCAGTATGAGCCTGAGTGATAGTTTGGGGAAGAATCCTGATATCATGAATGATCTCCAGACTAAGCTTTCTCATCTACCACCCAAGGAAAGGCAGGAGTTTTCGGCATTACTGCAGGAGTACCCGCAAGTGTTCCGTGCCACTCCAGGAAGAACCACTGTGTTGATGCATGATGTCGATGTTGGAGACGCAAAGCCAATTAAATTGCCTCCTTACCGTGTGAACCCAGTGAAAGTTCCTCTCATCCAGAAGAAGCTTGGCTACCTGTTGGACCACAAGATGATTGAGCCCTGTCAGATTGAGTGGAGTTCTCCTGTCACTCTAGTCCCTAAGCCAGGTGGGTCACAGAGGCTTTGCATCGACTACAGACGTGTTAATCAGATAACTAAAACAGACACTTACCCTCTCCCTCGTGTGGAAGATTGCATAGACAAGATCGGAAAGGCTAGGTACATAAGTAAGTTTGATTTGTTAAAGGGATACTGGCAAGTACCTATGACTGAACGTGCTAGGGAGATCTCATGTTTTGTAACACTAGGAAAGAAAATGTTATTGCAGATTGCTTATCTAGACTTTAGACAGATTGTTTTAGTCATAAGAAATTTCCTTTGTAAATTTCTTTTTTCTTTGTGGGGAGGTGTTACATAGCCTATGATTTCTTCATCCTTTGTGTAATTTTAACGCACAGTATGCTGCATGTTTGATCACGAGCGTGTTCTGCCTCATTTCCCCCCTTCTATCGTTATAGTAGAGTAAGTCGACATCTCTGTTATACTTTGCGGGATTGTCATCTCTTTGTCCCCATGGCTTCATTAGCGCGTCCTTATTACAAGTTGTATCAAGCTCTCCTGGCCCCTATATAATGAGCTCAGTCTCTGCATCATTGCCACTTAGATCTGCTCCTCATTTTGTTCACATCTCTGTCCTCCCCTGTACAGTTATTATTATTGTGAATTGCTCAAGAAATCTCCAACCATCTAGCAGCTGTGTGTAATTTGAGTATAACTGTTGTTGCATTTTTTTCTTGTACTGTATAGCATAAGTTTAATTTGTAGGCCTAGTGAAGTTTTTGTAATTCATGTATGGATCTTTATGTCAGTCATTTTGATAATAGTTTGTATCTGTAATAATTTATCTGGCATTCACTGAGTATTATCTGGTATCTCATTTTATCAGGGCTGACTTAGATAAATTTACCCTTGCTAATTTCGTGTTAATAGAGGCTATTGCAGTTAACCATATATTTAACCTGTTTATTTGCCATTACATTATCCTTATGAGTCCTGAATGTTTTATTGTTAGTTTGTGCATTAAACTTTAACTTGTAATTTTACCTAACTCTTTTGTTTTGAACCTGGAACTTTACGGGACAGTAGTGATTTTTAGCATTCTCACTTAAAGTGTACATTATCTTTCTCTGTTCCGTAACAGTGTGTGTGTGTGTGTGTGTGTGTGTGTGTAATGCTGTTTGCGTATACCATTTTGTTTATAAGATTGTGTGTGTGTGTGTGTGTGTGTGTGTGTGTGTGTGTGTGTGTGTGTGTGTGTGTGTGTGTGTGTGTGTGTGTGTGTGTGTGTAGAGGATGTAAAACACACAGAGATAAGGGACTCACGATAGACACAGGCCAGAAAAACATGACAAGAGACCTCTCCCCTTCTCTTATCAAGAGAGAGAGAGAGAGAGAGAGAGAGAGAGTCTTATCATTGAGGGAACACGGCGTAGCTTCATTTATTGGTCTTAATTGACAAGCGAGTGGCCAGTGAGTGATGGGACGGGGTGATGCCTCTCTCTCTCTCTCTCTCTCTCTCTCTCTCACTCTGCCCAAACTCATCCATCCCTATTCTTTTTGTTATACCCATTTTTCCTTTTCTTCTTTGTCTATCTGTCTGTCTGTCTCTGTCCAACCCAACCCATCCCTACCTCTTCCATACTCATCCATCCTATTCTCTCTCTCTCTCTCTCTCTCTCTCTCTCTCTCTCTAGCGTCTCCATTTTTCTCACAACAGACCAATCGCTTTTTACCAGAGGTCACTGCTATAAAATTAGTGGAAAACGCATGTAATTCAGTTAGATACTCTCTCTCTCTCTCTCTCTCTCTCTCTCTCTCTCTCTCTCTCTAGCACCATATAGCCTACTTGCGTCCTTGAAGAGGGCTGTGCACATAGGAAATAACTCACTTCGCAATGCTGTTATAATACGAATAGGTACTGACATTTATCTTCTCTCTCTCCCTCCCTCCTTCTCTGCTCCCAATCCCTCTTCCTCCCCCTCCTTTATCTTAAGCAAATTTTCTTTTTTCCTCCCTCTCTCTCTGCTCTCAGTCCTTCTTCCTCCTCCTCCTCCCTATCATTCACCTTCTCTAACCTCCCTCCCTCCCTTCGCTGCTCCCAATCCCTCCTTCTCCTCGTGTATCAATCACCCCCACTAACCTCCCTCCCTCTCTTTTGCTCCCAATCCCTCCTCCCCCCTCCTGTCTCCTTCTTCTCTTACTATCTATCTATAGCTCGACGCCCTAATTCCGCAAAAGGGTGGCCGCAGACAAAACGCCTCCATGTCGCTCTGTCACCCACCATTTGACTGCCCTCCCCCAACTCACTTCCCCCTGCCTCATATACCTCTCAACTCCATCCCTCCACCTCATCCTCGGTCTTCCCCTCCCTCTCCCTCCCTCCACTTTACCTACACACACCCTCTTAGGCCCCAGTCACACTGCAGGTACGACTTATCGCAAACCACCCGCGACCTGCAAGTCGTGGGTGGTTTTGGTGAGGTTTACGACCGGTCTTCATATGTCTCGGTCTAGCCGCAGGCCACCATGGCGACCAAAAAATCGTCGTGAGGTTTTTTATGCTTCACGAAAAACCTCCCCGCGACCACCAATGTCGTGGCATGGAAGCCGCCCGGTGGGCGGTTGGACTGTGTCTGGCTGGCTTACAGACTGCGACTGGTTGGCGACACCTGATTTTGAAGCGGTGGTTGCCATCCGGACGGAGGCCGGTTGCCGCCTGCTCTGTGCGGTGTCCGTCTGCACTCCGTCAAGGCGACGACTGGACTGCAGCAGCCGCCGTCCACAAGCCTCCTGTCAGGGGTGGTGGTTGAAGTCCGGCTGCCGTCCAGCCGGGCGATTGGTCGAGCGACAGGTGGCAGGCTGGACCGAGACCAGCCGCCGGCCAATCGGCGGTCGCAGTCTAAACTGCAACAGGACACGGACCGGCCGCCGTTTGTCAGCGGCCTGCCGATGACCGGCCGGCCACCCGTCGGTGTCTTGACCTGTGTGTACCTGGCCATGGTCGCCGTTCGGCTGCCCACTGGACGGACGATGGACGGACACTGGATGACCACCGGTAGACGATCGGTGGCACGACTGCTCGGAGACCTCCGTGGTCGGGGACTGGTTTCGCTATATTCAGGTTTGCAACAAGTCGTACCTGCAGTGTGACTGGGGCTTTAGTTAGTCTTTCATTCTCCATTCTCTTCACATGTCCAAACCATCTCAGTGTATTTCTCCTAATTTTCTCAGTCACATCCACATCCACCCCACAACGTTCCTTCACTTCTTCATTCGTCAGCTTACTACCAAACTTCTCTCACTACCACAGAATAATCCCCTAACACCCTAATCCCTTGGGTGACTGGGGGGAGGGTCCTCTGAATAAATCCCGATGGTATTTTGATCTAATAAAAGCCAACAGAATCAATAAATCCCTGGGCATCGGAGGCAGTGGATTATTAGGTAAGGTATAACAGACAACCAGACACAAGGCCACGTCTCCTAGATGTCACTGGAGCTTCCTAACACCTCTTCCTTAGCGAGTTAGTCTGCAAATCACACCATAATATAGTTCTGTATGTTACCGATGCAAAGTAAGTCGATGATGAAACGAAATAAATACCGAATAGGAAAATGTTGATGTGTCTGTCTATCTATCTATTGTCAGACGCCTTAATCCCCTCCTAAGGGTGGCCGCAGACAAATCGCCTCCATGTCGCCTTGTCCCCCGCCATTTCATTGTCCTGCTCCCAGCTCACACCCTCCCCTCACGTATACCTCTCCACTCCATCCCTCCATCTTATCCTTGGCCTCCCCCTCTCTCTCCCCCCCTCCACTTCACTCACGTACACTCTCCTCGTCAGTCTCTCACTCTCCAGCCTCTATATGGGAAATAAATCGCTAAGGAACATGATTTATGAAGTCTCATGCAGAAAACAACCCAAGGAAAAGACCCAAGAGGGGAAGAATTGATTGGTTAATTCTGCGTAATATCGTCAGAGAGAGAGAGATAGCCAGCCGGGAATGGAGTAGGAGGATGGGGCACAAAGGAAAGCACACAACAAAAGACTTGTTGGTCCCTTGGAGGCTGTTTGCTTATCGCCGGGTAAGAAGTCTCCCAGACACCTCTTCCTTGGCGATTTATTTTGAGTATGGCTGGTTAATCTCCTTTTGTAGGTTATTTACTCAGAGTAGGGCAATGCTCAAAGATTTATATAACATGTAATAGGACAGTTAGGTGTAAAAAGAAAAATAAATCGCTCAGGAAAACGTGTAAGGTGTATTAAGCAAAATAAATCGCTCAGGAAAAGGTGTCAGGTGTATTAAGCAAAATAAATCGCTCAGGAAAAGGTGTTAGGGAGCTTCCCTAACCGACGAGAATACGGACCGTGTTGTAATGTCTGTCTGTGTGTGGTTCATTCTGCATAAACCATCAGTAGAACCAACAGGCTGTGAATATTTACAAGCATATGAGGGATGAGGAGAGAGTTGGGGAGCAGGGCAATGAAATGGCAGAGGACAAGGCGACATGGAGGTGATTTGTCTGTGGCCACCCTTTACGGGATTAAGGTGTCTGGCAACAGACAGATAGACAGATACATAGACAGGTAGATATGATAGGCCATACTACCAGCACACAGTTTATATGCACGCCACGTTCTGGGTTCGAGCCCTTGATTCGGACACGCATCGCAAGATCGGTACACCAGCGATTTAACCGAACCTAAATTACCGGAATAAATCAATCAATAAATAAATAATAAATAATAAAATAACTGAGACCGGAATAAATCTGACTGGGGAGGAATAGATATGAAGGAGCAATATCAAACCCAAAAAGATCTATTTCTCTATCTATCTATAGCCAGACGTCTTCATCCCCTAAGGGGTGGCCACAAACAAATCGCCTCCATGTCACCCTGTCCCTTGCCATTTCGGTGCCCCCTCCCTCCCCAGCTCACAACCCCCTTTCTCATATACCTCTCCACTCCATCCCTTCATCTCATCCTTGGTCTCCCTCTCTTTCCCCCTCCACCTCACTCACATACACTCTCCTCGTTAGTCTCTCGCTCTCCATCCTCTCCACGTGGCCAAAAAGGTAGGCAGGAAACTACACTTCTTTCACTTTAACTTGGCCCAGATTTCCCTCATTTTGCAGCTTATTTCACGTAGCTCAGTGGCAGAAAAAGACTTTGCTACGGCTATTCATCCTTCTCATTGCACTTCTTCGTGACTAGCCTCGCATTCTAGTACTAATCTGGTAATACAACTCAGCATTCAAGATGGAGAGATGGCAATTTTAGGCCAAGTTAGAGGAAAAGGAGTATAGGAAAGAATTTTTTTTTTAAATTGGCAATTGAAGGTTAGGTTGGCATGACGCAGGTACATGGTCGACATTATTATTATTATTATTATTATTATTACTACTACTACTACTACTACTATTATTATTATTATTATTATTATCATTATTATTATAATCATTATTTTATTGTTGTTATTATTATTATTATTATTATTACTACTACTACTACTACTACTATTATTATTATTATTATTATTATCATTAGTAGTAGTAGTTGTAGTAGTAGTAGTATTTATTTATTATCAGAAGGTTTTATTTGTCTGAGTAGAAGGGAATTAGCCAGCACCTACTCTCTCTTTTTCTCTCTCTCTCCCTCTCTCTCTTTGTGTGTGTGTGTGTGTGTGTGTGTGTGTGTGTGTGTGTGTGCGTCTCTCTCTCTCTCTCTCTCTCTCTCTCTGTCTTTGTGCCTCTTTCTGTGTCTGTACTTGTGTTTCTGTGTGTGCGTGTGTGTGTGTGTGTGCGCGTCTCTCTCTCTCTCTTTCTCTCTCTCTCTCTGTCTTTGTGCCTCTTTCTGTGTCTGTACTTGTGTTTCTGTGTGTGCGTGTGTGTGTGTGTGTGCGCGTCTCTCTCTCTCTCTTTCTCTCTCTCTCTCTCTCTCTCTCTCTCTCTCTCTCTCTCACCACTCCACACCCTACATGACTGACGTTAAGATATGTACCCATTGCTTTCAACATCCTTCACTAACCCAGGCCTAACACCACTAAGAATTCTTTTTGTTAAGTATTTCTTGGAAGTGAAATATTTTGTAGGTATTTGTGAGGGAGGAAGAGATAGATAGATAGATAGATAGACTGATTGAGAGATAAAATGATAGATAAATTGATAGATAGGTAGATAGACAGATAGATAGACACAGACAGATAGATGGATGGATATAGATAGATAAAGATATATTGATTGATAGACAGACAGATATAGATAGACATATAGACAGATAGACAGACAGATAGGCAGATATAGATACACAGACAGACAGGCTGACATAGACATAGATAGATATAGATGGAGACATAGATAGATAGACAGACAGATGGAAAGATATAGATAGATAGACAGACAGACAGACAGACAGATAGACATAGATATAGATTGATAGACAGACAGATAGACAGACAGACAGATAGACAGATAGACAGATTGATAGACAGATAGATGGATGGATGGACAGGTAGAAAGAGATATGTGGATGGATGGATGGATGGACAGGCAGATAAAGATAGATATAGTGATGGATGGATGGAAGGATGGATAGACACAGTGATAGCCAGACACAGACAGTGAGTGATCATGCCAGAATTATATCTATTTATACATGCATATATCTATCTATATCAATTTATATCTACATCTACGTATGTATGTATGTATATTTATATTTATCTATATGTATGTACCGGTATATATTGTATGTATGCATATATAAATGTATGTATGTATGTATATCTATTTATCCATATACACACGAAGTATTCCTATGCATTCATTCCGCCAAAGCCATTCATTCCTTACCCAGTATTTTAACATATTCCTACTACAATTATTTTTTTTTTTTCAGTTAAAAGGAAAGGTCTGCCTATCTATCTCTTGCCAGACGCCTTAATCCTGTAAGGGGTGGCCACAAACGAATTGCCTCCATGTCGCCCTGTCCTCCGCCATTTCACTGCCCTGCTCCCAGCTCACATTGTCATAAAAGACTTTGTTGTTACTTGTAGAGAAGTTTTATATATATATTAGACTTGTGGACGAGCGGTTGTTATACTTGAGTAGCTTTGTAAGTAGATAATCTTCTTTCCCATTTGTCATGTAGTGACAGGAGAGGTAAAGAATAGTATGGGACTATTTTTATTTGTCTTGGAAATATTAACAAGTCTCTCACACAGAGTGAAGTATAAAGTAGAGTCCCGCTAGCTAGCTATCTGTCTCGCTCTCTCTGTCTCTCTCAAGTTGCTAAGCCCTTCTCCCTGCGACCTGTCTGTTCTATGGCTAGCTTCCTTCTCCGCTCTCTTTCCTAAATTCTGGTGAAACAGGAGACGTATTACGTGTCTTCCCTGTGATTGGAAAGTTCTAGAAGCCTGTGTGTGAGTATGTGTGTGTGTTCACCTGGTGATCGCTGACCAACTAACTGCATCGTCTCCTGACTCCTACTTCCTAGTCTGTCGTCAGCTTTTCCTCAGTGTAACTTGCAAGATCATTTCCCATTCCCAGGCTCGCATAGAGCTGTCTATCTATCTATTTATCTATCTATCTATTATGATTTGTAATTATAATATGGAGTCCTAATATATGCTCGGTCACGCGAAAATGGCGTACCATCGACAGTTAATAGTCATAATATATTAATACATATTATATACACATTATAATGAACTTATAAGCTAATTAAGTGAAATACATAATATTGTAAAAGTAACATAATTGTATGAATATTGTATACATATAATATTTATAGTAAATAGTGATTATTCAGTAATATTACATTTTAAACAAGTTGTATACATTTTGTGAGATGTGTATGTATAACAGACATACGCATATAATTGTGCAATGGTAATACTGCTAGGTTATACATTACATATTGAGTTATCACGTTAGTAATGTCTAATATTTCACCTAACTTGTATGATGATACTGGTAATACAGAATTGTGCTATAGTTGTATGACTTATAATATTGTACTAACATTGTGGTAATACATAATTGTAACATTTTATGAACTGTTACAAAATATTGTGGTAATGCATAATTGTGTTGGCCTTATAAATGTAGTTATATTTTGTTAATGCAACTATTACATAAGTGTCTTGGCCTTATAATTGTAGTTAAAGTTACATAAAAGTTACATCTTGTTAATGCAACTGTTACATAAATGGTACATATTGTTTGTAGTTACATAATTGTAGTTAAAGTTACATAAAAGTTACATCTTGTTAATGCAACTGTTACATAAATGGTACATATTGTTTGTAGTTACATAATTGTAGTTAAAGTTACATAAAAGTTACATCTTGTTAATGCAACTGTTACATAAATTGGTACATATTGTTTGTAGTTACATAACTGTAGCAAGTGTAACATAATGCAATCGTTTCTTGTTACATAATTGTTACATATCGTTTGTCTGCGCTTTTTCTATGTTGTTCATGGTTGCATAATTACTGGCTAATTTCCTTGGGATACTTTTTTAAAGTTTAGTTTATATTGCACAGGTATTACTGAAAATGATATTATATAGCCCCATATTTTGTTATTTTATATAAAAAAATATATATACACTATACACAGTATTAACTATATACACTGACTTGTTGTTCACTTGTACCTATCGTGGGTAATATGTGTGTCAGCACTGTGTGGAAATCATTGTCTTCACGATTGTGTTGAAGATGTTCACTCTTGCTAACGTCATTTGTGTTGGCCATTTTTTTTTTTCTCTAGTTTACCTTGTAACTTAATTTATATGTTTCCACTAGGTAATTTTAATTAATAAATGTTTAATACAGTTCTTTTAATCGCTCACTGAGTAACTGTGATGGTATATTTTCTTTATTACTTTGTAGATATAATAATGTATAGCTGTATGTATGAAACACGTATTTTATGTAGGTATAAATGATAACACTCGTTGGTAGTAAATAAATGTTATAATAAATGAATGAATATATACAGTGTAGAATATTTATTGTTGGTGATTATTTAGTGTTTGAGTTATGCAGATAACTGAAGTAAGTATGTGTATTTAAGCTGTAACTACACAGCACGTTTTATATGTTTGTGCAGAAGCTTATTGTCTATCACTGTGTATTGTATAAATGAAGTAACTATGTAACTCACTAATTTTTACCGTGGTGGGAATGGTGTTAGTGATGGTGCAGGTGGTGAGTTGACTGACGTGGCGTCTTTTCAGCAAGCACGCATGATGACGTCGACTTCCCACACTGGTAGCTGTGGTGAGTGAATGAGTAGCGATGAGTAACTTGAGTGAAGACGAGTGAGTAGGATGAGTTATGAGTCGTGTCTCACTCTTCGTTTGTTTGTTTTGTTTTTCTTTGTCGATGTTTTGTCGGTCCTTTTCTCTTGTGATTTACTCGTTGTGGGATGAAGACTGCCGCTACTTGTAGGTGCGTGTAGAAGATTATACAGACGACTCGTAGAGTTGTTACTTGTAGTTGATTGTTGATGGTTGTAGTTCGTTGGTTCGTCGTAGAAATTTCAAGATTGTTTGTATCAATATATTGTTAAACTACTTGCAAGGCGTCCTGTGACCTCTTCACCTCTGCATCAGCATGATGATCGGGGAGACGGAGGGGGCGTTGGAGAGAACTGTCAGGAGCTATTTGTGAGTTGTTGGTTGTGAGAGGTATTCTTGTTTTCAATCTTGATATTTTGTAGGAATTCAATGTTGATTTGTACACGAGGTTCGTATACGTTCGCTGCCACCAAATGTCATAAAAGACTTTGTAGTTACTTGTAGTGGAGTTATATATATATATTAGACTTGTGGACGAGCGGTTGTTATACTTGAGTAGCTTTGTAAGTAGATAATCTTCTTTTCCATTTGTCATGTAGTGACAGGAGAGGTAAAGAATAGTATGGGACTATTTTTATTTGTCTTGGAAATATAAACAAGTCTCTCACACAGAGTGAAGTATAAAGTAGAGTCCCGCTAGCTAGCTATCTGTCTCGCTCTCTCTGTCTCTCTCTCAAGTTGCTAAGCCCTTCTCCCTGCGACCTGTCTGTTCTATGGCTAGCTTCCTTCTCCGCTCTCTTTCCTAAATTCTGGTGAAACAGGAGACGTATCACGTGTCTTCCCTGTGATTGGAAAGTTCTAGAAGCCTGTGTGTGAGTATGTGTGTGTGTTCACCTGGTGATCGCTGACCAACTAACTGCATCATCTCCTGACTCCTACTTCCTAGTCTGTCGTCAGCTTTTCCTCAGTGTAACTTGCAAGATCATTTCCCATTCCCAGGCTCGCATAGAGCTGTCTATCTATCTGTTTATCTACCTATCTATTATGATTTGTAATTATAATATGGACTCCCTCTCTCTCATATCCCTCTCCACACCATCCCTCCATCTCATCCTTGGCCTGCCTCAGTAAAATAAAGCAGTTTTCTACGTCTGTGATTACACTAAGGCGGGTCCAAGATAGAGAAGGACTATATAGATAAGAATGTGTGTTATTGTGAGTCCTAGATATGTTAAGTATGTGAGTTTCTGATAAGGCATACCTCTCTCGCCTTCCCCCCCCCACCCTCCCTCACCAACACACACACGTCACTGCGATATTTGTATTTAATGGGGATCGTGGTGGTAGGTGGTGGCGACCATCATCCACTCACTTGATGTAGTGCTGCCTACTTCTTCCTTCACCTTTATCATTCTTTTTCTGTGTCTGTCCTCTTCTCTTCCTATTTCTCCCATCTTTCCTGTCACTTCTTATTGCTTTTCTTTCCTTTTCAGGTGCCTTTACATTGAGTGAGAAGCCTAATGGTTTCTTGTAAGCCAGGAAACCATTTACAACGCTGGCTGGTAACCATATAACCAACCCATACGTGTTCCTTATGTGTTAGCAAGTGGGTTGGTGGAGGGCTAGTGCCCCTCCCTGTAAAACTACTAACTCAAAGACAAACGCCCTCCCCTTATGGGATTATGGCGTCTGGCTATGTACAGATAGACTGAATGTCAGTGCACTAAAATATGGATTACGGGTTAACAATAAAACAAAGCATCATTCTCAGAGTTAAAAGTAAACACCAATTAGGCTTTATATGGATCAAAAGCGCTTGGTCCTTCAGACTATCGCTCCCACAGGCAAGAATATTTCCACACACTGATCTTAGCTTTCCACTGCTTTATAATATCGTTCCTTTGAGCAAAAATACAGGTAAATTCTTAACGATAGGTCTTTGGTGCACTAAATGGCTCTACCTTAACCTCTTTCCTGCCCCTACACACCTCTCCCTCCAGGTAAAATTATTCAGGACAGGCGCCTGATTAGTGGTTTAACAGGTAACACTTGTGTCGGCGCGGTTACCATGTTAATGTATGCTTAAACACCTTGGATACCACCTCGTTACACGCGCACGCACTCACGCACGCACGCTCACACAGACACACACACACACACACACACACACACACACACACACACACACACACACACACACACACACACACACACACACACACACACACACACACACTAACTGTTCTCATTCATAAACTGCTTCACACTCACACACACTCACACTTGCTAGACAGGTAGGAAGATCATTTTGTGTACATGTTTAAATACA
>NC_137059.1:16754363-16794363 GCF_032717465.1 Coenobita brevimanus
CAACTAAATATTTAGTCCATACGCTCTTCAATTTTTACTTATTATGGAGGCTGGACCACCTAACTTTCTCCTCCCTCCCTCCCTTTCTCTCTCTCTGTCTCTCTGTCTCTGTCTGTCTCTCTCTCAACTAACTATTTTTTCCGTAAGCTCTTCAATTATTACTTATTATGAAAACTGGACCACCTTGTAATTCCCCCCCCCCCTCTCTCTCTCTCACACACACACACACACACACATTATGATGCCTGGACCACCTTCTAACTTTCTCTCCCATTTCCCTCTCTCTCTCTCTCTCTCTCTCTCTCTCTCTCTCTCTCTCACACACACACACACACACACACACACACACACACACATACACACACACACCTGGCCCTCAACATTCCAGCCCCGACGTTCGCATCAACATCACAATCATTCCAGAGTAACACAAGAAGAGGTGGAGCCCCGGAGCGCCCCTTGCACCCCGACCGACCACGGACACGGACGAGGGCGGGGTCGTTTGCGTAACTCCGCCTACGCCCACCTTTCCCGCCCACTCTCTTCTCCGCCCACTCTTTGTACTTTTATTCCTACCGCCTCTTTTCTCCCACGCATCTTCGACATTCCCCTCTTCCTTCTTCTTTCGCCTGAGTCTTCTTCATGTTCATGTGTGTGTGTGTGTGTGTGTGTGTGTGTGTGTGTGTGTGTGTGTGTGTGTGTGTGTGTGTTCTTGTTCTTATTCTTGAAGAATATTTTGAAAGAGACCTTCACTGTACTTAAATTATTCATCCCACATCATTTACTTTCACAAGATAAATCCTCCTGTCTACGACCTCCTCACTCCTCACTATATTCCATGGCCCGTATTCTCGTCAGTTGAGGAAGTTCCCTAACACCTTTTCCCAGGCGATTTATTTAGCTTACTACACCTTATCGTCCTCTTCTGTTACATAAATTCTTCCAATATCGCCACACTTTGCATGCATAACGTACAGCTGGATATTAGCCACCCATTTCCAAAAATAAATCGCTAGGGAAGAGGTGTTAGGTCACTCACGTAATCACACAAAGCTCTCTCTCTCTCTCTCTCTCTCTCTCTCTCTCTCTCTCTGGCACACACACACACACACACACACACACACACACACACACACAGATAAGCACAAACACAAAACATATATACACAACCATATACACATATACAAAACACACGGCAGATATTCTGTCTGTCTGTCTGTCTGTCTGTCTCTCTCTCTCTCTCTCTCTCTCTCTCTCCTTGAGGGATAAAAGCCACACACTGATGCCTTTAACAGTATGTAAATTTGGCTTCACCTCAACACAATGGTTCTGTAAGACTCGCTAAAGACGGAAATTTGTTAAGAATATATTATGCAACTTCCTGTACGATCTTTTATATCTATCTATTTTTCTATCTATCTATCTTTCAGTGTCTGTCTATCCATCTACCTGTCTGCCATTCTATTCTTCTATTTTCTATCGATCTATCTCTTTATCTATTCATCTATCCATCTATCTATCTGTCTTTCAGTTCCTATCTGCCTGTATGCCAGTCATTCTATTCATCTATCTGTCAATCTACTTTTCGTCTGTCTGGCTGCTCATTAAACCATCCATCCATCCCTCCCTCTCTCTCTCTCTCTCTCTCTCTCTACCTACCTACCTACCTACCTTTCTATCTATCTATCTATCTATCTATCTACATCCTATCAATCAATAAGTCTATCTATATCTATCTACATAATAACACAGCACCAGAAACTCCCTTACACTAAATAAATATAAAACACCAGACCATATACTGAACTAGCAGCAGAGATGGGAAAAATATTTATCTATGATGAGTAGGAGTGTCAGAGATAGAAATTACAATGCATGGAAATATTGCTATGGGAATTAGGAGATAGAGAGATGGAAATGCAGAGATGAGCTGGCTAGGAAATGCAGAGGTGGAGATCAAAAATGTGTTGGCTAAGGCCTAATTCACACTATAGGGATGGTCGCGCTCCGCTCTCGCTCCGCTCACGGTCCGGTCAAATATCATTACATGCATTTCAGTGGAAGCATTCACACTGGCAGTAACGGTCCAGGAACGCTCCGCTCACGATCCATTCAAAAGATATTTTGACCGGAGCGAGAGTGGACCGTGAGCGGAGCGAGAGTGGACCGTGAGCGGAGCGAGAGTGGACCGTGAGCGGAGCGAACCAACAATGTGAACACCCACCACGGTCTCGCTCCGCTCCGGTGTTGATTCAGCCCTCGTACGGACGTATACTGCTGCTCTGAGTCTCTTGAAAAGTTATATATATATATATACAGAGAGAGAGAGAGAGAGAGAGAGATTCCTGTTTTACGAGTACATCTAGCTGCACAGTAGTCTTCCTTACACTCTTCCCTAGCAACTTCATTTGAACATTACCCACTAGCTTTCTCTTGTATGTAAATTATTTCTTTTTAATATGGACATAGTTTACATAAATGAAAAACTAATCATTACTGAGGTGTCATATGCAGAATAAATCGCTAAGGGAGAGGCCCTGCGGAATCTCTAAACCCACAGTGAGCACGAAATATCATTCAGGGTGGACCGTAATTAGGGCTTCACTGGAAACTCGCCTGACAGTATCTTGTGTGTTGTGTGGACGGCTCAATATGCTGGTGTGGGCGTGGGTGTAGCAGTGGGAGTAGGAAATGAATAAGTGAGGCAGGATAGACACTGATAACGTTGATTTAGTCGTCCCCGCAAGACAAGAAATCGCCCGTATCTTAAGCGTTTGTGTACTTGGTTGTGTGTTATAGAGTTTACAGAGAAACTATTTGACTTTTTGCTGCGAGTCTCTCTCTCTCTCTCTCTCTCTCTCTCTCTCTCTCTCTCTCTCTCTCTCTCTCTCTCTCTCTCCTGAAATATCTAATGACCATTGACGGAGGATGTGTGACTCGTGAAAAGTCACACATTTTCCGTCAATGGTGGTGGGCTGCTGTTGAGGGAGAGGGGATGACGGGACCGTGAGCGAAGCGAGAGCGGACCGGACGTGTGAATGCACCAGGACCGTGAGCGGAGCGAGAGTGGAGCGTGACTGGAGCGTGACCATCCCTATGGTGTGAACAGGGCCTAAGAGTTGATGGGATGGAAGTGAAGAGTGATGAGCTGATCAGGAAGTGCAGAGGTAAGTATTATGGCAGTAGTGTGTGTGTGTGTGTGTGTGTGTGTGTGTGTGTGTGTGTGTGTGTGTGTGTGTGTGTGTGTGTGTGTGTGTGTGTGTGTGTGTGTGTGTGTGCAAGTATATGTTTAGCCAAGAGTATGTATGTACGTGTGTATGTATGTATGTAAGTATATGCAGGTGTGAGCTGAGTGAGCGTTGTCAGTGGAGGAGTGGGTGCGGACGTGAAAGAGCCGCTTCGTGCCATAACACACATTAGGATGCCAACACACGTCTCTCACCCCCACCCAAACACTTACACACACACACACACACACACACACACACACACACACACACACACTTCTCTATTTGCACTCGCACCACACCTGTCCTTGAAAACTGTCCTTTGTGTGTGTGTGTGTGTGTGTGTGTGTGTGTGTGTGTGTATGAAGGAGAGAGAGAGAGAGAGAGAGAGGGGGGGGTGCTGCTACATTCTTTATACTATAACATAACCAAAATTGTCATCTTTCAATCCTAAAAAATGAGATATAAGAATTCCACTCCTTATATATTTACTTGGAAACCTTAATCACACACCAAAATCTCTCACATTTTTCTGTCTATCTGTTTATCTATTGCCAAAGGCCTAAATCCCATAAGGGGTGGCCGCAAACAAATCACCTCCATGTCACCCTGTCCCCCGCCATTTCACTGCCCTGCTCCCAGCTCACACACCCCTCTCTCATATACCTCTCCACTCCAACCCCTCCATCTCATCCTTGGCCTCTCCCTCCCTCTCCCTCCACCTCACTACACTCTCCTTGTTAGTCTCTCACTCTCCATTCTCTCCACATGTCCAGACCACCACAGTGTGTTTCACTATTACACACATCAACCAGCGAGTCTCTTTAAGGAAAAATAATGACCATTTAGACAGAAGTTTTACGACACTTTGCTCCTGTATAAATTATTAAAGTATTGGTTAAGGTCTATAATAAATCCAGTCATTGGGTTAGAGAGAGAGAGAGAGAGAGAGAGTGGGTCTTGGTTCCTGCTTCGAGGCAACGCAGGCAGTCGGGTTGCTATTATTTTTTATGCAAAGAAAAATGAAACAAAGGCCAGGAGCCCGCAAATCGTTCCTTCCAAGAAAAAACAAAAACAGTACAAAAGAGCCAAATTCAAGATCCGTTCATTTCGCGATGCCTGGACACACTGCGTTTGAAAGACTGGAGATCATAGGAAGTAGGAAATACAGCCAGGGGGAGACAGTTCCAGAGCTGACCTGTTGCATACATGAAGGGCTGGGAGTAAAGGTTAACTCTTGCATTAGAGAGTTGGACAGAAAAAGGATGAGAGTTTGCTGCTAGACGGGTGCTAGACGGGTGAGGTGATGAGGCTATGATTTTATACGCCACTTACCTCTCCGCTACTGTCATGTCGTTTATTTTACTATCTTTGAGCGATTTTTACCTAGTTTCGGAGAGAGATTTTGATTTAGAGGGGTTAAATGTTGTATATACGCATTCACTCACTCACTCATTTATTTACACACACACACACACACACACACACACACAGTCACTCATCCACCATCACCCACACATATCCCCTCTCCTCCTCTCTCTCTCTCTCCAACCAACACATCCACACACACAAATCTCCAGTCACCATTTTTTTTTTTTATGTGTCTGACTCTGGGCATAGGCTTCACAGCCTGCTCTCAAGGCCCAACAGTCCTCCTACATACCATACACCTCCACTTGTCACCACTTCGGCGCTAACACCCACCGTCCATACTGAATACATGCTAGGGCTGTCTCATACAGGACTGGTGTATTGGTATTAGCGGGGATATTTTTACGTCATGTCGGCGGGTCTTCTGGTAGATCAGTAAAGTCTGATTTTATTAAATTCAAATCCTTAAACTGTTCCCTGCCCCAGCGGGGATTTGAACCTGGGTCCGGTAGGACTGCAGGCCACCTCTCTACCGACTGAGCCACCGCCTCCTCATTCCAATTCTACTGAAGGCCAAAGCATACCATCTCATACCAACGTCGTATTTTCAGAGATATACAAACATACTAGATGATATATTTCTGAGTGGGTTTGGGTATATCGCAACACTCCTTTCTTATTCATATATTCTGGACATACCTCAATATACTCGTGTGTTATTGAGGAGAAGTATAATAATGGATATAATTAACGTTTAAGAATATGCTGAGGTGTAATATGCTCTGTGTGTGTGTGAGAAAGAGAGAGAGAGAGAGAGAGAGAGAGAGAGAGAGAGAGAGACAGACAGACAGACAGACAGACGGACGGAAAGACGGACGGACGGACGGACGGACGGACAGACAGACAGACAGACAAAGACAGACATACAGGCAGACAGATACCTGGGAGAGAGAGAGAGAGAGAGAGAGAGACAGAGACAGAGACAGACAGACAGACAGACAGACAGATAGACAGATAGATAGACAGATAGACAGACAGATAGATAGGTACAGACGGTTTCCTTTCATCTAAGAGAACTATACCATTCGCAAAACTTAAGTGATTTTCAATACGCCTTTATGAGGAAGGAATACGTCTCCTTGGTTACTAGTCAAATTAAAACTCCAATCTGACTGCACCTGGCCATCAACTGGGATGCCAGGGGTTAGGGATCTGTCAGGCTAAATCGCTAATAGAAAGGCATTAAGATGAAATATTAGAGTTTACGATATTATTGCAGTGAAATTGATAACAGTGCCCACTCAACCTCTCTCTCTCTCTCTCTCTCTCTCTCTCTCTCTCTCTCTCTCTCTCTCTCTCTCTCTCTCACTCGTTTTATGGTCGGTTAAGAAAGCTCCCTAACACCTCTTCCTTACCGATTTATTTTTGGATATGGCTGGTTAATATCCTTTTGTTCGTTACTAATGCAGAGTATGGGTGATATTAGAATCATTTTAGCAACACAGAAAAGAACAAGGTGTAGTAAACAAACTTAATCGCCTAGGAAAAAGTGTTAGGGAGCTTTCTTAACTGACGAGAATACTATTATATAATTCGTGCAATGATAAGAATATAAAACAAGTCAAATATCGAAAAAGATAGAAGTAGACTTAAAAGGGTCTCTCTCTCTCTCTCTTAGACATGAAGCAAACTTTTCTCCAAGATCAGAAGCCAGAAGGAAAGTGCGTGCCACAATAAAATGCCTGGTACCTTTTCAATCAAGAGTAGCATTCCATGGTGTAGAGACGTGGGAAAAAATTCGTCTACACATCCACCATGTTCTAAATCTCCCTTTCCTCTGCTGGCTAATATTCCTGAGCACTGAGAGGCTTGGTGTGCTCCTCTGCCCATAGATGAGTCTCTCTGATATGATACGTAAGGGAGGAAAGTGACGGACATGCCCTAAGTGTGAAGCAGACGCAGAGGAATAGTAGGTGAACATTTGACTCTGATTGTACAAAGGGGCTATGTCGTTGTTGTTGTTGTTATTATTATTATTATTATTATTATTACTACTACTACTACTACTACTACACTACTACTACTAGTACTACTACTAATACTACTACTATTATTACCTCCGCCAAGGAGGTTATGTTTTCACCTCTGTCCGTTTGTTTGTTGGCTATTTGGTTTGTGAGCAGATTACACAAAAACTACTGGAAGCCACGAAACCTGGTAGAAGAATGGGCCTTGGCCCAGAATACACTCCACTGAATTTTGGTGCGGATCCGTATAAAGGTGCGGGTCCGGGATTTTTTTTTTTTTTTTTTTTCACTTTCTTTAACATTGCGAGATAGTGAGTTGGCGGAGGTATGCGCTCTACTGAGTGCCATTCTTGTTATTAGTATTAGTATTTTTAGTGGTAGGTGGGGGTGCTCACCATTCACTCAATCGATGTAGTGCTGCTCTTGGAGTGCCTGCCCTTTCCTCTCTTCCTTCCTTCCTTCTCTGTCATTCTTTCCTTCACTCTTTCCTCCTCCTTCTGTCTACAAGTGACTCTACACTGACTGACAATGCAAATGGTTTCCTGTACACCAGGACACCATTTACTACGCTGGGTGGTAACCATATAGCCAAATTATGGCGCCTGGTGGTTTAGTGAGTAATTACGGCACTCTAATCGGATTGAGCCGGTGAAGGTTTATATCCAAGGGATGGTTGGGGTTTATTGCTCACGTAATGCCACTCAGGGATGAGTAAGGCTGGTCACTCATCTTAAATGTCAGGACCAACTTGCCTAGCCCCGGGCTCCTACTCTCCACATGGGACAAAACTGGATTGGATGATGAATCAGTGAATGAATTACTACTACTACTACTACAGTATTACAACTACTACTACTACTATTACCACTACTACTACTATTACTACTACTACTACTACTACTGCAGCTCTTGTTACTTGTTTAAAGCAGTGCCACCTCGTGGAGGCGTCCCTCTCCACCACGCCAAAGGGACTATGACACCAACACAGCAGAGAGAGAGAGAGAGAGAGAGAGAGAGAGAAATATAAATCTACTGTAGTTTCATCTGCATGTCACCCCGGTAGACTGCAGGCTGAGGCTATCCCTCTCCTGTAGTCCACCATCTTCCTTTTGGGGGATAGGGAGGGAGTTGAGGGACGCTTGTATACCCAGGCAGTGAAGCCGACCAGTTATATCAGTGCCACCACGTGAAGGCGTCCCTCTCTCCTGTATAAACTTCTAAGAGGGTATTCAGTCCTCTTATTCATCCTATCAACATGAATTCAGTTCCTCGACAGGTGGAACTTGAATACATTATGGAAAAAAGGGAGGTAAGAGGATAGAGGCTTCTATTCTTCTTCAGACTCCCCTTGGATGAGAGAGAGAGAGAGAGAGAGAGAGAGAGAGAGACTGCAAGGCTTAGGACATGTTTACATCACTGTGTATAACGGAAAGTGTTTTTACTGTTCTCTTGTAAAGCATGGACGTTTTTGGCTGTGTGTGTGTGTGTGTGTGTGTGTGTGTGTGTGTGTGTGTGTGTGTGTGTGTGAGAGAGAGAGAGAGAGAGAGAGAGAGAGAAGCGAATTACACAGTATAATACCAGCCATACCTGATCATGATAATTCCACCACACACACAAACACACACCATTTCGCATAATCGCCCTTGCCTCTCACCTACTGAACACTTCAAGGTGATTTCTTAATTCTTAATGTAATCGCCTTAATTCTTAATGTAATCGCCTTAATTCTTAATGTAATCGCCTTAATTCTTAATGTAATCGCCGATCCAGCCCTGCCCCAAGCCGGTATCAAATGGATGTTAATTCGATGAGGTTTGATATTCCTGACGACTTAATCCGCCAATCCCCCTATTCTTCAGGATTACATCAGACACGTGTTTGGACTCTGTCTCCGTCCGTCCTTCTCTCCCTCCTTCCGTCCGTTCCTCCCTCTCTCTCTCTCTCTCTCTCTCTCTCTCTCTCTCTCTCTCCTCTTGTCTTTACTTTTCTCTCTTATCATCTCTATTTTTCTTTCTACAACTCTCTCTCTCTCTCTCTCTCTCTCTCTCTCTCTCTCTCTCTCTCTCTCTTCCTGTGTACCTTTAGCTTTCCATCTAACTACACTTGTTGCTATCACCTCTTCACACCGATAACTCTTTTACATAGATACTGATACACATTTGAACATCTTATATTGCCGCTGTTCGATGTGGATGTGATAGGAAGCGTTAGGAGAAACACATTATGGTGGTTTGGCCATGCGGAGAGGATGGACAGTGAGAGACTGACCAGGAGAGTGAGGGGGGGAGAGGGAGGGGGAGGCCAAGGATTAGATGGAGGGGTGGAGTGGAGAGGTATATGAGAGAGGGGTGTGTGAACCGGGAGCAGGGCAATGAAATGGCGGGGGGCAGGGCGACATGGAGGCGATTTGTTTGTGGCCACCCCTTACGGGATTAAGGCGTCTGGCAATAGATAGACAGATAGATAGACACTGCCACTGACAACGGGATATAACTCTTCAATGTAACTAAGGAATCTATACCTCTTTCACAATAACTTGGCTTAAGTTTACCCTCCATCATAAATGCTGAGTTGTAAGAATACACTGGCACCAGAATATGATGCTAGTCACGAAGAAGTCCATGGAAATGATGAAGTGCCGTAGTATTGTCTTTTTCTACCTCTAAGCTGCGTGAAATAAGCTGAAAGATGAAAACTGGGCCAAGTTAAGGTGAAAGAACTATAGTCTTATTGCACTTGTATTCTGAGCAGTGTCTATCCGATTGTAACCAAACTTGGTGAAAGGGTCGAGGATCAGCCAAGGGAATGACCTGAGTGTGTGTGAAAGAAAGGATGAAAGGGATACAGCAGAGGAGGGAGAATGATGGTGTGTGTGTGTGTGTGTGTGTGTGTGTGTGTGTGTGTGTGTGTGTGTGTGTGTGTGTGTGTGTGCGTACGTGTGTGTGTGTGTGTGTGCGTACGTGTGTGTGTGTGTGTGTGTGTGCGTACGTGTGTGTGTGTGTGTGTGTGTGCGTACGTGTGTGTGTGTATGTAATTCACCGGGTGGGTCAGGATCACTTGATGGTCGTGATCGTCAGCTTTTACCCTCCCGGAAGGGAGCTGAGAGCTCATATAGTCCGATCTAAGGGCAAGGCAGTGACCTTCACACACCCACACACCCGTCCCCTTGCTCAAGGGGGACAGTAACCACCCACTTCGTCAGTGAAACTTTTCCCAACCTGAGCGAGGCGCGAACTCCCGTCTACCAGATGGCAAGCGAGAACGTTACCACTGCGCCAGCGAGCGGTGTGTGTGTGTGTGTGTGTGTGTGTGTGTGTGTGTGTGTGTGTGTGTGTGTGTGTGTGTGTGTGTGTGTGTGTGTGTGTGTGTGTGTGTGTGTGTGTGTACCACCAATTACTTTTTCATATATATAAAGGAGAGATCTGTGAAATTGAATTAGGTAGAATGAGTCTCCTTTTAACTCTGTATGTTAATGTCCTTCCTTTATTATTTTCACTGTCAGCTCATTTATTTATTTATTTAGGCGACTTTATTGAGCTTAAGGGATACCTGTACTAGCAAGAGAGTTCACTTATTTACTTATACAAATACACTTAAGTAATCAGGATAATATCAAGAGGTTTGGTTCTGCTGAGAGACTTTGTACCCAGCGATAGGGTTAAAGTGCTGTTATAAGTGTTTTGAGTAGAGGTGTTTTGGTAGGGGAATCGTCTAGGTAGGTAGGTACGACACACACACACACACACACACACACACACACACACACACACCATCATTCTCCCTCCTCTGCTGTATCCCTTTCACACACACACACACACACACACACACCATCATTCTCCCTCCTCTGCTGTATCCCTTTCACACACACACACACACACACACACACACACACACACACACACACACACACACACCATCATTCTCCCTCCTCTGCTGTATCCCTTTCACACACACACACACACACACACACACACACACACACACACACACACACACACACACACACACACACACACACACCATCATTCTCCCTCCTCTGCTGTATCCCTTTCACACACACACACACACACACACACACCATCATTCTCCCTCCTCTGCTGTATCCCTTTCACACACACACACACACACACACACACACACACACACACACACACCATCATTCTCCCTCCTCTGCTGTATCCCTTTCACACACACACACACACACACACCATCATTCTCCCTCCTCTGCTGTATCCCTTTCACACACACACACACACACACACACACACACACACCACCATTCTCTCTCCTCTGCTGTGTCCCTTTCATCCTTTCAAACACACACACACACACACACACACACACACACACACACACACACACACACACAATACATAAAATTATCTCTACTGAACTGAACCAATATAGCATTTCATATCTATTTTTTACGTATTAACAATTGACTGTGAGGATTTCTGTCTAAGTCGATACTCTGATGACTTAATTCCGGAAGGGATAGCCACAAACAAATCGCCTCCACGTCACTCTGTCCTTTCCCAACGAGCTGCCCTTTCTCCAGCTCACCCTGCTTCACTCATACCTCTCCACCCCATTCCATCTCCTCTCTCTCTCTCTCTCTCTCTCTCTCAAATAAAATCCCGAAATTGTGCTCACGACAGGGAAAGGAGGCACGCCCTCCAGATGGCAGAATACGATTAAGGTGTGAATAAGTTGCATTTGTTGCGTGTGTGTGTGTGTGTGTGTGTGTGTGTGTGTGTGTGTGTGTGTGTGTGTGTGTGTGTGTGTGTGTGTGTGTGTGTGTTAGGAGGAGAGGCGAGGGTAGAGCAGAGAGGGGTGAGACGAGAGGGTGGGGGTGTGGGAAGCTGTGGGGGTGGGGAGAAGGGGGGGAGATATGAGGAGGAGGAGAAGGACGCAGTGTAATCTCCCTAACACCTTTTCCTAAGCGATTTATTTTGATTGTTACAACTTACTATCCTAATCTTTGTTATATAAATCCTTCAAACATTGGCATACTCTGCATAAATCACATACAAGTTGCTATTAACCAGCCGTATTAAAAAATGAATCGCTATGGAAGAGGTGTTAGGGAGCGTAGAAGTGGGTGAGGGGTGCTTGTGTGTGGGTAAAGGAGGGGAGGGGGAGGAGAGGTGAAGGGTGGTGTGTGGTGGTGTGGGGGTTGGTGTGTGAGGTGAGTGGTAGGTAGGCAGGTAGGTAGGTAGGTAGGAGAAGGATAAGTAGATGATAAGAGAAGGATGATGATGATGATGATGAGCAGAAGGAGGTGGAGGAGGAGGAGGAGGAGAAGAAGGAGGAGGAGGAGGAGACGAAGAAGAAGAGGTATAATAATAATCATAATAATAATAATAATAACAGTAATAATAATAATAATAATAATAATAATAACAATAATAATAATAAAGTCTTTAGATTAATAACTACAGGTTGCATAAAGTATTCCTGAGGCGAATAATCACTATCTTCACTGTTTCTCTACAATAAAAGTTCGCAACAAACTAATTTACATCCACGTGTGTGTGTGTGTGTGTGTGTGTGTGTGTGTGTGTGTGTGTGTGTGTGTGTGTGTGTGTGTGTGTGTGTGTGTGTGTGTGTGTGTGTGTGTGTGTGTGTGTGTGTGTGATCTGGTTTGGAAAAGATGGGTGGTGGGGTGTGGGGTGAAGAGGTGGGGGTGATCGGGGTGGGGGAGGAGAGGGCATGAATGGTGCTATGTGGGGGGAGGGTGAGGGTGAGGGGGAGATTGGTGAGGGGGTGGGGGGGAGGGGGGAGTGATGTTATAGTGTTGATCTACCAATGGGTCTGTGAGGCGCCGACCAGTCTCCTCCCCCCCCCTCTCTCTCTCTCCGTCTCCTCCTCTTCCTTGTCTCTCTCTTCTTTCATCTCCTGGTTTGTCATTCCTTCTCTATCTCTACTTCCTTCCCTCTCTACCTGCCCCCCTCCTCTCTCTCTCTCTCTCTCTCTCTCTCTCTCTCTCTCTCTCTCTCTCTCTCTTAATAAATAAATAAATAAATAAATAAATAAATAAATGAAAAAAAAAACTTTCCTTTAGCCTACTGTATACTGCAAGTTGGGATGAAAACTTTTTGAAACACTGTAGCTACATGTCTTCATTCCACACACACACACACACACACACACACACACACACACACACACACACACACACACACACACACACACACACACACACAGTCACTGGCCAAATTTTCTGTACATTTGGTCCACGATTTCAAAATGTCAACACGCCAAAAGCTTTATAATTTTTTGATCGATTGAAACATGAACTATGGTAGGTGGTGGCGACCATCATCCACTCACTTGATGTAGTGCTGCCTACTTCTTCCTTAGCCTTTATCATTCTTTTTCTGTGCCTGCCCTCCTCTCTTCCTATTTCTCACCATCATCCACTCACTTGATGTAGTGCTGCCTACTTCTTCCTTAGCCTTTATCATTCTTTTTCTGTGCCTGCCCTCCTCTCTTCCTATTTCTCACCATCATCCACTCACTTGATGTAGTGCTGCCTACTTCTTCCTTAGCCTTTATCATTCTTTTTCTGTGCCTGCCCTCCTCTCTTCCTATTTCTCACCATCATCCACTCACTTGATGTAGTGCTGCCTACTTCTTCCTCAGCCTTTATCATTCTTTTTCTGTGCCTGCCCTCC
The DNA here is from genome assembly GCF_032717465.1 of Coenobita brevimanus. Classification (NCBI taxonomy): domain Eukaryota; kingdom Metazoa; phylum Arthropoda; class Malacostraca; order Decapoda; family Coenobitidae; genus Coenobita; species Coenobita brevimanus. The sequence goes on from NC_137059.1 coordinate 16,767,666, forward strand.
TCTCTTCCTATTTCTCACCATCATCCACTCACTTGATGTAGTGCTGCCTACTTCTTCCTTCACCTTTATCATTCTTTTTCTGTGCCTGCCCTCCTCTCTTCCTATTTCTCACCATCATCCACTCACTTGATGTAGTGCTGCCTACTTCTTCCTTAGCCTTTATCATTCTTTTTCTGTGCCTGCCCTCCTCTCTTCCTATTTCTCACCATCATCCACTCAATTGATGTAGTGCTGCCTACTTCTTCCTTAGCCTTTATCATTCTTTTTCTGTGCCTGCCCTCCTCTCTTCCTATTTCTCACCATCATCCACTCACTTGATGTAGTGCTGCCTACTTCTTCCTTAGCCTTTATCATTCTTTTTCTGTGCCTGCCCTCCTCTCTTCCTATTTCTCACCATCATCCACTCACTTGATGTAGTGCTGCCTACTTCTTCCTTCACCTTTATCATTCTTTTTCTGTGCCTGCCCTCCTCTCTTCCTATTTCTCACCATCATCCACTCACTTGATGTAGTGCTGCCTACTTCTTCCTTAGCCTTTATCATTCTTTTTCTGTGCCTGCCCTCCTCTCTTCCTATTTCTCACCATCATCCACTCACTTGATGTAGTGCTGCCTACTTCTTCCTTAGCCTTTATCATTCTTTTTCTGTGCCTGCCCTCCTCTCTTCCTATTTCTCACCATCATCCACTCACTTGATGTAGTGCTGCCTACTTCTTCCTTAGCCTTTATCATTCTTTTTCTGTGCCTGCCCTCCTCTCTTCCTATTTCTCACCATCATCCACTCACTTGATGTAGTGCTGCCTACTTCTTCCTTCACCTTTATCATTCTTTTTCTGTGCCTGCCCTCCTCTCTTCCTATTTCTCACCATCATCCACTCACTTGATGTAGTGCTGCCTACTTCTTCCTTAGCCTTTATCATTCTTTTTCTGTGCCTGCCCTCCTCTCTTCCTATTTCTCACCATCATCCACTCACTTGATGTAGTGCTGCCTACTTCTTCCTTAGCCTTTATCATTCTTTTTCTGTGCCTGCCCTCCTCTCTTCCTATTTCTCACCATCATCCACTCACTTGATGTAGTGCTGCCTACTTCTTCCTTAGCCTTTATCATTCTTTTTCTGTGCCTGCCCTCCTCTCTTCCTATTTCTCACCATCATCCACTCACTTGATGTAGTGCTGCCTACTTCTTCCTCAGCCTTTATCATTCTTTTTCTGTGCCTGCCCTCCTCTCTTCCTATTTCTCACCATCATCCACTCATGGATGGGGTAAGGTAGGGTAGTGGATGTTGGAGTGGCCCTGGTGAGAGAGGATAGTGTTTGGAAACTCCCTGTACTGTTGTTTGCAGATGATACTGTGTTGTTGAGTGAAGACGAAGGGGAGCTGCAAGGCTCGGTGGATGAGTTTGAGAGAGTGTGTAAGAAACGGAACCTAAAGGTGAATGTAGGGAAGAGTAAAGTGATGGTCTTTGAGAGAGGTGAAGTTAGTGAATGTACAGCGAGGTTAGATGGTGAGGAATTGGAAAATGTGAGTACGTTTAAGTATTTGGGTAGTGTGATGAGTAAGGATGGAGGTTTGGAGGGTGAAGTGCTTGAAAGGGTACAGCAGGGAAGAAAGGTTGCTGGTTCCTTGAAAGCAGTGATAAGAAACAGGGAAGTGAGCATGGAAGTGAAAAAGTTACTACATGACAGTATTGTGATACCAACTCTAACGTACGGAAGTGAAGCTTGGACATTGTTGGAAGGACACAAGTCAAGAGTGAGAGCAGTGGAAATGAGTTATTTAAGAGGAGCCTGTGGAGTCACGTGGAGAGACAGGCTGACGAATGAGGATATAAAGGAGCGTTGTGGTGTGGATGTGGATGTGATAGGAAGCGTTATGAGGAACACACTGAGGTGGTTTGGCCATGTGGAGAGGATGGAGGGTGAGAGACTGACGAAGAGAGTGTATGTGAGTGAGGTGGAGGGGGGAAGAGGGAGGGGGAGGCCGAGGATGAGATGGAGGGATGGGGTGGAGAGGTATATGAGAGAGGGGGGTGTGAGTTGGGAGCAGGGCAGTGAAATGGCGGGGGACAGGGCGACTTGGAGGCGATTTGTTTGTGGCCACCCCAAACGGGATTGAGGCGTCTGGCAATAGAATAGATCCACTCACTTGATGTAGTGCTGCCTACTTCTTCCTCAGCCTTTATCATTCTTTTTCTGTGCCTGCCCTCCTCTCTTCCTATTTCTCACCATCATCCACTCACTTGATGTAGTGCTGCCTACTTCTTCCTCAGCCTTTATCATTCTTTTTCTGTGCCTCCCCTCCTCTCTTCCTATTTCTCCCATCTTTCCTGTCACTTCTTATTGCTTTCTTTCCTTTACAGGTGGCTTTACATTGAGTGACAAGCCAAATGATTTCCTGTAAGCCAAGAAACCATTTACAACGCTGGGTGGTAACCATATCACCAAACAATACGTGCTCCCTACGTGTCAACAAGCGGGTTGGTGGAGGGTTAGTGCCCCTCCCCGTAAAACAAATAACTCAAAGTCAAATGGCCACCCCTTACGGGATTACAGCGTCTGGCAATAGATAGACTGATAGACAGATAGATAGAAACATGAACTTCCTCAGTATCTAGAGAGAGTTTTCTTTCTAACCTGACAAAATTTAACTAATTTTTTCAGCGCTATTGATGGGCAAGTGTAGTCAGATGTGTGTGTGTGTGTGTGTGTGTGTGTGTGTGTGTGTGTGTGTGTGTGTGTGTGTGTGTGTGTGTGTGTGTGTGTGTGTGTGTGTGTGTGTGTGTGTGTGTGTGTGTGTGTGTGTGTGTGCAAGGAAGAAGGAACCAAAGGCCAGAATCCAGCAAAATTGTTCCCACCAAGAAATAACAAAAACAAGATAACAGAGTCAAAGTCAAGATCTGGACACACTGCGTTTGAAAGACTGGAGGTCATAGGCAGTAGGAAATACAGACAGAGGGAGACAGTTCCAGAGTTGACCTGTTGCATACATGAAGGACTGGGAGTATCGATTATCTTTTGCATTAGAGAGTTGGACAGACTGGATGGCTAATTTTACTACAGTTCTTTTACCTCAACTTGGCCCAGATTTTCGTCTTTTTGCATCTAAAAGGGTGTATGTAGGTGAGGTGGAGGGAGGGAGAGGGAGGGGTAGACCAAGGATGAGGTGGAGGGATGGAGTTGAGAGGTATATGAGGGAGGGGGGGGTGAGTTGGGGGGAGGGGAGTCAAATGGTGGGTGATAGAGTGACTTGGAGGCGTTTTGTCTGCGGCCACCCTTTGCGGGATTAGGGCGTCGGGCTATAGATAGATAGATAGCATCTTATTTCACATACTTCAGCGACATCTTCGTGACTAGCATCATATTCTGGTATTAATCTATTGCTACAACTCAGCACTCAAGCTGGAGAGACATTTTTTGGCTAATTTGGAGAAAAAGAGGTATAGTAACCAAGGAGACTCATTCCTATTTCATAATTGGGGTTCAGCAAAAATTCATGCAACTACGATTTAACGAAGGTGTGAGAATGACCCAGTCCCGTCAGGTAAACTAATTAAGGTGAATCTAATAATAGACAGGTATCAAAAGGATGGAGTGGAGAGGTATATGAGAGAGGAGGGTGTGAGCTGGAAGCAAGGCAGTGAAGTGGCGGGGGACAGGGCGACATGGAGGCGATTTGTTTGTGGCCACCCCTTACGGGATTAAGGCGTCTGGCAATAGATAGATAGATAGATCAAAAGAAGTCAATTCTTGTATTGCGCCTTCAAGGAGTCCAATGGCTAGGCAAACCAGGAATATAAACAGATTAAATATTTAAGTTTACTCTCTTCTCTATGACGTATTCTTAGTATTATTATCAAAGCCACATGAAGTTTTATCAATCCCACAAGCTCAAGGCACTCTCTCTCAATCCCTCTGGCCCCAACCCCAAAGCCAATCCCTCAAGGCACCTCATCATCCCCCTTACTACCATCACCAACGATTTCTTGAAGGCTCTTGCACGATTCAGATATCTCGTTAAGATTTCTCTACCTGGGATTTGCGAGGGGATTATGTCTTGTTGCCGTGTCGTATTAAGCGCCATGAAAATCCTAATAAGGCTGTGAATAGGTAAGGCTTTTGTGCAGCTAAATCCTGCTTTTCAGAGTTGTTATATTTCATGATTTTGAGGTTGCGCAGATTAGAAGGAGGAGGAGGAGGAGGAAGGAAAAGAAGAAGAAAGAGGAGGAGGTGGAGGAAAAGAAGAAGAAAGAGGAGAAGGAGGAAGGAAAAGAAGAAAGAGGAGGAGGAGGAAGGAAAAGAAGAAAGAGGAGGAGAAAGATGGAAAAGAAGAAGAAAGAGGAGGAAAAGGAAGGAAAAGAAGAAGAAAGAAGAGGAGGAGGAAGACGAAGAAAGAGGAGGAGGAGGAAGAGGAGGAGAGATTTCCGATAAAGGTGTTTTGAATTAGTAATTGGCGATGTGCGTTTTCTTCCCTACTCAGCGTCATTATGTTTACACTGCCACAAGGCCCTTTAATTTACCCTCTGACTGCATTTGGTGGCAGCCATCATCCACTCACTTGATGTAGTGCTGCCTACTTCTTCCTTCACCTTTATTATACTTTTCTGTGTCTGTCCTCCTTTCTTCCTATTTCTCACCATCATCCACTCACTTGATGTAGTGCTGCCTACTTCTTCCTTAGCCTTTATCATTCTTTTTCTGTGCCTGTCCTCCTCTCTTCCTATTTCTCACCATCATCCACTCACTTGATGTAGTGCTGCCTACTTCTTCCTTAGCCTTTATCATTCTTTTTCTGTGCCTGTCCTCCTCTCTTCCTATTTCTCACCATCATCCACTCACTTGATGTAGTGCTGCCTACTTCTTCCTTAGCCTTTATCATTCTTTTTCTGTGCCTGTCCTCCTCTCTTCCTATTTCTCCCATCTTTCCTGTCACTTCTTATTGCTTTTCTTTCCTTTACAGGTGGCTTTACATTGAGTGACAAGCCAAATGATTTCCTGTAAGCCAAGAAACCATTTACAACGCTGGGTAGTAACCATATCACCAAACAATACGTGCTCCCTACGTGTCAACAAGTGGGTTGGTGTAGCGTTAGTGCCCCTCCCTGTAAAACAAATAACTTAAAGACAAACAGCCACCCCTTACGGGATTATGGCGTCTGGCTATAGACAGATAAAGACATAGATAAATAGACAGATAGAGAGATAAACAAACAGATAGCTAGCTAGCTAGATAGATAGATGGATGGATGGATGGATGGATAATTACACAGACAGATAGATAGATAGATAGATAGACAGTATTCTTGTGCAACCTTTAAACCTTGAATCCACTGATGTATTTCTCCCATTAATTCTCCTGTATACAGACGATTTCATTCAGCTCAAGATAGGGTTCTGGGCACTGTCATCCCCTCTTCTCTCAGCTGCGTAAAATCGTCTGGGAATTACGGAAATAATCCTGTATAATTCGCCACACCAAATGCTGGGGTTAAGCAGCTCCCTAGCACCTGTTCCTAACCCGCTTATCTCTGCACTGATATTTATTTGTTAATCGAACTTTTTTCCTCCTCCTCCTCCTTTTTCTTCCTCCTCCTCCTCCTCCTTCTTCGTCATCGTCGTCGTCTTCTTCTTCTTCCTCCTCCTCCTCCTCCTTTTTCTTCTTCTTCCTCCTCCTCCTCCTCCTTTTTCTTCTTCTTCCTCCTCCTCCTCCTCCTTTTTCTTCTTCTTCCTCCTCCTCCTCCTCCTTTTTCTTCTTCTTCCTCCTCCTCCTTCTCCTCCTATTTTTCTTCCTCTTCTTCTTCTTCTTTTCCTTCTTCTTCCTCCTCCTCCTCCTCCTTCTTCGTCATCGTCGTCGTCTTCTTCTTCTTCCTCCTCCTCCTCCTCCTTTTTCTTCTTCTTCTTCTTCTCCTCCTCCTCCTCCTCCTCCTGTTCTTCTTCTTCGTCTTTTTTTTCTTCTTCTTCCTCTTCCTCCTCCTCCTCCTCCTTCTTATTCTTCGTCTTCTTCTTCTTCTTCTTCCTCTTCCTCCTCCTCCTCATTCTTCTTCTTCTTCTTCTTCTTCTTCTTCCTCCTCCTCCTTCTTCTTCTTCTTCTTCTTCTTTCTCCTCCACCTCCTTCTTTTTCCTCTTCCTCCTCCTCTTCCTTCAACAACTCCGCACACAGGATATGAAGCCCGTTCTCGAGGTCTACATTTTAACATATCCAGATAATGTAACCTCTCCACAAAGAATGCAGAGTTGTAAGATTGATATAATTATAATATAGAACTACGTATTACAAAACCTCAACTCCACTTAAATTACAACCTCGAATTTGCTCTCTCTCTCTCTCTCTCTCTCTCTCTCTCTCTCTCTCTCTCTCTCTCTCTCTCTCTCTCTCACACACACACACACACACACACACACACACACACACACGTTCCTACTTTCAATTCTACCATTCTGAACTGGAAGAATTGAAAGCAGGATTGTGTGTGTGTGTGTGTGTGTGTGTGTGTGTGTGTGTGTGTGTGTGTGTGTGTGTGTGTGTGTGTGTATCAGTTTTAGTTCGGACATAATTTACATCAACAACATTCACGAAACTACTGATGTGTGGAGAGTGAGAGACTAACAAGGAGAGTGTATGCGAGTCCGTTGGAGGGGGGGAGAAGAGGGAGGGAGAGACAGAAAATGGGATGAAGGGATGGAGTGGAGAGGTATACTGAGAGAGGGGGGTGTGAGCTGGGGGGAGGGCAGTGAAACGGCAGGGGACAGGGCGACATGGAGGTGATATGTTTGTGGCCACCCCTTACGGAATTAAGGCGTCTGGATATAGACAGATAGATAGACAGACAGTATGGTGCAAAATAAATCACTTACGTACAGACATAACGAAATCTACAAAATCGCTTAGAATCCGGCCCCCACGTGTCAGGGAGCCTCCTACGCCTACGAGCACATGTCCTGGGGGGTTGAGAGGGGGGAGTCTGCTGCTGCCTTTTATTTCTTTTCTTTTTTTACCCCTGGCTATGAAACACTGACGTCTCTTTTGACAGGTGGTCCAATACACCCTGTGAATCAACACCTTCAAGGCCTGGGTGGGGTGGGGGACGTTGTGGGTGTAGGTGGAGGTGGGGGAGAAGGTGTGGGTGGAGGGATGGGTGGGAGATGTGGATGGGGTGTGTGAAGGTGGGGATGGGGGTGTGTGGGTGGAGGTGTGGGTGTGTAGAAGGGTGGGGTGTGGGTGTGGAGAAGGGTGGGGGTAAAGGTGTGCGGATGGGTGGGAGGTGTGGATGTGGGAATAGGTTGGGGTGCGGATGTGGGGATGGCTGGGAGGTGTGAATGTGGGGATGGGTGGAAGGTGTGGATGTGGGGATGGGTGGAAGGTGTGGATGTGGGGATGGGTGGGGGTGAGGGAGTGGGAATGGGTTGAGGTGTGGCTGTGGGAATGGGTGGGGTGGAGGTGTGAATGCAGGGATGGGTGGGGATGAGGGTGGATTCTTGGGGGAGTGGCAAGCTGAAAGTGGGTGTGGGGTGGGTGGGGATGGGTTGCAAAGTTTGTGGGAGTGTGGGTGGGTTTGTGCGGGAGTGAGAAGCTGTTAATGGGGATTGGGTGTGAGGTGATTGGTGGGTGGGTGTGGAAATGGGTGGGGAGATGGGAACTGTAAGTCGGTGTGGAGATGGGTGGCGATGGGGGTAGCTGTGGATGAGAGGTACAAATAATCATAACAAAGTAACGCATGAACACTCTCCATATCCATAACATCATTAAGAGTATTACACACACACACACACACACACACACACACACACACACACACACACACACACACACACACACACACACACACACACACACACACACACACACACACACACACACACCTAAAACACCCACTAAATCATGAGAAAAGGACAGACTCAACAAACTCTTTCAATATGAGATGCCTTTTTTTCCTTAACTTTAATAAAATACACATAAATATACATCACCTGGAGTCGATGGGTTAATAAGTTGGTGTGTGAAGGGTAAGGGTTATTTATAGGTGGGTGGGCGTAGGGTATGGGTGGAGAGAGAGGTGCTACTGATGAGTGTTTGGTGGGGTGGAAGGGTAGGAGGAAGAAATGGAAGAATTACGAAAATGAAAGTACGATGGAGAAGGGAGGACGGATGGATGGATGGATGGAGGGAGGGAGGGAGGGATGGATGGATGGATGGATGGATGGAGGGAGGGAGGGAGGGAGGGAGGGTGAGGTGGATGGATGGATGAAGGAAGGAAGGAAGGAAGGGAGGATGGATGGATGGAGGGAGGGATGGATGGATGGATGGATGGAAGGAAGGAAGGAAGGAAGGAAGGTTATGGATGGATGGATGGATGGATGGATGGATGGAAGGAAGGAAGGAAGAACGGACAGATGGATGGATGGATGGAAGAGTTGAAAATGGAAGTGAGAGAGGCTAAGTAGAATGGAAGGACTGCGAAAATGAAAGAGTCGGGGAGTGGACAGGGAGGATGGATGGATGGATGGAATAGACGGGCTGCATGAATGAAAGTGGGTGAGAAAGGAAAGGTGAGATGGATGGATAGAAGAGTTGAGGGTAAGCAAGGGATGGTGGAAGTGCTAGAAGAAAAGTGTAAGGAACAGGAAAGGGAGAAGTGTGTGTGTGTGTGTGTGTGTGTGTGTGTGTGTGTGTGTGTGTGTGTGTGTGTGTAATTCACCAGGTCGGTCAGGATCACTTGATGGTCGTGATCGTCAGCTTTTACCCTCCCGGAAGGGAGCTGAGAGCTCATATAGTCCGATCTAAGGGCAAGGCTGTGACCTTCACACACGCACACACCCGTCCCCTTGCTCAAGGGGAACAGTAACCACCCACTTCGTCAGTGAAACTTTTCGCAACCTGAGCGAGGCGCGAACTTCCGTCTACCAGTTGGCAAGCGGGAACGTTACCACTGCACCAGCGAGCGGTGTGTGTGTGTGTGAGAGAGAGAGAGAGAGAGAGAGAGAGAGAGGCTGTAAGAGACATGTAAACATGACTTAGGTTAGAGAGACTGCAGGGACTGTAACGTTAGGTGGATGGGAGAGAGAGAGAGAGAGAGAGAGAGAGAGAGGAGAAAGGCCTGGAGTTACAGAGAAGGTGCAAATTATTGAAGGAAGTGAGTGAGAATGAACTCGTGGTTGAGTGAAAATGTGGATGTGGGTGTGGGTTTGGATGTGGGTGGGTGTGGGTTTGGATGTGGGTGGGTGTGGGTGTGGGCGTGTGTGAGTATAGGTGGGTAGGAGTGGGTTTCTGTGAGTGGGGATGGGATGATGATGTAGATGGATGTGGGTGTAGGTGGGCAGGTGGGTGTGAGTGGGTGTGGGTGTGAGTGGGTGTGGGTGTAGGTGGGTGTGAGTGGGTGTGGGTGTAGATGGGCAGGTGGGTGTAAGTGGATTTGGGTGTAGGTGGGCAGGTGGGTGTGAATGAGTGTGGGTGTAGGTGGGCAGGTGGGTGAGTGGGTGTGGGTATAGGTGGGCAGGTGGGTGAGTGGGTGTGGGTGTAGGTGGGTGAGTGGGTGTGGGTGTAGGTGGGCAGGTGGGTGTGAGTGGGTGTGGGTGTAGGTGGGCAGGTGGGTGGATGTTGGTGTGGGTGTAGGTGGGCAGGTGGGTGTGAGTGTGGAAGTGGGTGTGGGTGTGGGTGTGGAAGTTGGTGTGGGTGTGGAAGTGGGTGTGGGTGTGGTTATGGGTGTGGGTGTGGGTGTGGTTATGGGTGTGGTTGTGGTTGTGGGTGTGGTTGTGGGTGTGGTTGTGGGTGTGGATGTGGTTGTGGGTGTGGTTGTGGGTGTGGGTGTGGTTGTGGGTGTAAGTGGGCAGGTGGGTGTGAGTGGGTATGGGTGTAAGTGGGCAGGTGGGTGTGAGTGGGTGTGGGTGTAGGTGGGCAGGTGGGTGTGGGTGTAGGTAGGTGCAAGGGGGTGTAAGTGGGTGTAGGTGGGTGTAAGTGGATGTAGGTGAGTGTAAGTGGGTGTAGGTGAGCAAGTGGGTGTAGGTGAGTGTAAGTGGGTGTGTCATAAAAAGACTTTGTATTTACTTGTAGAGAAGTTATATATATTAGACTTGTGGACGAGCGGTTGTTATACTTGAGTTGTTTGTAAGTAGATAATTTTGGTTCCCTTTTGTCATGCAATGACAGGAGAGGTAAAGAATAGTATGGGACTATTTTTATTTGTCTTGGAAATATTAACAAGTCTCTCACACACGAGTGAGTATAAGTAGAGTCCCGCGAGCTACCTCCCTGTCTCGCTCTCTCTCTCTCTCTCTTCCAAGTTGCTAAGCCTTTCTCCCCACTACCTGCCGATTCTATGGCCTGTCTCTTTCCGAGCTCTCTTTCCTAAATTCTGGTGTAGCAGGGGTCGTGTCACGTGTGTTCACTGTGGTTGGAAAGTTCTAGAAGCCTGTGTGTGAGTATGTGTGTATGTGTGTTTATGGTCACGAGGCACTGTCGTGTGCCTATAAAGCATTCCTTGAGTTAAGAGTGTGTAAGCATGTTTAGCATTGCTTGATTCTCGCAGACACAATACCTTCTCATCATCTGACTTCCTGCTTCTATCTGTCTCTCTATCTATCTATTTATCTATTATGATTTGTAATTATAATATGGAGTCCTAACAGGTGTAGGTGAATGTAAGTGGGTGTAGGTGGTTGTAAGTGGGTGTAGGTGAGTGTAAGTGGGTACAGGTGGGTGTAAATGGGTGTAGGTGGGTGTAAGTGGGCGTAGGTGGGTGTAAGTGGGTGTAGGTGGGTGTAAATGGGTGTAGGTTGGTGCAAGTGGGTGAAGGTGAGTGTAAGTGGGTGTAAGTGGGTGTTTGAGGGCACCTGGCCTTTGGTTCCTTCTTCCTTGCATAAAAAAAAAAGGGAGTGGAATTGTGTGTACGTGGGAATAAGTGGGTGTAGGTGGGTGGAGGCAAGTGTATGTGGGTGTAAGTGGGTGTAGGCAAGGTCGTAAGTGGGTGTAGTGGGTGGACAGTGGGACTCAAATGCACCACCACATAAGGACATACTGAACAGGGAAGTGATGTGGAATGAGTCGACAAGTGGGTGGGAAAAAGGAAGAGGGTGTAGGTGGGTGTAAGTGTGGCGGGGTGTGGGTGGGTGGGAATGAGGGACTAGGTGGACAGATATGAGACTGAGGGTGTAGGTGGGTGGAAGTGGGTGGAGGAGAGAGATGAGAATGAATGTTTAGGTGGGTGTAAGACGGTGGGAACTAAGGGTGACTGAAGTGGATGGAAGTTGAGAATGTGGGTGTAGATGGGTGTGAGTGTGAGTTGAAGGAGAGGGTGTAGGTGGGTGTAAGTGGGTGGGAGTTGTGTGGTGGTGCAAGTGGGTGAGAGTTAACACCATCACTATAACAGATCTCTCTTACCCCATCAACAACACAGGTATCTAATCAGGAATTCATCTCTGTCTGTCTGTCACCAAACTATTCCAGCAAAGGAATTTAGCTTTCACAATATTTCCCCTTAAGAGGCGTTTACTCACTAAGGTACTAGACTCAGGTTGTGGCCAGAATACCCAATATTAGGTAACGCCCCTTAATATCTAGCTTTAAGGTAGGGGGAGAAGGAATTAAAGTATTTCTCCAGAGCCAACAGAGCGATAAAGTTCACTAAAAAATGGTTCTGATCTCTGAAACTGGTCATATACCCATTAAAATTACCAGGCTGTAGCAATTCTACTCCAATTTACGACAACGCAGTCAGGTGGCCAAGGTGTGGGCGGATGTAGGGATGGGGTGGGCTGGGTGTATCAAGGTTAGGTGTGGGTGTACAGGACAATACACTGGGGTGAATACAACTCCCCCATACGGACAAAGTGTAGCCAGAAGAAGTAGGCAACAGCGGCAGTCACATAAACTCACATCATGATTGTTATTGTGAGAGGAGGGTCGATGGGGGAGGTAGTGAGGCTGTAATAATTAAGTGAGAGAGAGAGAGAGAGAGAGAGAGAGAGAGAGAGAGAGAGAGAGTGTAGGAGGGGGTGTAGTCTCCTTGATGAGTATGTGTGTGTGGCAAGGGAGGAATTTCCGGGTTACGTGTAAGTGTACGTGTGCGTAAGAGTGATGAGCCTTGATGGTGAGAAATTAAGTGTGCACATAGTCCTGTGTGTGTGTGTGTGTGTGTGTGTGTGTGTGTGTGTGTGTGTGTGTGTGTGTGTAAGAGGGGGTGTAGTCTCCTTGATGTGTATGTGTGTGTGGCAAGGGAGGAATTTCCTGATTACGTGTACGTGTATGCGTGTGTATCAGGGATGAGCCTTGATGGTGAGAAATTAAGTGTGCACATAGTCCTGTGTGTGTGTGTGTGTGTGTGTGTGTGTGTGTGTGTGTGTGTGTGTGTGTGTGTGGTGTGGCAGTATGGTATATCGTATGATATTATGGTATATCATGGAGTGACAGAGAAGTTAATATGGTATGGTATGGATGGAATTAGGTATATGTGTGTGGTATGGTGTGGGTATGTCAGGTATGGTATGGGGTATGATGTATGGGGGTGTGAGGGCTGTGGTAGTTGTGTGGTAGTAGTGTGGTGGTGATGTAGTGGTGGTGTGGTGGTGTGGTATGTGAAGGAGTAGCGGGGTTCACAGTACAACGGGTCACAACCTTCCTTAACCCTCATCAGAAGGTATTGTGAAGGGAGGGAGACAGCCCCTACCAGCAGGATCAGCCAGGAAGTGAGATGGATGCCTGCCAGGCCTCACAGTTGGGGTCAAAAGTTTTCAGGTCGAGGCATAGTCGGGATCATTACTCGCGCCCTCTCCTAGCGAGTTGTGGAGTGGGAGAAAGAGTGGGGTGAGTGGGAGGGAGTAAGTAGGCCTGGCTGGGAGGAAGAACAAGAAGAAAGGAGAATAGAAAAAGATAAAGAAATTTGACTTTGGATTCAATGGACAGAGATTTTGACTCACCTCGTGGCGTGTCCAAAAAACTGAATGGAATAGCATGTTCTAAAGTCTGTCTGTCTTTCTATTGCCAGACGCCTTAATCCCGTAAGGGGTGGCCACAAACAAATCGTCTCTATGTCGCTCTGTCCCCAGCCATTTCACTGCCCTGCTCCCAGCTCACACCCCTCTCTCATATACCTCTCCACTCCATCCCTCCATCCCATTCTTGGCCTCCCCCTCCCTTTCCCCCCTCCACCTCACTCACATACACTCTCCTCGTCAGTCTCTCACTCTCCATCCTCTCCACATGGTCAGTGACATCAGATTAAAGTGGTAAAACTAAAAACATTACAAAGATTCTATTACTGAGGCAAAATTAATCTAGAAAATAATTTAGATTTCTTTTCCTTGCCTTTAACTCCCTTACTAACTGCTCATCCTACTGCTAGGCCTAAGAGGGACGCCTGCACGTGGTGGCACTGATATAACTGGATGGAGAGAGAGCCTGGTTATGCAAACGTCCCTCAACTCCCTCCCTCTCCCAGAAAAAGGCAGCTCCATCCTGAAGTCTACTGGGTTCACTCTGAAATGAGTCTGGGGTCAAAGTGGTAATAAATTACACACACACACAAACACACATCTCAGCTCATTGTATGACCAGGCGTAGTTAGGCTGGAAGGTCGATTTGACTAGTAACCAAGGAGACTCATTCCTACTTCATAACTATACTCATCCAACCAAGGCTATGTATTAAAGAAATCTCCAGTAGTAACCAAGGAGACGCATCCCTCCTTTATAACAAAGATCTCATTAAATAACATAAATTAAGGACACTTAATTGGCCCAGTTCCGTCATATGGAAGCAGTGTCGTTTTGTAAGTGGCTTTAGAAACTCCCTAACACTTCTTCCTTAGCGATTTATTTCATTACACCTCAGTATCTTCCTGATACAATGATGCCAATTAAGCCAACGTCAAAAAAAGGTAAATAAGATACAAGAGAATGTTATGGTGCAATACGCAAAATAAGTCTCCCGTGCCGCTTCAACACAGGCCTATCCCTCCCCAGCTAAACCCAAGGCCTTGTATGGGCCTTGGTTATACCCCGGGTCCTAAGATGGTCACTCAGCGCCATATTTGTGTGGTACAGGCCGCGCATTCTTCTTCCTTTCACATTTATGGTCATACAGTACGTCTATATGGTAAGCTGGTGCTCAGTACGTCTATATGGTAAGCTGGTACGGGAAGCTTCGTAGTTCCTCTCTCTGACTGATTTATCTTCATCGCCAAGCCTTAATATTCTCATAGACAAAACTGATATCGCTATCAATAAATTCCTCCAACCATCTAATGAGTTTATTCAGCTTAAGAGACATCTATAATTCTTTCACCTCAACTTGGCCCAGATTTTCGTCCTTTTACAGTTTATTTCACGTAGCTCAATGGCAGAAAAACAGTGTCACGTCTCTTCATCTTTCAGCAGCACTTCTTTGTGACTTGCAAAATATTCCAGTGCTAGTACACTGTTCCAACTCAGCACTAAAGATGGGTAGATGGCAAATTTTAGGCCAAGTGAAAGTGGAAAGAATAAATTTTACCCCTTTTCCTTGACTTGGTCCAGAATTTCGTCCTTTTGCAGCTTATTTCACGTATCTCAGTGGCAGAAAAAGACAGTGTTATGGCTCTATATCCTTTCCACAGCACTTCTTTGTTAGCACCATATGTAAGTGTTATGCTAGTGTGCAGCTCAGCGTTGAAGAGATGGCAATTTTAGGCCAAGTAGTAGTAAAGCGAGTATTGAAATGGAGAAAGGTAATATTCAACAGCTTTTATTACACGAAATCCCCCCCATAAGCTGAATGAAATCGTTTAGTTTTTAGTAATATTAAAGACTAAGAAGGAGAGATGTCCCTGGAGCACTGTTTTCTTCCTCTAGTGTTCCCCCTATATATTCAATTCCTCCTTTTAATTTCTCTCTTTCTCTCTCTCTCTCTCTCTCTCTCTCTCTCTCTCTCTCTCTCTCTCTCTCTCTCGTCTGTATAGCTACGCCATTGATTCAGTCAGCCTTACCATTTGCCTGTATCTATCTCGTTATCTAAATCTATTTATATATCGATCATTCTATGCATATATGAACGTTATCCGTCTTTTTGTCTATATGCCTGTCTGTCTATCTACCTGCCTATCTATGTGCCTCTCTCTCTCTCTCTCCCTCTAGATATATATATATATATATATATATATATATATATATATATATATATATATATATATATATATATATATATCATCCATCCATCCATCATCCAATCCTACACTGCCCCATGAGGACCGTAGGAGCCCGGGACTAAGCAGTTGGTCCCGACATTTAAGATGAGAGTGACCAGCCTCACTCATCCCTGAGTGGCATTACGTGAGCAATCAACCCCAACCACCCCATGGATATAAACCTTCACCGGTTCAATCCGATTGGAGCGCAATAATTACTCACTAAACCACCAGGCGCCAAAATTTGGTTATATGGTTACCACCCAGCGTAGTAAATGGTTTCCTGGTGTACAGGAAGCCATTTGGCTTGTCACTCAGTGTAGAGTCACCCACAGGCAGAAGGAAGAGGAAAGAATGAAGGAAAGAAAGACAGAAGAGGAAGTGTATAGTTACCCGTAGGCAGAAGGACAAGGAAAGAATGAAGGAAAGAAAGACAGAAGAGGATGGAAGGAAAGAAGGATGGAGGAGAGGAAAGGGCAGACACCTGACAGCAGCACTACATCGAGTGAGTGGATGGTGAGCGCCCCAACCTACTACATATATATATATATATATATATATATATATATATATATATATATATATATATATATATATATATATATATATATAATCATCCTGTCAGGATGTCGTCTATCTACATTAATCACTCAGTCGTCTGTCTCCATCTACCTGACTATTTATCTATCTATCTATCTATCCATCTGGCTGGCTGGCTGGCTGGCTGCCTGTCTGTCTATCTTTCTGTCTATCTATCTGTCTGTCTGTATCTATTTGTCGGCCTATCTGTCTGTAGCTATTATTCATTCAGTCAGCTCCATCAACGTCTCCACCTGTGTACCACCACCATCCATCTGTCTCCTTTCCCACACCCTCACACTCTGCCTCGTCTTCCCATCCTCTTCTATTATATGCTTAAAATGGCATATATGACTGCCATTTTCACGTGACTCTCTTTAATGGGCAGAAGTCTTAAAAATCCTTATAACAGGCTCTATTCTGTAAAGTTGTCTTCAAGATTTTACCTGGTCGTCTTGGCTGCAACACACATCAACACTTTATATTTTGCCCATATCACTGAGTTCCTGCATATTGGGTAAGAAGCAGATTTTGTCGATTTGTAAATTTTGTAATATATCTTCCACATTATTAAATTCTGTGCTCAGCACTTCAGTATCTTCTTTGATGTGTGTGCAAATTATTTCCATTTTAAAAAGAAATACTTAGAGGGGAATATGATGGTTTAATGTGCAAAGTATATTGCCTAGGAGGAAGTGTGACAAAGTCCTCTATGTCACTTAAAATATGCCCCACCCTGTCACACTGACTGGCAGCAGTCACCATCTATCTATCTATTTATGTCTATCTACCTGTCTCTGTTTATCTATCTATCTATCTGTCTATATATCTATCTATACCCAGAAGCCTTAATCCCGTAAGAGGTGGCCACAAACAAATCACCTCCATGTCGCCCTTTCCCCTACCGTTTCGCTGCCCTCCCCCTAACTTACACCCCCCCTTCTCGTATGTCTCTCTACTCCATTCGTCCATCTCATTCTCGGTCTCCCCCTCCCTCCCCCACCCTTTCACCTCACTCACATACACTCTCCTCGTTGGTCTCTCTCCATCCTCTCCACATGGCCAAACCACCTCAATGTATTTCACCTGACACTTCCCTCTACTTGGGTTGTAAATATTAGCGTGAACACTTTAAAGGACAAGTGTTCTCTGTAGATGAATAGAGCTGCTTGTCAGTGGCCAGAAAAACAGACCCAAGTGGGGCTCAGTGCTCTAAAAGGTTGCTCTAGCAGTGGGGTAAAACTTGGAGGTGTATTAAAGATGTGTGTATGGGTATGACTCTATCTTGGTTGAGTGTCCTGCTAAATTACAACACTGATCCACCACTCCACTCATCACACCACTGCCTGCCACCTCACTCACACCACCACCACACCACTCACATCACACCACCACCACACCACTCACTTCACACCACCACCACACCTCACATCACACCACCACCACACCACTCACATCACACCACCACCACACCTCTCACATCACACCACCACCACACCACTCACATCACACCACCACCACACCACTTACATCACACCACCACCACACCACTTACATCACACCACCACCACATCTCTCACATCACACTACCACCACACCTCTCACATCACACCACCACCACACCTCTCACATCACACCACCACCACTCCACTCACATCACACCACCACCACACCACTCACATCACACCACCACCACACCACTCACATCACACCACCACCACACCTCTCACATCACACCACCACCACACCTCTCACATCACACCACTACCACACCTCTCACATCACACCACCACCACTCCACTCCACTCACACCACCACCACACCACTCACATCACACCATCACCACACCACTCACATCACACCACCACCACTCCACTCACATCACACCACCACCACACCTCTCACATCACACCACCACCACTCCACTCCACTCACACCACCACCACACCTCTCACATCACACCACCACCACACCTCTCACATCACACCACCACCACACCACTCACATCACACCACCACCACACCTCTCACATCACACCACCACCACTCCACTCCACTCACACCACCACCACACCACTTACATCACACCACCACCACACCACTCACATCACACCACCACCACACCTCTCACATCACACCACCACCACACCACTCACATCACACCACCACCACACCACTCACATCACACCACCACCACACCACTCACATCACACCACCACCACACCTCTCACATCACACCACCACCACACCTCTCACATCACACCACCACCACACCACTCACATCACACCACCACCACACCACTCACATCACACCACCACCACACCTCTCACATCACACCACCACCACACCTCTCACATCACACCACTACCACACCTCTCACATCACACCACCACCACTCCACTCCACTCACACCACCACCACACCACTCACATCACACCATCACCACACCACTCACATCACACCACCACCACTCCACTCACATCACACCACCACCACACCTCTCACATCACACCACCACCACTCCACTCCACTCACACCACCACCACACCTCTCACATCACACCACCACCACACCTCTCACATCACACCACCACCACACCACTCACATCACACCACCACCACACCTCTCACATCACACCACCACCACTCCACTCCACTCACACCACCACCACACCTCTCACATCACACCACCACCACACCTCTCACATCACACCACCACCACACCTCTCACATCACACCACCACCACACCACTCACATCACACCACCACCACACCACTCACATCACACCACCACCACACCACTCACATCACACCACCACCACACCTCTCACATCACACCACCACCACACCTCTCACATCACACCACCACCACACCTCTCACATCACACCACCACCACACCTCTCACATCACACCACCACCACACCACTCAATCACACCACCACCACACCACTCACATCACACCACCACCACTCCACTCCACTCACACCACCATCACTCCACGCCACACCACACCACCCCAAGTCACTCGCTACCCCTCCACGCCATCTTGTGAGACCAGAAATAACCCGCTCACCCCGAGGACGCATGTTCCACTTATTTCTAACTAAAACCCTTCCATAGCTTGGCCATTGTCCTTGTTAATTTCTAGCGTAATTGTACAGCTTAAAGAAATAGCCCTGACGTAGTGATGGAATTACTGGAGATAATTTCTAAGCTGCCTAGTTCAAAAGTTACTCCTAAACAATGTCAATAAGGGTCTAGAAATGGCAGTAATGAAGGGAAAATGAGCCTAAAGGATGATGACCAGTTTATATCTTCATCATCATCATCATCATCACCATCATCATCACCACTCTTCGATCATCATCAGTATCTTCACCAACACTATTTCCATCATCATTATCATCGCCATCAGCATCATCAGCATCATCATCACCATAACGCCATCATCATCATCATTTTACCTAGTTCATCTCAGTCGCGTACTTCATCATCTGCCTTGGTTAGGATCAAACTCCCTCTCAACAGAATCCAATCCTTTCTTCCACTACCGCCTCCTCCTTTCTTTAATAGGGTGTTAAGATGGCAGGACCTGACGAAAACTCAAAGGGATCTGTCTAATTCTCCTCTTTCTGCTTCTCTTCCTTCTGCTTTACCCCTCTTTCTTCCTCTCTCTCTGTTCCTCCTCCTCCTCCTCCTCCACGGCAAAGGAAGAAACCCCCCCTTCGAGAGACTCCAGCCCTTCCTTCCAGTGCCTCCTCCTCCTCCTCCCTTCAGCAGTGAGTCGACCTTCATGCCCTGACCAAAACACCAAGGGATCCACCAAGTAAGGGGCCTCCATACTGAGCCTTGAGTAGCTGGCGTTTTTCTTGCCCATAAGGAGGGGGTGGGTGGATGAGAGAGAGAGAGAGAGAGAGAGAGAGAGAGAGAGAGAGAGGAAAAGTACCGTTAATACAGACTGCTACAAACCCCTTCAGTGCGAGTCCCTTCGTAATATAAATAAAATTGCTTGTTGAAGGATGGAATGGATTGATAAAAGAAAAATACTGGCTCTTGAAGGAAGGAAGGAAGGAAGAAAAACAAGGAAGGAAGGAAAAAAGGGAGGAAGGAGGGAAGGAATGCACGAACGAGAGAAGGAAGGAAGGAAAAAAGAAAAGAAGGAAGGGAGGGAGGGAAGGAAGAAGAAAAACAAGGAAGGACGGAAGGAAGTAAGGAGGGAAGGAGGAAAAGAAAGAATGAAAAACAAGGAATGAAGGAAGGAAGGAGGAAAGAAGAAAAAACAAGGAAGGAAGGAAGGAGGAAAGAAGAAAAAACAAGGAAGGAAGGAAGGAAGGAAGGAGGAAAGAAGAAAAAACAAGGAAGGAAGGAAGGAAGGAAGGAGGAAAGAAGAAAGAAAAAGAAAGAAGAAAGGAAGGAGGGCAGGAGGCAAGAAGAAAGAAAGAAAACAAGGAAGAAAAGAAGGAAGTAAGGGAAAAGGGAAGTCTGTAGCACTTTTTCATAAGTGATTTATTTCTGGATACGGCAGGTTAATATCCTTTTGCATGGTATCTATGAAGAGCCTGGCGATATTTGAATGATTTAAGTGACAGAAGAGGACAGTAAGGTGTCTATCTATCTATCTATCTATTGCCAGACGCCTTAATCCCGTAAGGGGTGGCCACAAAAAAAAAAAAAAAAAAATAAATCGCCTCCATGTCGCCCTGTCCCCCGCCATTTCACTGCCCTGCTCCCAGCTCACACCCCCTTCTCTCATATACCTCTCCACTCCATCCCTTCATCTCATCCTTGACCTCCCTCTCCCCTCCCTCTCCACCTCACTCACATGTATTAAGCAAAATAAATATCTTAGATGTTAGGGAGCCTCCTTGACCTACGAGAATACGGAACTTGGTATGTTTCTCTTCCCACATATAATTCCTCGTCTGTTTCCCTGCCCAGATATGATTCTCTTTGGTATAATGCTTCAGGGAGGAAAGTGGCATACCCTAAGTGAGAAGTAGATCCGATGGAACAGTAGGCTGACTCCAGCCTCTGACTGCGCAAGAATCAGGGAAGTTCATGGCAGCCTTCTATAGCTTTTTTTTTTTTATTATTTTTTTTTCATCGATGGGACTGATCAACTCTCACAACTTGAATACTAAGCTGTGGCTGCATGAGAATCGAATGAGTCTCCTCGGTTACTGGTCAAATTTATCCCCCAATCACATCTGGCCATCGACTAGGCTGGAAAGGGATTATGGATCTTTGTCAAATGGAAACAAAACAACTGCATTCTTTATTAACAATATTTGAAGATGGAAGATCAAAAATAAACTTACGATCAATTTTCTGTCTTAACTATACTCTGCCTACTCTAACTTGGCTTAAATTCCCATCTCTCCTTCTTGAATGCTGAGTTACAGCTGTAGATTGACACTCGTATACCATGCTAATCACGAAGAAGTGCTATGGGAAAGGTGTAGAGCCGTAGCATTATTTTTTCTACCACTGAACTGCCATCTCCGCATCTTGAATGCTGAGTTGTAGATGTAGATTAACCCTAGAATAGCGTGCTAGTCACAAAGAAGTGCTACGGAAAAGATGTAGAGCCGTTGCATTGTCTATTTCTGCCACTGAAATACGTGAAATACATTTAGCTATACTCTGTTTACTCTAACTTGGCTTAAAATTGCCATCTCTGCATCTTGAACGAGTTGTAACTGTAGATTAACGCTAAAATACCATGCTAGTCACGAAGTGCTATGGAAAGGGTGTAGAGCCGTACTATTGTCTTTCTCTGTCACCGAACTGCCATCTCCCCATCCTGAATGCTGAGGTGTAACAATTAACATTAGAGTAACATGCTAGTCACGAAGAAGTGCTACGGAAAGGGTGTTGTGCCCTAGCAATGTCTTTTTCAGCCACTGAGCTACGTGAAAGACGCTGCAAAAGAACGAAATTCAGGGCCAAGTTACGGTGAAAAACTATATGATTTTCACTATATGCTGAACAGAAAGAGTAGCGTGGGAATTACCGCCCCTCTCCACCCACCCACCCGTCCCTGCCAATCTTCGTTACGATGGAGAAATGATCGTAAGTCTGGGAAGCTCAGGGTCGTAAGTGATTTTGGAGGGTTCGTAACACTTTATCTTTAGCGATTTATTCTGTATATTACACGTCAACAGCCTCCTGTGTTACTGATGCAAATTATGTCGATGATTAAGCGATCTCTCTCTCTCTCTCTCTCTCTCTCTCTCTCTCTCTCTCTCTCTCTCTCCAAAGTACTGTGTCTTCTATGCTGAACGGAATATCGCTGAAATAGCCTTAGTGTACAGTATCTGGCATATGAGAATATGTTGTGCTTCTTCCTTCGCAAAATACTTTCTATCGTGCCCGTTAGAGTCTCCTGCATGCTGAATGTATCTTTTCAATAACAACGCTTTTTGCATTAATATCGTGCATGTGGACCATTGGGTGTTTACAATAAATCGCTAAAAATGATACGTTACGAAGCCTCTCACGCCACTTAGTACGACCCTAGGAGCGACGCATATCCTCCCTTTACGAAGGCTGGCGGATGACTGACAGACTGAGCTAAGAGTGCCCAGTCCTCATACACTACATACCCTCGTCCTCATCCACACGTCCTTATCCAAATTTGACGGGGCGTTAATTTCGGTGGCTGTTTCTTACCCATACGCCAGAAAAACGCAGATTAAGCTTTCCTTGCACCAACTGAGGTTCAAAAATGACATGGGTAATAATAAGGGGTTTGTTGATTTTGGCTAGTGGATTTTTAAACAGGAGAAAGGTGATGGTGTGTGTGTGTGTGTGTGTGTGTGTGTGTGTGTGTGTGTGTGTGTGTGTGTGTGTGTGTGTGTAGTTAAATCCAAGTCTGTATGTGCGTAAAAGTGAGTAAAGTAGAGGCATTTGCGTGAGAGGGAATATGAATTTGAAATGCCACGGGAACAGGTGTGTGTGTGTGTGTGTG
The DNA here is from genome assembly GCF_032717465.1 of Coenobita brevimanus. Taxonomy (NCBI): domain Eukaryota; kingdom Metazoa; phylum Arthropoda; class Malacostraca; order Decapoda; family Coenobitidae; genus Coenobita; species Coenobita brevimanus. The sequence continues at coordinate 16,790,362 of NC_137059.1, forward strand.
TGTGTGTGTGTGTGTGTGTGTGTGTGTGTGTGTGTGTGTGTGTGTGTGTGTGTGTGTGTGTGTGCGGAGGTGTCGGGACAACAGGTGAGCAAGGGGATCAGTGTGGCCTGCTCCTTCATCGCGGGCGGGTGTGGGCTCCGGGTCCAGGGAGCCTCATAGCAACATTGGCAAACAAATCCCGTAGAGTTTGCTGTGAGATGTGGGTGTAAGTGGACGTGTGACAATTGTGCTATTGCTCCTTAACTCATCTCCAGCGGCTATTTAGTGCGCGAGGGAGTGAAGATAGAGCTGTAGACTCCTTTAACATGTATTGTGGGTTTGGAGGCTTGTTGGTGTGGTAAAATGTAGAGGTGATAATAACTGTGTTTTTGGGGTGCGTGAAGGAGTGACGTACTATGGACTTCTCTACCAACGTAAGCGATTTTCTAAGGGCTGTCGCTCAGAGTGCAGGTGTGGGTGTGATACGGTGATGTAGATTAAGATGTCAAGCTAAAGTCCTGGATGCCTGTTTATCTGAGTACTTGAGGGTGTGAAGGGCAATCGTCATCATCCTGTAGCCTTGTATGGAGGTTTCTGAGGTAGGCAGTTGTGGTAATGAACGGAATGCCTGATTTAGAGGTAGAAGACGCCTTGCAGAGTGCTTGTCATGGATTCCTATTTGCTTTATAGAATACGTGAAGCAAAGAAGGTACAGGCAAGGAGCTATGTATCTTTTAGGTATTTTCTGAGGGTCGTAGGAGTGATAAGGGTGAATAAACTTGATTGTCGTGGTGTAGATTAACCCATATAACTCTGTGATGTGTTCTTACATTCTCAATACTCCCAGACAATTATACTCTCCTTGGTGTAGGGCCGTCGTGCTGTGGGGGTTAATATTGGCTGTATCAAGCTCATCCACGTCAAAAGATTCTTCTAGGCATAATAAAATCACTCACCAATACGAAGACTCTAACCAGAAATACATAAGCGGATTGAAGATGTTAATATTTAAAGATCTGCAGTGGTTTTATGCCTATTTGCTTGACACAGTGTACGTGGGGCAGTGTGTTTAAGTGTGTGTACGTGGGGCAGTGTGTTTGTGTATAGGTTACCCGATGCCTGCTACACCACCAGCAGTCATGTGTGTGCCATCCAACACTGCTAGTTTTACATCTACTACTACTGCTCCCACTCCTACTACCGCTACTACTACTGTTACTACAGTCCTGCCCTCAACAGTGTCAGTCATTATGTTCTAAGTGTCAGGGCCACTTGGCGATCAGTGATATGAAAGCTACAATAAGTAGTGATCTAAAACCCACTGAATTCAATGCAGCAATAAGTAGTGATCCAATACTAAGTGAATTCGATGCTGCAGTGAGTAGTGATCGGGTGCACAGTAAAGTCAATGATGAAGTAGGCCTTCGTGTCGATTTGGGCCTCAGTGAAGTTAGTGCTGCAGGAAATAGTGATGAAATGTTCAGTGAGGTTAAGGCTGCAGTGAGTAGTGATCTGGTGCTCAGTGAAGTTGATTCCGCAGTAAGCGATTGGGACTCATGGGGATCAATCCTGCCTTGATTAGTGATTCGGTGCTCAGTGAAGTACGTGATGCAGTGGGCATAAGTAATGGTCGGGTACTCAGTAAGGCTAATGCTGCAGTGAGTACTGATCTGAAACTCAGTAAGGCCGATGCTGCAAAACACGTTGATCTCACTTCTCAGTGAAGTCAATGCCAGTAAGTGGATTAATGAGTGAAGCACTAGTTACACCACTCTACCAAGAACATATTAGCACCATACTAAAACCACACTTACAGCCATAATAACACCACTCACCACACCATTACATTTATCAGTCACTACATCAACATAGCACACACCACATCGTCGGTGCTTCATTTGTACCACTCAGCACATCTACACATCACAGTTATACTACATATTGCTTTCACACTCCACACCAGCCACCACTACACACTCATATATACCATTCTCCGATACAGTAACACCACTTAATTCATATTACACTACACCACCCACAAACACAACACGCCACACTCGCATCACACACTAACACACCACACTACACCACAATTACTCCATCACGTTCACTTCTTAATACGAGGGGTGTAGTTTTTTGAAGGCTGATGTGGCACCTGTACATTCGTTTATACTGCATGACTACTAACCTGCAGAAACCTTATTATAATTGCCTTGATCATGATACCCTTTGAATCATAGGACATACGTACATAGACGTGGGAGTGGAGACAGGCTTACAGGGGAGGGAAGGCAGAGAGAGAGAGAGAGAGAGAGAGAGAGAGAGAGAGAGAGAGAATATGACTGGTATATTAAACATGTATTACGTCACTGCCAGTAACCCGTGAGTACAGTGACAGCGCTGAGGTAGGTGTTTGTGGAGTTGGGTAGGATATGGGTGCTGAAGGCTGAGTTTCCTTTGCTCCTTCACGCTCGTGTGTGTGTGTGTGTGTGTGTGTGTGTGTGTGTGTGTGTGTGTGTGTGTGTGTGTGTGTGTGTGTACGCGCTCACTTCCAAACTGAGGAACAAAGTGTTTTTGGCTTGAATTATATGAATCTTACCCAGAAATATATTTAACCATTCCCAATCCAACAATATATGAACCATGATCCCTGGCTGTGGGGCACAAAAGTATTTATAATTCAAATTCAGTAACTACGCTCAATTAACGCAGTGGCCAAGCTTAAGTCAGAACAGAGATTTTAGTTATGACGCCTGAGATAAGGGAAATAATATCGTTATTCATTTTAACATCAATCCCACTCTGATGATGCACAAAGCCCAATTACCACTGCCATTGCATGCACTAAATTATCATGTTTACTCAAAAGCCATTCATGTTGGAGACAGCCAAATCGGTCTATCCTACAGTGGGAGGCTTTTAATAACTTGCAGCAGCATAATGTGGAACTGTTGGGGATGAAGTGCTTGAAAGGGTACAGCTGGGAAGGAGGGTTGTTGGTTCACTGAAAGCAGTGATGAGAAATAGGGAGGTGAGTATGGAAGTTAAGAAGTCACTGCATGAGAGTACTGTGATCCCTAACCTGACGTATGGAAGCGAGGCATGGACCTTGCAAGAGGGGAACAAGTCAAGTGTGAGAGCAGTGGAAATGAGTTACCTGAGAGGAGCATGTGGAGTGACATGGAGGGACAGGTTGACGAATGAAGAAGGGAAAGAACGTTGTGGGGTGGATGTGGATGTGGTTGAGAAGATTAGGAGAAATACACTGAGGTGGTTTGGACATGTGGAGAGAATGGAGAATGGAAGACTGACTAAGAGGGTGTATGTAGGTGAGGTGGAGGGAGGAAGAGGGAGAGGCAGACCGAGGATGAGGTGGAGGGATGGAGTTGAGAGGTATATGAGGGAGGGGTGAGTGAGTTTGGCAGAGGGCACTCAAATGGTGGGTGACAGTGCGACTTGGAGGCGTTTTGTCTGCGGCCACCCTTTTCAGGATTAGGGCGTCGGGCTATAGATAGATAGATAGATAATGTGAACACGGAATAATGGCCTAATGGATAACACAGACAATTTATTAATCAAGAATCAGCAATTAGCCCATCTTCTCTTCACAGTAAATTAATGGACTCTGTCAGGCATGTCAGACACGTTCTTAACAAAGTATGCATTAATGTAGAGAAAATGTTCCGTGTGTTGATATATGAGCCAACAGCTGCTGAAATGCCCTCTCTCCCCTTGATGTGGCTTGAGTTTATGAAATGGAACTCGATTAAGACATTAAGAAAACAAGACTTAGCCCTGAACATCCAAGCTCCCGTCACAGTACATCCACATCCACTACAGCGCCATCATAGCAAGCATGGATTACAGGCAATGTCGTTACGTATAATTTAGTTTACCATTTCAGTTATTCAGATTGTTGCACCATCGTTAAAAATAAAATGAAGCTCCTCTCTCTCAGTAAAAGTGAAATGTCAACAAACACAATGGTGCCACATCTACCCCAACACGCCACCCGTGGTACCG
>NC_137059.1:16799363-16866863 GCF_032717465.1 Coenobita brevimanus
TCTGTTTACTTTCGAGGGACTACTCGAGAAAGACTGTCCCCCCTCCCCCCCCCCTCCCTCTCTCTCTCTCAGTATAAATCCCTACTGATCCTCTACGTCTCTTATTTCTTATATATATTTCAAGTCCAATTCATGGTACCATCGCCACCTCACCCACACCTTTAATATAACCTCCTTCCCTCTTATATTTCCACACCTGCAGCACCACCTATGTGCCCAGCCTTCCATATTATACTTAATATCTAGTCGTATCTAAGCTTCACTCCCACCAACATTCTGTTCTCAAATTTACGATAAACACCATAATCTTTCATTATTTTTTCCTATAGCCACTACCTTTGTGCCCAAAATTGCTGGTTTATTATTCATTTTGAGTTTCTTTTTGGTGGCGACTATCATCCACTCACTTGATGTAGTGCTGCCAACTGCTTCTTCACCTTTATCATTCTTTTTCTGTGTCTGTCCTCCTCTCTTCCTATTTCTCCCGTCTTTCCTGTCACTTTTTATTACTCTTCTTTCCTTTTGAGGTGGCATTACATTGAATGACAAGCCTAATGGTTTCCTGTAAGCCAGGAAACCTTTTTATATCCCTCTCTCACACCAAGTACAATTCCTTTACCTAATATATTTCTTTACCTCTCGTTACCTCCTATTTTCTCTTGATTCCTTACTTATAATACTTATGTCTACCCAAATCTAAGTTATACTACCATTGCTATCCCATCCTCACATTCAATATAAATCCTTAACTTTATATATATATCTATTCACTTCAGACTCTAATCCAAGTAGCAACGTCTAAAGTATAAATCTCTTTCTAGTTGTTATGTATAGTTTGTATATTCATGTCAAGTGCTTGCCCGAGACTCTCACGTCTCGTACGAGGACTGCGAGACCAGCACACACACACACACACACACACATCTACCTATATAGATACAGACATATACCCACACGCATTACAATCTTTGTTTCTCCCTTCCTCCCTCCCTCCCTCCCTCTCTGTTACCCCCCCCCCACACATAAGCGACAATCTCTCTCTCTCTCTCTCTCTCTCTCTCTCTCTCTCTCTCTCTCTCTCTCTCTCACCTGAGTCTAATCTTCCATGCTCTCCTTCAGGTGCCAGTTTGTCCCGGTGTCTTGGAGCTGAGCCAGGAGTCACCCTCTCTCTCACTCTATCGTCTCGTCTCGTCTCGTCTCGTCGCTTCACCCACGCCCCAATCAAGCCAGGACGACAAGACGACTCAGCTGCACGACCTCCTACAATCCCACAACCTACTACGACCACCTGTAGGTCATCCCAAGCCACAACGACCAGCTGCACGCATCGGCAAATTACCTGCGTTTCCTTCCTCTATATTCCAGTCAAGGCGGCTGCATCTACCTCCTTCCACGACAAGACGACTCAGCTGCACGACTTTCTACAACACCCTTAAGCAACGACCTACGACCAGCTGTACCCATCAACGACTTCACCTGTCTCACACGACTACTCAAGCTACCACGACCAGCCGCACCTACCTCCTTGAACGACAGGACGACAACAACGACTCAGCTGCATCCCACGACGACCCAGCTGCAAGCAAGACGAAAGCCCCCGTCATCACGACCACCAGTACCCACGACCTCTTCATACTACGACCACAACGACTTGACTTCACCTCACACCACACTTCATACTATCACGTCCAGCTACCTACCTCTTCACTTAACGACTCAGCTGCATCTTACACGACCCCTAAGTCACCACGACCACTTCAGGAACGACTACTGAACTGGAAAAGATAATATAACCACTTAGAAGCTTTAACCATTATATTCCGATCTCAATTTTTTATATATAGGTAAGACTGTGCTATCAAACTCGTGGGCACTATCACATAAGCAATAAGCGCCTTTGATCTCTCGATTCACATCATCTAATAACGAAAAACCTGATCCAGTGAGCAATGAGAAGTGTTTAATGTTCCACTCGATTTGATAACTAAATGCATTATCAAGTGGACTGAGATAAATGGGTCTAGTTCTACTCAAATATTCTCAACTAAATAAAAGTGTACGTTCAATGATCCACTTGACCTGATAACTAAGTGCCTTATCAAGTGAACCAACAATTTTCTCTCTCTAAACATACCCTGAAAATAAAAGCCAATAATAATTTAAAAATCCACTTAATTTGATGGCTAAATGAGTTACTTGAACAAGGACAAGTGAGTTTAATCCTGGTCTACACATACTGCATTTCTGATGACCAAAAGACATATTCAGTAACGATAAATGAGGAGATAAGTGCTTTATCATACGAACTCCAAATCCGTTTAATATCCCAGTTTACCTGAAGAGTGAGTGCTTTATCGAGTGAAGATGTGAGTGATAATTGAGTGATCAGTGAGTGATACATGAGTTGGCGTTCCACTCGACTTGATAACTGAATTATTTATCTCTTGAACTATAAATGACTAGATAAGTGAATTATACACGTGCTTAATATTCGACTTCGTTTTTATTATTAACTGCTTTATCAGGTGAGCAAGAAAACAGGCTCCGCTACCACCACTACTCTCTCTCTCTCTCTCTCTCTCTCTCTGCAGGTCTTGCGGTGCGTCGTCGTTGTGGTGCGGGTCGTTAAAGAGGGAGACCATTACAATCAATCCCACGGGCAGGTTCAGGCACGACCACAGCCCCCTCCCCTCCTCCTCTGCCCTTCCTCAACCCTTCTACCCTACTCCTTCCCCCTCCTCTCCCTCAGTCTCCCTTCTTCCTCCACCCCCACCAGCCCATTCCTAATCTGTGTCGGAAGTGACGCTACCAGTCTCCGTCTAACAGAATCGAATACCTTTAGAGAGAAGAGGATCAAGCTGGAAAACATATCAGCTTTAAGGAAGACAAGATCACTGGAATACACACAGCTTTAAAGACAACACATGGCTGAAGAACATCTATAGCTTTAAAGACAAACTCATCGCCTTAATTACTGTAAAAAGTTCACGTCCAGCAAGATTTATTCAGAACAGAACTAAAGTGAAAAATATAGAGATTTAAAGACAAGAATATCAAGTTGCATATAGCTACTGAACCACCTACCACAAGAATTGTAATCTGCGACCACTCTACGCTTCAGTGATTTAGCTCTGAAGGCAAGAGACTAGAACTGAAAATTACAGTCACTCTACCCCTCACAGAATCACACAGCTTTAAAGACAACAGAATCAAGTTGCCTAAATTTATCAAATAAAGTTCCTCAGAATATATTGGCATTAAAGACAACAGTGACAAGCTGGATATCGCTACCACTTAAAATAATATCTTTAAATGCAGTAGAATCGAGAGTGAAAAAGTGGCACCAGAGAGAAAGAATTATTGCTTTAATAAGAACAGTAGAATCCAGCCACAATAAGTGACAGGCCAGGTAAATCGTAAAGATTACGTGTATAAGTGTAAAAGGGAGTTGGATTCCATAACAAGAAGATAAGCGACAGTAGCAGAGAAATACGATTGGAAAAGCGTGGTCAACATTACAAAAAAACGAAATAGGCTGAAATAAATGACAGAGAAATACGATAAAGCTAAGATAAAAATAGCTCTAAAATAAAGAATGACTGAGACAGAAATGGTAAATACAGTAACACTCAAAGGGGAAATAAGAACTGAGAACCATACTGGCTAAAACACAAAACAGCATAAAATCCATTCGAGTGGAAAAGCGCGCCTGTGTACTGTTGCTGGTGCAGGTGGTAAGGATCTGTGTGACTGTGTGAGGGAGGGTCATCAGTGTGTGGAGTGGCAGTACCCTCACAGTGGGGTTCCTGGGTGGTGTATACAGCCTTGCCCTCACCCGACTAATGCTCCACCTCCACCCCTCCTCCACGTTCCCCCATTGCGTCCAGACCAGCCTCACAGGACCTAGTATTCCTAAACACTCTTGGGCATGGGTTGTGTTTTGGACTCTCTCTTCTTGCCGTTAATCTATGTCACACTAGTTGACATTTACGTGCCATCTCATACAGCTGCTAGACATTTACGTGCCTTCTCATACAGCTGCTATACATTGACGTGCCTTCTCATGCAGCTGCTAAACACTGACGTGCCTTCCCATGTAATACAGCAACTAGGCATTTACGTGCTTTTATCTTAAGTCATATAGGTACTAGATATTACTACCAAACTGGATTGAGTATTAACGTGAAAGATAGACCCAAGAAAAAACGATCCACTGATAACACTGAACTAGATTCTCTGTCGTCCCTTCACACTGAGTCATACAGTAACTGACCTTTAACAAGCAATAGTGAATAACTGTGAAAGATACAAGCCTTATGGAAATCGTATACCCGTGTAACCGAAAGGAAAGGAAAGGAACGGAAGGGCAAGGAAAGGACCTGCAACCACATCCCATGCCCTTCGTCACCCCAGTTCGTTCATAGCACAAGTCATAAAAGGAGACACCACAAAACCTGCACCTCCATCCCCACCAACAGAGCCACCCATGTCCTCTTCTGTCAAAGGCCCTTTAACAGAACTGAAACATCCCATTTACTTCATGCCATAATCCCTGCACCTGGTGATCTATATCTTACCACAAATAGACGGGATTAGAGGCTCGCTACAAACTCTCCATCTCAACTCTCTCTCTCTCTCTCTCTCACGAATACTAACCTCAGCCCCGACCCACCACAGGCTTTGTTGTGGCCTGGCGGGGTGGCTCCTTTATCTCAACCGAGTCGCTACCCAGCCACTGAAAAACCCTGATAAGTCCTTCATCCTACCCAGCTCACCCGTTACCACCACCCTCGTACATCCTGCGACAAAGAACACCCCAGGGAAGGAGCAGGGTTGACGAGGAAGGAGCATGACGATTGTGATCAGTGGGGTTCCGTCATAATCGGATTTCACGGGGATACGGAGGAAGAGAAAGAGGCTTAGCTAATTGACATCAGTGTGGTGGGACACGTAGATATACGGCTTTGTCCTATAATGGTAACAAGCTTTATGGAACTACTTTTTAAGACTGATTTTTTGAAGGTTACGTTTATGTATGTGCTAGACTGTGCTTTTTAGGGTAATTTCATGTAATGTGTTATAGTTACGCTGGTGTACTGTAACTTCATTTGACTTTAAGAACACTCATTCATTACGTACTTTAAGCTATACTCGTGTACTGTACAAGAGTTTATGTAATGTACTTACAAGCAACTGTAGGAGAGCCATTTATAGATGTACTGTGCTTAGATTATCCATGTCATGTACTTTTAGGAGTCCATAAGCACACCTATTCATTACAGACCAACGGGAAGGGAGGTACATGTTACAGGGAGGCTTGTAATCTCTCCAACTCCGGGATTAACGAGAGGGAATAAGTGCATGCCATAGGAGCGTCATTACAAGATATTTCACGAGGGGTATCTCAAGTGTAGGAGGGTCTTGTTACAGGCTGGCCGGGCCCATTACACGGGTATTCGCCTAATTGTTCCCACATACTAAACACCCACGTCTCAGAGGCCCAAACAGAAGCCTAAGGAGCTGAACACGGACACCTCGGAACACTACACCCACCCACCCAGTAGGCCCAGTAGGCCCACACACCACCTGTCTCCCCCTCTTCATCCCAAACATAAATTCATCTATACTCAACTTCCAATGCTCTTAATCTAATCCAACCTAGCCTAACCTAACCTAACCTAACAACACTAAGTCACCTAGCAGGATCACACACTTACTTTTAATCAAAGACAATAATTCCACCTACCACAGAAATCCTATACTTCACTGTGAAACAAAATAATCTTCAGTACTCATAACCTAACGTAATCCAACCTTAACTATTATAACTTAACCTCTCCACACGACACACAGTCACCTCGTAAGCACACACCCACTCTCTCTCTCTCTCTCTCTCTCTCTCTCTCTCTCTCAACAGAAATCTTCGACTCCATTGTCAAATAAAACCACTTCCATCTCTCTCTCTCTTTCTCAACAGAAATCTTCGACTCCATTGTCAAATAAAACCACTTCCAACACAGGAACGGAACTTCACTTACTTTAGAAACTCACACATAACTTTCAACATAAAATCGCCTCCAACATACATCCAGGAATCCACTCTAACAAACCCACTGCTACACAAATCCATGACTTAAATCCACTTCCACAAGCAATCCAAGAATCAATATAAAAGTCCTACTATCACACATTAATCCTTTATAAACTTAGAAAAACAGGAATAACAATTCGAAAGCTCATTTTTTAATACTAATCCATATAGCCTACTTGTTTTGAGAAAGTAGCAACATACACACAACCTCCAGCCATTAATTTCCAAAACAGGTCCAGTATAAAACAAACAGAAAAAAAAAACCTTCTGCCACAATTCTATTTTTAAGAGAAGTCCATAAATCCTTTTACCTAGACACCTGACAAATATACACACACCTCCGGCCATCATGACGACTCCACTGTCATAGTGGAAATCCACTTTAAATACAAATCTATAAATTCAAAAAAGGCACAAAACCCACACACATATACACACACCTACAGTAGAAGCCCCAGACTATTTCGGTAATTTCACTGAATATTTCTTGGCTCCGTGTGTGTAATAAAACTATTTTGTGTGAGGCAAGGGTTAAGCACCAGCTAAAATTCAACGTGCTTTCATAAATTATCTCAAAATGGACACTCCTGGAGCCTCTATGTAAATCACCCTTGTCACATACATTAGCGTGACTTATGAACTTCTTAGCACAAGCGTAGTCCATAAATAGTGTGGAAATACTGTGAAAAAGTGTGAAGAGAGAAAAATAGTATTCTTAAGTGTGATTACCTGAGAACGACCTGGTAAACTTACACCCTTTAAAAAATAAATAAATACAAACACATGAGGAACATACAGTATATTTTGGTGGTGATTTGTCAGTGCTCAGGGCTAAAAGTTTGTTCTTGAGGGGTAGAAGAGGAGGAGGTAGAAGGGGAGGTGAAGAAGGAAGAGAAGGAAGAGGTGAGAGGGATGGTCGAGCCAGTAGCACAGACAAACAACCGAGAGCAAACATCTCCACTTCCTCGAGAGCCCACGCTGCTCCCTCCTGCCTCTGTCTCTCCCACTCTGTGTGTTTTCATGTGTAGCCACCAGGAAGGCAACAGGTCATACCCGGGAAGTGTTTTTATTTTTTTTTTTTACTCACATTTAGAGATCAAGAAAAAAAGGGTTGCCCATAGGTTGCCTGATTACAGTGTGATGCTATACTGTGTTGTTCTGAACCGGAAAAATTCACGTCGAGATGAATATGGACGCAAAGACTGGGGGCAAGTACGCCTTGAGGACTAAATCGATCATAAAGAGAATAGAGACGAAAAAAAACAGAGCCAAAGCACGCTGTAGAGAGCCCAAGGAGAAGCAGAAGCCCCCTCCACTGAGCAAATACCGGCGCAAGACAGCCAACGCCCGAGAGAGAAACAGAATGAAGGAGATTAACGACGCTTTCATCATGCTGCAGAGAGCCATTCCGGACCTCTCTGGGGCTGACGCGGAGAAGCTGACGAAGATCACGGTGCTGAGGCTGGCTGTTAATTATATAAATGCCCTCACCGGAGTGCTGAACGATGACTGCAGCTTTCGAGCCATGGATATAGAGGACGTGAGGGAACTTTGGTGCCTGGAGAATGCGCACATAGCCAAACCAGAACACTGTGCCGGGCATGTCATAAGAACTAACAAAGAGCAGGTCAGTAGTGCAAATAAAAACAATAAGTGCAGTGTAAATATCAAGGCATCTAACAAGGTCATTAAGCAGACAAAGTGTCCCTCTACCTCCGTCACGAAAGCAAATTATATGAAAAATAAAAACACAGTAGGTGGGAAGCTGGTGACTACCAAACGACCCAGGAGGTTCAAAAGCAAGACGAAAGTGTGCAGGACGGCCAGCAAAGCCACGAGTAATGGGGCGTACATCACTCTTAAAAACGTGGCCCTACAGACTCCACCACACAGACTTGGCAGACATGCAGACAACGAACCACTGATGATGTCCATGACGGTGAAGCGGCCACGGATGGATAGCAGCTACCTGGGACCCCGGCAGGCCAAGCTACCCCGCCTGGAGCCCAATTCTCTGCCATTAAGCACGGCACCACAGCCCCACCAGCCCCTCCTGGCCCTCACTCCCTGTGGCCCACCTTCCGTCCCAGATCAAAGCATACCCGAGCCCCTGATGGGCGCCACACCCTTCACGCCACGTCAGATACAAACCACACCCTGCACATCCCTCCCTCAAAGCACTCCCACTGACGTGCTTCACACTACAAGCATCCTACAGGACCTGGACATCCCCCTGGTGAGGACTGACGAATTGTTGGAGTTCCCAAGAAGTTTTCGACATTTCAGTGATTCCTCGTGCTGCGACTCTGCCTTCCTGAGTGAGGGGTCGCCGCCCCCCAGTCCCCTCTCTGGCGCCACCTCCACAATACCCACTTCAGTTCCTGTAGGTGACAGTTCTCCGGTCTTTTCAATGGCCTCCAGTGATTTTTCTGTGTGTGGGTCGGTGTCAAATTGTGATAGTGTTCTAACGACGGCTGTGGAACTAGAAAGCCTGCTAGGGGATGAGCCTTTCAAGGAGGAACTCGATCATCTTGCCTCAGCCTTTGCTGAAGAGAATGACACACACAATCTCTTCCTTGGACATTCCACTGCAAACTTCATTTACACGGATACTGATGACTGCTAGCACTTCACAAATGCAGTTATTGACAACTGCAGCACTTCATATACGCGGATATTGGTGACTGTTGGCACTTCATATACGCGGATACTGACTGCTAACACTTCACACACGTGGATAATGATGGCTGCTGGCACTTCATACATGCAAATACTGATGAGTGCTGGCACCTCAGATACAGGGTTACTGACCACGTTAGCAGTTTGTTCCCTGTGCTGTAAGGGACCGAATTCCTGAAGAGACTTACGATCAGTTCCCTGACATAATGAACACTTGTTTTTGGAGGATGGACAGAGAAAGATAACAACAGAAACTCCCCATGACTTTTGTTCTTCCTGTAATGCCAAATATCAGTTATGATGAATTTTCTTTGGTTGGAAATCCTTTGTATTTATACGAAGGAGGAGAGAAGGAACCAATCTTCTAATGTCCTGTTTACTTCCTGCAGAAACGAATCGGTGGTACAAGGGATAATTATCGTAAGTAATTTTATGAATCTCGGCCCTGTACTGTCGTACTTGCGTTTCTCGGCTTAGGAAGTAAGAGTGCATTTATTCTTGTGGCTCTAAGAGGCTGCCAAGCACTTCTCGGGTGATGTAAAGGGTCGTCCGTAATTACCAATCCACTTGAAACTCTGTGTATCTTCTGTGTTGTGGGGATGGCTCAGTCTGTTGGTCTGGACGTGGGTGAGACAAAGACCCATATTCTCGTCGGAAAAGGAAGCTCTTTAACACCTCTTTCTTAACGATTTATTTTCCAAACTACTCATTAATATCCCCTGGTTTGCTTCTGATGTTTTTCCAAGATCAACAAAGACTACATGAATAAAGCATTAAAAATATAGTATCTATCTATCTATCTATCTATAGCCCGACGCCCTAATCCCGCAAAGGGTGGCCACAGACAAAACGCCTCCAAGTCACTCTGTCACCCACCATTTGACTCCCCTCCCCCCAACTCACCCCCCCTCCCTCATATACCTCTCAACTCCATCCCTCCACCTCATCCTCGGTCTACCCCTCCCTCTCCCTCCCTCCACCTCACCTACATACACCCTCTTAGTCAGTCTTTCATTCTCCATTCTCTCCACATGTCCAAACCACCTCAGTGTATTTCTCCTAATCTTTTCAACCACATCCACATCTACCCCACAACGTTCCTTCACTTCTTCATTCGTCAACCTGTCCCTCCACGTCACTCCACATGCTCCTCTCAAGTAACTCATTTCCACTGCTCTCACTCTTGACTTGTTCCCCTCTTGCAAGGTCCACGCCTCGCTTCCATACGTCAGGGTAGGGATCACAATACTATCATGCAGTGACTTCTTAACTTCCATACTCACCTCCCTATTTCTCATCACTGCTTTCAGTGAACCAACAACCTTTCTTCCCTGCTGTACCCTTTCACGTACTTCATCCCCCAAAGTTCCATCCTTACTCATCACACTACCCAAGTACTTGAATGCACTCACATTCTCCATATCCTCACCATCCAACCTCACTGCACACTCTGTGACTTCATTCCTCTCAAACACCATAACTTTACTTTTGTTTACATTAACTTTCAGCTTCCTCCTCCTACACACTGTCCCAAATTCATTCACCAAACCTTGCAACTCCCATTCATCTTCACTCAACAATACTGTATCATCAGCAAACAGCAACACCGGAAGCTTCCAAAACTCACCCTCATTCATTAGGGCAACCCCCACATCCACTGCCCTACCTTGCACCTCCTTTACAACCCCATCCATATATATATTAAACAGCCATGGAGACATCACACACCCCTGTTTCAGTCCCACATTGAGATCAAAGAACTCACTCAGCTCACCATCCACTCGCACCGTAGCCCTAGCTCCCTCGTACATACTCTTCACAGCACTCAACAATTTCCCCTCCACTCCATATATTCTTAATACCTTCCACATACCTTGCCTATCTATTCTGTCATAAGCTTTCTCCAAGTCCATGAAGGCAGCATACACTTTCCTTCCCTTCTCTAGATACTTCTCCACTAAACATCTTAGAACAAATATCTGATCTACACACCCTCTTCCCTTCCTAAATCCCCCTTGTTCTTCTCCAACTAGCTCCTCTGTCATATGCCTAACCCTATCAATGAGTATTCTGCCATATATTTTACCAGTCACACTAAGAAGGCAAATACCCCTATGGTTACCACATACTTCTCTCTCCCCTTTTCCTTTGTACAGAGGAACAATTATACCTGATTTCCAGTCCTCTGGAACCCTTCCCTCTTCCCAAGCCAATCTACACAACTTCCATATCCACTCCACAACAATCTCACCCCCATACCTAAGCATTTCACCACACACTCCATCAATTCCTGGGGCCTTTCCCAGCTTAATCTTCTTCATCGCTTCCACTACTTCCGACCTACTGATCTCTTCCTCCCTCCTCTCATCTCTTCTTCTCCCAGCCATTCCCCAACCACTTATACTCACACTGCTCTCACTCTCTACATTCAACAAATCCTCAAAGTGCTCCTTCCATCTCCTCAATTTCTCTCTCTTCTCCACCAACAATCTATTATTCCTATCTTTCACTCCCCTACTATTTCCCCTTTCACACTGCCTTACTTTCTTTACCTCCTTCCAAAACAATTTCTTACTCTCCCTCCATTTCACACTCAGATTCCTCCCAAACTCTTCATCCACTTTCTTCTTACTCTCCTTCACCAGTCTCTTAACCTCCCTTCTCCTGCTCACATATACCTCTCTCTTCTCTCTCTCATCTTCTCCCCTACCTCTACTCGCCAACCATTCACCATATGCCTTCTTCTTTTGTTCGACAGCTCGTTTCACCTCATCATTCCACCATGCTGTCCCTTGCACACCCTTGCATCTCCTCCTCACTCCACAAACCGCCTCACACGCTGCGTTTATCTCTTCCGTGAATATCTTACATACGTCTTCCACCCCTTCCATCTGCTCTAACTCATACCTTCCCAATCTTTCTTCCACTATGCTCTTATACTCTGTCCTTTTCTCACTATCTTGCAATTTCTCCACTCTTCTCACAGGAGCTGCTTCCTCCTGTCTTCCCCTTCGTCTCCTCAACCACTTTCTTTGCAGCTCTACCTTGGCCATCACTAAGTGATGGTCCGAGACTCCATTCCCCCACCCTCTCCACACCCTTGCATCCAACACTTGTCTTCTCATTCGCTCATCCACACACACGTAGTCTATCATTGCCTTTCGTTCAACAAGTTCACCATCCATCCTCCTCATTACTCTCCATGTATATCGGTGGATCATCTTATGACGAAAGTAGGTGTTGGCTATTGCCAACCCCTTACCAGCACAGATGTCCACCAAAGCACTACCATTCCCATCTACTTCAGCTGGCACACCCCACTGACCAACCACTTCATCCACTCGTACATTCCCAACTTTGCCATTCATGTCTCCAATCAACAGCACTCTCTCGCTCCTCTCAGACTTATCCATACATGCTTCTACTCTCGCCCAAAACTCATCTTTCACTCTTGCCACTCGATCCTCTGTTGGAGCATACACACATACAATCGCCCATGCTTGTATACCTACTTTCATCCTCACCCATACAATCCTTGCACCCACTGTTCCATACTCTCTTATATTCGCCTTCCACTTCTTGCTTATCATCAGACATACTCCCTCTCTTGCCCTCTCATTCTCACTGACTCCCGCACATATACCTACACCGTATTCCCATTCTCTCATCCTTTCACCTTTCCATTTAGTTTCAGTCAATCCACATATATCCACTTTTGCATCCTCAAGCACCTGGACAATCTCTCTCTCTTTCACTTCATCATTCACTCCTCTCACATTCCACGTTCCTACCCTCAGAATGTCCTTTGTCCGTTCCTTAGTCGTCAACGAATGGTCCGTCCGGGTCCGAGGCGCTTTATTTGCTTTTTTAGTTAGTTCTTTTTACGGGGTGGGGCACTAACTCACCACCAACCCTTTTAGTCACCTCGAACGACAAGCAGGGATACTGGGGGAGTATTCTTGAAATATAGTAACGGAGCATAATCAGAAATAAATCGGTGAGGAAGAGGTGTTAGTAAGCTTCCTAACTGTACAAGAATACCGCCCCAAGAGTAGGAGATGAAGGGAAGACACTGATAACCTTGAAAGCCGTCCCTGCAACACAAGAAATCGCCTAGAGAAGTGAAAGTGGTTGTAATAAACGGATCATCCTATACTTTGCACATAACAACATGATACTGTACGTCTTTAAGCAACGATATATTTTTTCTTTCTTAAATATAAGAGAACATGAGCGTGCCATATAGTGTATAAGGTAATAACGTGCCATAATGAAGAAAATATATATAAGTTAAGAAATATGTGCTTGGCAGTCTCATGAGTCCACAAAGTAACGAGCCTTCAGAGGAAATGTATTGTGTGTAGGAGTATGCACGACAGAATAACGGGCATGATTCCACTGGTGTAATACACGCGTTTGTGAGGTCTATGATGCAGGTCTGTTGTAGGAATGATGATGATGATGATGATGATGATATGAAAGGATTACATTTGCACCGTCTTGGTCTATGGCTTGTTTATATGAATGAATGTATGACAGAAAACGGGCATAACACGATTTTCCTACGCGTGTTGTATCGCCTATAGGGCTTATGTATAAGTATTGAGTGTTGGAGTGATGATGGTGATGACTGCGGTGATGGAAAATGATTTATGCCATTTACAGAGTGTATATGCGTATGCCTGACAGTAAATGACATGAGTAGACATATATGCATTTTATTTTGACATGGCTAGGCATATGTGTGTTGTATATTGACGTGGATAAGCATATATGTGTTGTATTTTGATACTGATAGGCATATATGTTTTGTATCTCCAGTGTAGTCTCTGCGAAGGTTGACGAAGCGAAAATTTTGGAAAGCTACATATATACATAATTTTAAAATGTATATGTGCATGTATATGACTGATAGCAAGGAACACATACAGTATAATATGCATTTTGTATGATTGAGAAGGATCATGCCTTGACTTATATACGGGTTTGTAGCACCTATAAGCCCTGTAATGACCCTCAGAGTGATGGAATGGTGAGAATTGTGATGATGACAACGGAAGAGTACATTTGTACAGTCACGGGCAAAGACATCGTCCCACTTCCAAACGATAAATAACGAGAGTGAACAATGAAACCTGAAACCCAGGAATATGATCTTCAGTACCCACAAGCTTTCCAGAACACAATGTAAGCATTTCATAATTGATCACTTGCGAGTTTGGGGCTACGAGTCAGTTAATAATACAGACACAGATAACTTTCGCAATATTAACACAAATCGCGTTAATAATCGAAAAGCAGTGTGAGAAAATAAGTTTAGCATAACATCAAGTATCTGCTGAACAATGTTATGCTTCGATTTTGCCGTAAATAAGGAAAGTACAATATCGAAGACCGTCCACCTCTTCACAGCGTTTGATATACTGCTTATTATTTTCCTTATTTCCAGGTAAACCGAAGCATAGCATTCTTCATCATGGACTTGATAAATATGTCAAAGCTATTTTCACACTATATTTCTCTTTTTAACAAGCGATTTATGCTGATATTACGAAAATTATTAATGTCGGCATGTTCAACTTCCTTGCAGCCCAAAGCTCTCAAGTGGCTAAGTGTTCGAGTAAATGCTGTATCAGTAGTTTTGTCCGCGACTGTACAATACCACAGGATTGTATAACATCTCTGATTATGTAATGTCTAGGCGATATATAATGAATTCTACACATCAATCCCCCTTTATTGTGTTCATCTATTCTGTACATAGGAAATGATTGCTTACCCACGACCCTGCTTGTGTTTTTTACTGTTAATAATGTTTCTTATAAATAAAGTGTATTGCTGTATTGCATGTGATATCCAAACCTACTCTTTTATACTGTATATGGAGAGATTGAGAGATAGCTGGTTGGATGGATGGACAGATAGACAGATGGAGAGACTGACTAAGAGACAGACAGACAGACTAATAGGTAAGATAGGTAGATAGACAGATATGTAACCAGATATACAAGCATATAGACAGACAGACAAAGAGAGAAATAGGTAGGTTGGTATATGAGTACGGACAGACACCAGACAACCTGACTAATTAATGGGAAGAGAGACAGACAGACTGATAGAGAGATACAGATCGATGGACATGTAAACAGACAGACAAACAGAAAATGACAGGTAAGTAAACAGAGATAACACAGACAAATGAGAGAGAGAGAGAGAGAGAGAGAGAGAGAGAGAGAGAGAGAGAGAGAAATTAGGACAAGTTATAATGAACAGAGTATAGCAGCAGTTGATCATCAGCATCCACCCGTCTCAACCTAGCCAATTAAACAGTTTCCAGTAATTATATAAGAGTGAGAGAAACCTTAACATTTATTATATTTCTATCGTCAGTGTTACTTAGCACAGCAGTGGCCTCCTCCCAGACCTCCCTTTAATGAGGCCTAATTCTAACAATGTACTGATAAGCCTGATATGCCTCCCACAGTCTCCGTGTCCAGCTTAGGTCAGCTTATAACCACCTTGGCCAGCATTCTCATCGGGTAAGGAAACTCCCTAACACCTCTTCCTAAGCTATTTATTTTGCTTATTACACCTTACTGTCCTCGTCTGTGATAAATAAATCCTTCTAATATCGCCATACTCCGGATAATTAACAAAGAAAAGGATATTAACCAGTAACATCCAAAAATAAGTCGCTAAAGACGAGGTGATAGGGAGCCTCCTCAACCAACGAGAATACCTGCCCTTGTCAGGTATCAATAGTTACAGTCGACATTACAGGACCTGTCGCCTCTCCTCTCCTCTCCTTGGACTTTGAAAATCAGTGTAGCGAATCCTCAACAGTTAACACTGAGGATTCCATAGGGCCACAGATCAGTGTCATAAGCGTCATTTGCATCCAATTAACCACACTGATTTTTAAAGTCCATGGAGAGAGAAAGTGGAGAAGCGACAGTAGTTTTGACGGCGACTGTACCTCACTCTCAAAGCGACCTGTTCCACTGCCACATTACCTAACCATAAAACTATCATTCCATGTGTATCTGTCCCACACAGCATACTACATAATGCCTATAAAGGGTGAAAAGGGGGAAGTTACATTACGGTAGGCTAGGCTAGGATAAACAAGAAGCGACAGATCTAAAACATTCTCCTCAACTTCTTGAACCCCGTCCTCCCTTTAATATGGCTTGGTACAGACAACGTAATGACAAGACTGACAAGCTTTCCAGATGCTCCTTTTACCCGTGTCAGGTTAAGTTTAGGTAAAGTTAGGTTAGGCTAGATTAGATTACTTTAGTCAAGCAATTTTATTATAGTTTAGGATAGACTGTTGGGGTCGGTTGGTTAGGGTAGGTTAGTATCGTTTGGTTAAATTAGACTAGGATAGGATTTATTAGGTACGGTTAGGTTAAGGTAGGGTAGGTAATTCTAGGCAAGTTTAGGTTAGGCTAAGCTAGGGTAGGATAGGTTAGGTTAGATTCATTACAGATGACTAGATTAGGTTAGGTTAGATTGAAATTGGGTAGGCTTGAAATAATTACGTGATCTTAGGAAGTGCTTGCCTGAGTCAGAAGCAATGGAAAGCACCTCTCCAATCAGACATGACTCCCACAACGTAGCAACCTCCCTGATAGCCTCAGCAGATCCCCTTATATCCGTGTCATCTGGCGTGTGTGTGTGATGCCTGCTGTACCCCGTCAAGCCAGACCCTTACCTGCAATATAAGCAGGAGGGCAGAGGCTTGATATGGCCAGGGCACGCCGCTCTGTCACCAGTGGAGTGGCATGTGTGTTGATGGTGGATGTAGTGGGTGTAGTGGTTACAGGATTGGTGTTTTGTCGTTACTGCTACTACTACTACTACTATTACTACTACTACTACTACTACTGCACTACTACTACTACCACTCCAACTGTCCATGGATTTGGTTACATTTTTATTGTCCACAACTTCTTCGGCCCAATAAAGTATTTTACATTTTATTCTTCCTACCTCCTGCCGACTCTCTTTCGCTTCTCTCTCTCTCTCTCTCTCTCTCTCTCTCTCTCTCTCTCTCTCTCTCTCTCTCTAGCACCCCACAACACGCACCTGTCTCAAGCAACATCGACATCTGAGTGTTAAGTTGCCTAGCACGTTCAAACCTTTAACAGGCTTCCCCATAAGGATTAAACTAAGGGATTATTCTGCATATATATATATACAACATTGTCACCTTTTGACTGTGTGTGTGTGTGTGTGTGTGTGTGTGTGTGTGTGTGTGTGTGTGTGTGTGTGTGTGTGTGTTTGAAAGTACGCTGTTTGAAAGTATGCTGTTTGTGGCTTAATGCATAAATATATATATATATATATATATATATATATATATTTATATATATATATATATATATATATATATATATATATATGAGAGAGAGAGAGAGAGAGAGAGAGAGAGAGAGAGAGAGAGAATATTATGTTGTCTATTTGATGGTGTATATTATTTTCTCACCATAACGCTTTTGTCCTAATCTGACAAATCTCCAACCTTTTTCATCCCAGCTGTTGGCCAAGTGTACTCAGCTTATAAGTTTGATCTGACTAATAACCAAGGAGATTCATTTCTTCCTATTAAGGTTCATCAGATTTCATGCAACCACAACGGAGTATTCACGTTCTGGGAGTAGTCCAGTTCCCTCAGGTAACAGCAAAACAACTATAGTTCTTTCACCTTAACTTGGCCCAGATTTTCGTCTTTGTCTATCGCTAATTTCACGAACGTCAGTCATAGAAAAAGGACAATACTACGGGTGTATATCTTTTCCATACCACTCTTAGCATGATACAGTAGTGAAGGACAATACTACGGGTGTATATCTTTTCCATACCACTCTTAGCATGATACAGTAGTGTTACTCTATTACTATAATCCAGCACTGAAGCTGAAGAGATGGGAATGTTAGGCAAAGTTAACATAAAAAGGGTAGAGTAGCTACATTGTTGTCTGTGTATTGTTTCCTTTGGTGTGTCTATTCGTGTTGGGGGATGATGTTCATGAGGAGGCTTCTATGGATTCAGACTTGCCAAGGTTTGTGTGATTTTGTGATTAAAATGTATAATGTGACTGATTTTACACTATCACTTGGTGCTGGAGAGGGACGCCTTCACGTGATGGCATTAATATAACTTGGTGGCTCTTCCGGCTGCATACAAAAACGTCTCTCACCTCCCTCCCTTTACCCCGAGAGGAGGATGGTCGGACTGCACAAGGGTAACACCACCAGAGGCCTTCCTGTCGTCCTTGCTTTGTGTGTCAGTGTACTGTATGTCGTGTCGTATACTGTTAGACGTGAAAGTTTGTGTTTATGTGTGTTTGCGTGTGTTAGTGTTTGTGTGTGTTAGTGTCTGTGTGTGTTAGTGGGTGTTAGTGTCTGTGTGTGTTAGTGTGTGTTAGTGCTAGTGTGTGTTAGTGTGTGTTATAGTGCGTGTTAGTGTGTGTCAGTGTTAGTGAGTGTGTCAGTGTGTGTCGTGTCGAGTACTGCCTGACGTGAATGTGCTACGATTCATCCACTGTCTTCCTAAGGGCTTTATTGTGCCGCTGGTGTGTTGTTCCGTGTCTCTGTGTGTCGGTCTGAATCGTGTGCCGGGAGAGTTGGGTGTCACACGGGAACTTCCTATTTGGGTTTATCTGCTGCTGTCTAATGCCTGTCTGCCTGTCTATCAGTTGCCTCACGCTGCTTCTTTGTGTGTGTGTGTGTGTGTGTGTGTGTGTGTGTGTGTGTGTGTGTGTGTGTGTGTGTGTGTGTGTGTGTGTGTGTGTGTGTGTACATCGACTAGACAACCCGTTCCCTAAATCCCTGCATTTGACCACGCCACAAACCTTCACACACCACCACCAACCTTGCCCCCCTTCTCGTCCCACCTCTCCTCCCACGCACCCCACCACGCCCCTAGTGCATACAGACTATTGCCTTCCAGTTATCGCCTTATCATCTCTCGCTGATAAGACGATATTGATTTTTATAGAGGGACAATAAAAGACAAATAGCACGTGTCAATGGCTGTAAATCAATCAATGCGGAATGCCATTAGGAAGCAAGAGGTGGCAGGTGTTGTGACCAGGTGGATGGAGGTTGTGTATAGTGCTTCTCTCTCTCTCTCTCTCTCTCTCTCTCTCTCTCTCTCTCTCTCTCTCTCTCTCTCTCTCTCTCTCTCTCATCAGCTGTCTTGTGATCAGCATATGAGATGAACAGACGCCAGAAGATGCTAGGAAGATAACACACAAGAAACACCACACCAGGAAAATAATATGAGAGAGAGAGAAAGAGAGAGAGAGAGAGAGAGAGCATGAACAAGATACAGGACTCCTATGATAACTGCATCCACTATAAAAAGTAAAATACTACTACTACTACTTCTACTACTACTACTACTAATAATAATAATAATAATAATAATAATAAAATAATTATAATATTAAATAATAAACATGAACAATAACCACAACAATAATAAAATAAAGAGAAACTAGAATGAACAAGACTGTAGACACCTTTAATAGCCGCACCCACCCCTGCACTAAGCAAAGGGGAAAGAGATGACTTATTACTCCTTAAGCACTTAAATGACACCAGTCTGGCTCCTAGATCTTCCCAGTACAGCAAACTACCAAGCTCATCTGTTTCATACTGTAATTCCGACACAACGCTTGAAAGGGGCTGAAGATTTTTTATTTCGGACTGATAAAACGGTGATTTGTGTCATACAGTATGCTCAGATTTATTCGTAAATTTTGTCTTGACCTTCCACGAGTCTGGAATGATGGCTGGTTTTTGATGCCCTATAAGGACAAGTTACCTGGCGTGTATTATTGTACAGTACTCTTATGTTGTGTATTTCTGCGTGTGTGTTTATGTATTGTATATACAGTACATGTGAAGAATAAACCACATATACATGACATATAATTAAAAAAACACACGTGGATTACCAAGCTTCCATCTACTGTTTTAAGAAGTCTCGAAATAATAGACGAAAGGTAAATATTCCACGTTTCTTTTTCCTAGGGCGTTGTACCTCGTGTGTGTGTGTGTGTGTGTGTGTGTGTGTGTGTGTGTGTGTGTGTGTGTGTGTGTGTGTGTGTGTGTGTGTGTGTGTGTGTGTGTATCCAGTGTTGTGCCCAGCCTCTCAGTGTCATACAGCTATTTCACACGCTGCAGGTGCTCTGTCGACTATACTCTTTTTACTCTAACTTGGCCCAGAGTTTCATCCTATTGGAGTTTATTTCATATAGCTCAGTGGCAGAAAAAAGACAGTGCTATGGCTCTATATCCTTTCCATAGCACTTCTTTATGACTAGCACCACATGCTACTGTTCATCTCTTATTGCAGCTCAACATTCAAGATGGAGAGATGGCAATATTAGACCAAATTAGAGTAAAAGCGGTACAGTATGCATGTATTGTGTGTTTTTTATGTGTATTTGTATGTAAGTGTGTAGGCTGTGTATGTAGATTGTGTATGAAGAATGTGTGTACAGTAGGCTGTGTATGTGTAGGCTGTGTATGTAGGCTGCGTATGTGTAGGCAGTATATGTAGGCTGAGTATGTGTAGGCTGTGTATGTGTGGGCTGTGTATGTAGGCTGCAAATGTGGGCTGTGTATGTGTAGGCTATGTACACCCTGTCAAAAAAGTATGGGCACTTTTACAGCAGGTATCATTCTGAAACATGGATGAAACATTGTGATATATGGGGCATCCTGTAATTGTTAGTGCAGATATTATATTTCGTAATTATTAGAACTCAGACTTGCCAAACGTTTCACTTACTGGCTGGTATATGTTTTGAGGCAGCACATCTATAGACTCATGTGTGTCTAAACAAGTTGCTCATTTTCACAACTGTCGCACCCAACGGTGCCCATACTTTTTTGGGAGAGTGTACGTGTAAGCTATGTATGTAGCTGTGTATGTAGGCTGTGGATGTAGGTTGTGTATGTGTGGCAGTGTAGGTAGGCTGTGTATGTGTAGGTTGTGTATGTCGGCTGTGTATGTGTATATGTAGGCTGTGTACAGTACGTATAACCTAATCTCTCAGCACCTCCCCTATAAGGCCTGGCAGCCATCCTTCACAGCGATACAATAACTCAAAGGCCGTATTCTTGTCGCTTAAGGAAGCCCCCTAACACCTTTCCCTAAGCGATTTATTTTGTTTATTACACCTTTCTGTCTGATTCACATAAATCCTTCCAATATCGTCATACTCTGCATAAATAACGTACTTAAGGATATTAACCACACATATACAAAAATAAATTGCTAAGGAAGAGGTGTTAGGGAGCTTTCTTTAACCGATTAGAATGCGGTCCAAAGAATGAGCGACACATTAAGGAAAACGTGCATTAAAAAAATAAAAAAATAAAATAAAAAATCTTTGAAAAAAGTCTAGTGTAATAAATAAATAAATCACATTAATAAAGAAAAATGGGAACTGTGTGTGTGTGTGTGTGTGTGTGTGTGTGTGTGTGTGTGTGTGTGTGTGTGTGTGTGTGTGTGTGTGTGTGTGTGTGTGTGTGTGAGAGAGAGAGAGAGAGAGAGACAGAGACAGAGACAGACAGACAGACAGACAGAGAACCAAATATCAAGAATGACAATGATAAACAGACCAACAAAATCGAGATTATAAGGCCAGCCAACAACACTACAGGTCAATATACAAGATGGACAGGAGACAGGGAAGCAGAGAAACAAGGACAGATGACCCCAGAGACGGAGAGATACGGAGGAAGTGCGAAACAAGAGAGATAGCTCAAGAGAGACACGTGGCGACCGACCAGATGCCCACAATCTCTCAAACTATCGACGGAGAGGAATGCTGGAATGTGTGGCCTTAACAGCTTGCTGAAGGAGAGAGAGAGAGAGAGAGAGAGAGAGAGAGAGAGAGAGAGAGAGAGAGAGATTGCATTTCACTTTATACATAACTCATTCCAAAAATTCTTACACACACACACACACACACACACACACACAGCCCCTCAAGCGACTACCCTGCCCAAACGTAAATAACAAACCAACCGATGAAGCATGACAAGACTAAGGAATGTGCAGTGAGAGATGGAAGAAAGTGCTGGAGGAAGGGGGAAGGGGGGAGAGGGAAGAATGAGGGGAAGGAAGAGGGGGAATGGGAAAAGGGGAGACGAGGGAAGAAAGGAGGTGAGGGGAGAGAGGTGAGGGAAGAACTGGGTTAAAGAAGAGGGCAGGAGTAAGGAAGAAGAGAGAGGTAGGGTAAGGGAAGAGGGTAAGGGTAGGGAGGGATGAATAAGGGGTGAAGGATGAGTGAAAAGGCAAGAGAGGGAAGGGGCAGGAAATGTGGAAGGATAAGGGAAGAGAACAGATGGGGAGAGGAAGGGGTGCGTAGGAGGGGTACGGAATGAGGGGGGAGAAATGAAAACGGAAGAGGGAACCAGCAGGAGGGGGTAGGGAAGAAGGGGAGGAGAGGTGGGGAAGAAGAGTGAAGGATAAGGAAAGAGGTGGGGAGGGCAGGAGAAGATAGGGAGATGGGGGGTTGTGGAGAAGGAAGGGAGAGGGATGGATGTAAAAATACTACAGACTATAAAGCAATCACATTATCAGTGTTTGCAAGAAAGATCAATATTAAACTGAGCCATGTTAATATGACTGGCTCTCACCTGCCCAATATACCCTAAGTCTAAATTACCTGGAAAATAAGACTATAGTGCGTTTGACCATGGAAGTTTATATTTCCTCATTTAAAGGTTAATTTATTCTTCACTTCAATAACAGGGGTCCTAAAGAGTTTATTAATGCCCTAAGGAGTATATGTTAAAAGGCTCCTTAACCCCTTTTCTGCAGTGATTTATTTCCTATATTACACCTTAGCATGCTCATGTAGATTATTAATATCGTTTTAATATCGATGGAGTGTGCATCAGTGACACATATGGTAAAGATACAACGTACTGTGCAGAAAAATTGCTATGAAACAGATGTTAAGGTATCTCAGATCTACTGACAATACGTCCGTTTATGGTACTGAATACATTTCTCTTCTATGTAAAGGCGGTAGTCACCAGCTCCAGCGAATCAGCTTTGTGGTATGATTACATACACACACACACACACACACACACACAAACTCTCTCTCTCTCTCTCTCTCTCTCTCTCTCAACAGCTACATTCAGCCTCTTCGACCACACACACTGGTCAACATCCCTTCTCTGTTGACAGCCTGACAGATGGTGAGCCTGTCAGCCTGTCTCTCCCTCGTGCTATCTCTATTGTTCCACACTTCCCCTGTCTCTCTCCCTCTCTGTGGCCATCTCTCTCTCTTTCACACCTTCCCTGTCTCTCTGTCCGTCTCGTATAATGAGCTGTACTGTTGTTCTGTGTCTGTCTTTTTTTTTTATCTAGATTTTGTTGGTCTGTTTATCATTGTTATTCTGGGCTTCTCTCTCTCTCTCTCTCTCTCTCTCTCTCTCTCTCTCTCTCTCTCTCGCCTTGGCCCAAATTTTCGTTCTTTGGCAGGTCATTTCCGTAGCTTAGTGGCAGAAAAAGACTATTCCACAGCTCTACATCCTTTCCATGGCACCTCTTCGTGACTAGCGTCAAATTCCAGTATTAGTCTATTGCTACAACTCAGTATCTAGGGTGGAGTGTTTGCAGTTTTAAACCAAGTTAAAGAGAGAGAGAGAGAGAGAGAGTGAGAGACAGACAGACAGACAGACAGACAGACACAAGGAGACAGAGGGACAGAAAAAAGACGGACAAACAGACAAGACACACACAGAGAGTCAGTCAGGAAGACAGACAGCTTCTCCTAAGAGGCAAGGTGGCAGGCAGACAGGTAGGCAGGAAGACAGGCAGCAGACAGGCAAGGCAGACATGGTAAGGCAGAAGTTAGGTGTGGGAGTGTTGGTGTCAGTGAAGGAGCGTCTGCATGATGGATTAAGCGACGTTAAGTATCCTTCTCAGGCGTTTACAAGCAATCCTCCCTCATGCACCACTCACTTCTTATCCTTACCGTTCTCCTCTCTCTCTCTCTCTCTCTCTCTCTCTCTCTCTCTCTCTCAACCCTACCTGCCTTACCTCCTCCTCCTCCATCCTTTTCCACTCTCTCTCTGCCCTTCCTCTCCCTTCTTCACCCTGCCTCGCCTTGATGTTACCCTGCCTCTACCTTGTCTCCTCCTGCCTCACCCTGCTCACCCCTAATCTCCCCCACTTCCACCCTGCATCACCCCTCATCACTTCTTCCACCCTGCCTCATCCTTCATCTTCTCCTCTCCCACCCTGTCTCTTCTCTGACACCTCTCTCTCCTCCACTCTGTCTCAACTCTCACCTTCTCTTCCACCCTTCCTGCTTCACCCTTACTTCACCTTCTCTCTATCCTGCCTCAATCTACCTTCACTCTAACTCATTTTACCTCATCCCGTATCCTCCTTGACTTTCCCTACCTTATCCCGCACCCTGCTTCATTTTGCACCCTGCCTCACAGTCCATCACCCTACCTTACCCTGCCTCACTCTGATCACTCTGCCTTACTCTGCCTCACTCTGATCACCCTGCCTCCACCCTATCTCACCCTGCCTCATCCTTCCTCACTCTGCCTCACCCTGGAGAGGGAACACGAAGTTTAAACTCCCTTATATATATATATATATATATATATATATATATATATATATAAGAGAGAGAGAAAGAGAGAGAGAGAGAGGTTGATATAGTCTTCAGTACTGCTTATAGAAACTGTAGACCCAAGGTAAAAAAAACAGCCCTCAGCAAATACCATGTCATATGCAACACAAAGACATGAGCAAGAGGTACTGGGAGCCTCATGTGTCTACAGGAATTCAACACTTCTATCTGCATCTGTTCATATCTATCTATCTATCTACCTCTTACCAGGCACCTTAATCCCATAAGGGGTGGCCACAAACGATTCCCCTCCATGTCACCCTATCTTCCACAGTCAAGGTGTCTTCTCTACTCAGATCCCTCTCTTTCATTCACCTTTCCTCCCTATCCCTCCACCTCACTCTCAGTCTCCCCCATCCTTTACTTCATTCATCTCATTAACTTACTCTCTTCAAGTCAGTCTCTCATTCTTCATCTCCATCAAGCTGCCCTTTCTCCAACTCACAATCCCTAATCCATACACCTTTCCTCCTCATCCTTCCATCTCACTTGTCTCCCCCTCACCCTCACCCTACCCACCACACACACTCTCTCCTAGTCAGTCTCTCATTCTCCAACCATACACTAAACTTACAAGCCATACCAAACAAGTATGAAAGGTCGCTCCCTGTCTTACAAATTTACTACCATTCCCCCCGACGTGTAATGAGACAGGATATAACGATAAAAAGATATGCAGTTATTTATCTCCACTCTGGCCAGGCTTTTAGTGTGGGTTTTATGCTGGGGTTAATGAGGAAGGTGTGGGTGTGTGGCGGAGAGGATGTGTCTTATAGTGAAAAGAATATTAGCGAAAGTGAAGGATGTGGTGAGGTTAGTATTTATAGAAGTTAGCTAAGATGGTTACTAGCCCCCTTATCGTTCGAATAACTCTAGTAATGTGTTCTATTTATACTGATACTAATTTACCCCCTACATTCTTTGATCAAGTCTAGGATCCGTATTCTCGTAGGTTTAAGAACCTCCCTAACACCTTGTCCTGCGTGATTTATTTTGATTAGTATTTACAGAAGTTAGCTAAGATGATTATTAGCCCTCTCATCGTTGGAATAACTCTAGTAATGTTCTATTCTTGGATCAAGTTTATGATCCGTATTTTCGTTGGTTAAGGAAGCTCCCTAACACCTTTTCCTAGGTGATTTATTTCGGTTAGTATTTATAGAAGTACGGTATGATGGTTACAATGCCTCTCATTGCTGGAATGACTCTAGCAATGTGTGCTATTTATACTGATACTACTTAACCCTCACATTCCTGGATCAAGTCTAGCATCCGTATTCTCGTCAGTTAAGGAAGCTCCCTAACACCTTTTCCTAAATGATGTAACTTGGTTAGTACTGAAAGAACTTAGTGAAGATGGTTACTAGCCCTCTCATTACTACAATAACTCTAGTAAACTGACCTATTTATAATATCTTTAACTCTTACATTCTTCGATCAAGTCTAGGACCCGTATTTTTGTGGGTTAAGGAAACTCCCTAACACTTTTTCCTAAGCAACTTACTTTGCTTATTACACCGCACTATCCTCTTCCGTGTTATATAAATGCTTCCAATGTCGCCATACTCTGCATAAACAACGTACACCAGGATATTAACCAGCCATACCCAAAAATAAATCACTAAAGAAGAGGTCCTAGGGACCTTCCTTATTCAACGAGAATACGAGCCTAGTAATCTAATCAAAGGCCAGACGATTTTTATTAATCTAAGAGTAAATCATGGTTTTCAGGGAGAGAGAGAGAGATAGAGAGAGAGAGAGAGAGAGAGAGAGAGAGAGAGAAATCCCCACTGGATAATTCATGGCAATTTTTTTTTTTACTAGTAATGCAAATGTTGACAGTCAGTAGTGCCAGTCGGGTTATGAAAATACATTGACTCCACGGACGACACCTGATGCGCCATTATATCTGATACTGGCGTGTGTACAGAGGAATACAAAGGAGTACAAAAGGAAAGCAAACACCAACATACCTATTGACCCTTTGGAGGTTGTCTGTTATAGGGAGGGTTGTAGCAAACAAAGTTATTCAATGAGTTGTATGCAATTCAGTGAGTTATATGCAAGGATAGAACAGCAGAAAGGCGGCAGGAAATTGTGAGAAAGATCAACATACAGCGTGGAAAAGCTGTCAGGAAAATATCAAAGAAAAGGACTGTTCTGCACTATGGTAACCTGAGAGCGACGGTAATATCATGTCAGGAATTTGTACAGAATATATCGTTGTTGTACTCAGCGATTTTTTTTTTTTTTAATTTTTTTTTTTTAATGCGAGGAAGAAGGAACCAAAGGCCATGGCCCGCAGTAACAGTTCCCTCCAAGAGAAAAACAAAATACAATAGAGAGCCAAATTCAAGATCCGATCATTTTGAGATGCCTGGACACACTGCGTTTGAAAGACTGGAGATCATAGGCAGCAGGAAATACAGACAGAGGAAGACAGTTCCAGAGCTGACCTGTTGCATAAATGAAAGACTGGGAGTAACGGTTAACTCTTGCATTAGAGAGTTGGACAGAAAAGGGATGAGAGTTTGCTGCCAGACGGGTGCTATGCACCCGTCGTAGAGGTGGAGGAATGCAAGCAGACAGTTCAGAGGAGCAGTGACCATTAAAGTAGCGATAGAAAAGAGATAAAGATGCAACAGTGCGGCGAAGAGACAGAGGTTGAAGGGAGTCAGTAAGAGGAGGAGAGTTAATGAGACGAAAAGCCTTTGACTCCACCCTATTGAGAAGAGCTGTATGTGGGGAGCCTCCCCACACATGAGAGTTGTACTCCACACAGGGGCGGATAAAACCTCTGTATAGAGTCAACAATTGTGCAGGGGTAAAGAAAGAGCGGAGTCGGCTTAGCACACCCAATCTCTCAGAAGCAGATTTTACAAGAGATGTAATATGATCTTTCCAAGATAAGTCTTGAGTAAATGAAACCCCAAGCATGTTCAAGGATGATGCAGGATTAAGCTGAATATTATTAAACATTAATGGGTATACCTGTGGAAGATTTTGTCGGGTTGATAGGTGTAAGAACTGAGTCTTAGATGCATTAAAGACAACCATATTATTTTTACCCCAGTCAGCGATACGAGCCAAGTCAGCCATTAGGTGTGCCATAGCCTCATCCCTTGTTTGTTGAAGTAACTGTTGAGATGGGCGTTGCGGGAACCGAATGGAAAGGTGAAGGGTGGAGTCATCAGCGTATGAGTGGATAGGGTTAGATGTACAGCTTAGAAGATCATTGATGAATAAAAGGAAGAGAGTTGGTGATTAGTAAAGCAAGAACGGTTATTCCGAAAGCCATGTTATGAATCTTTGATAAGATTTTTAAAATGAAGAAATGAATTCCCCGAACTAGGCAACTAAGGCCATAAAGCCCCGTTAAGTAACAGGAGGGCGCTACCCCTCCCAGCACGGCAGACCCGGGCGCGGCTCGACTAATGGGCCTATTCGTGGGGCTATTTACCTTCTTGTTTCTGATGTAGCTTAAAAAATTCTCTGAGATTCGATTTACTGATACTGGTATCGTGAGCTTCAGTGTTTTCCTTACTTCAGCGGCAGCGGCAGCGGCAGCAGCAGCAGCAGCAGCAGCAGCAGTAGCAGTAGTAGTAGTAGTAGTTGTTGTAGCAGTAGTAGTAGTAGTAGTAATAGCAGCAGCAGCGGCAGCGGCAGCAGCTGCGCTGCTCAGCAGCAGTAGTAGTAGAAACTGGCGGCGCAACTGCTAAGGTCATATGCCTAGTAGTAGTAGTAGTAGTAGTAGCAGTAGTACTAGTAGTAGCAGTTGTAGTAGTAGCAGTTGTAGTAGTAGTTACATTAATTTATTTATACTATCTATCTATATATATATATATACAGTATATATATAGATAGATAGATAGATAGATATACTTATTAATTCCATCCACCGATAAGACACCTACTTTTTTCCCACTGACTCTTTGCGGCACAATTACAATCGTGTGTAATTTTAATACTGCCCCCCCCCACCCTCTCTCTCTCTCTCTCTCTCTCTCTCTCTTGATCAGATGCATTTAAACTTTATTCTGGTCTATGATATTTTTATTCGTTTATTCCACGCCGCGTTGTAAACCATCTAAAACCTACTTCCTCTCTCTCTCTCTCTCTCTCTCTCTCTCTCTCTCTCTCTCAGCTGTTCCTAAGGGTGTTAAGGACAGGACTTCCAAGCCCCGCTTCTTCTCCCAGTTAGGTGAGGCATAAACGGATGTGAATACTCTGCGTAGCCGGCTTGGCTGGTGGAGAGAGAGAGAGAGAGAGAGAGATGGAATCTGCCTGTCACTGGTCAAAACAACACCCAATATGGACATCAGATTTAACCAGACAGACGCCATCCTTGGAAATGTTTTCTCTCTCTCTCTCTCTTTCCCTTATCCTTCACAAAATATCTAAGTGCCAGTCATTGTGCATAATGAACGAGGCAACCCATCTTATCTCAGTTTATATCTTTTTACAATGAGACGGCCATATCATATCTCTGTTTTGGTCTCTCTCTCTCTCTCTCTCTCTCTCTCTCTCTCTCTCTCTCTCTCCCAAAATAAAATCGTTTGACGTTAGCAAGAATAAAATTTAAACATATCACCAGGGATAGAAGAATAACACTCATATAACTCACTGATAAAATAATTGAAGGCACAGACGGGGAGCCTTCACGTGGTGGTGCTGTGTACCCTGGGAGGAGCAACTGCGACATTCACTCGGGGCCAGATCTCCCCATAAACAGTAACCCTGCACCTCTCCGTGGGAAGGACCATGGACCGACCCTGGTGAGGCGCTGTCTACTACATGGGGGGCTGTTTACCTGTGGTCAACGGGTATACTCAGCCAGACAGACGAAGGTTAAGGAAAAACAATAACAACTGACAACTGAATAAAATAGCCTGGTGTCAGTTGGATTAAAATTATTCAGCTGTTTGACTTGATAGATTGTGATAATATTAACTCTGACTGACGCCTATGACTCATTCTCGGCTCGCAAAATATAATCTGTTAGCTTGAGTTGAACTGTAAAAAGATGGGGTAAAGACAGCTTTCTATGGTCCAGGGAATACGATATAAATTTCCCTAGGCTGGATACAGTCATGTGGGGCAAGCAACAGTAAACAAGTGCATTCTGTATTGCCATGCAATACGAGTCCACTAGCGGATGATAACCATACATATGTAATTGATCTTGGCAGTAGATGGCTGGTTGTTGCGCAGGACACACCGTCATGGTATGGGGAATAACTGTGTGAAGTTATATCAAAATCTGTCCATCCATGTGGAAGTTACAAAGCGGACACGAATGTATGTATGGCTGTTGAACATGACATCACCCGACCTTGTTTGAGTCCCAAGCGAGACCTTGACCTTGGGAGTAGATGGCTGGTTGTTGCGCGCGACACACCGTCATGGCATGGGGAACAACTGTGTGAAGTTGTATCAAAATCTGTCCATGCCTGTGGAAGTTACTGAGCGAACACAAAATGGCAGACGGACTGACGGAACAGCGCAAACCTAGAGTCCCCCTACATACTGAATGGTTAGCGTTGAACATGTTGCTTTCCTTCCTCTCTCCCTTCTCCCCCTCCCCCTTCCTACTTCCCTTTCCTTTTCCCCTCCCCCTCCCTACTTCCCTTTCCTTTTCCCCTCCCCCTCCCTTCTCCCCTTCGCCGTCCCCCTCCCCTTTACCCTCTTCCCCCTCTCTCCTCCCCTCTCCCCTCCTCCCCCCAGGAATGTACTGTAGAGTGGAGTCGCCTAATGGATGTGGGTGCAAGCCTGGGGAAAATCCACTGGCTTAATGGCTGCGTAATTAGTCGTGGCTTTTTATTCTCGACGGCATTTAATAGTTTATACCTGATTTATTAACTTACGTATATAGTGGACGCACGGTTGGTGTATGACATTATAAACATGTTTATATAGGCAGACAGACAGACAGACGGACTGGCGCATATAGAGACAGACAGACAGGTAGACAGATATGGTAGATAGACAAATAGATAGATACAGCTAGAGAGAGAAAGAGAGAGAGAGAGAGAGAGAGAGTCAATCAGATGCACAGATCATGGAAACTTCATGGATGTGCGTACGTGGCGGGATTTAAACTAAAAGGGCGGGCTTTGGGCATGGTGGGCGTGAATTTGGGCGTGGTGGGCGTGGCTAGGAATGTTGAGAAGGGGTGGGAGACGCACCACCTTGGTTATAAAATATGGAATATATTCATTGCAATCTTGGCGGAATGACTGAATCTCTCTCTCTCTCTCTCTCTCTCTCTCTCTCTCTCTCTCTCTCTCTCTCTCTCTCTCAACAGGGTACTAACTTATAAGCCAGGGAGAAGATTAATTTTCTGACGTACAATCTCTCAGTTTGTCAGATCAATTCGTCTCTCTTCCACCTCCTTCCATCTCGTACAATAACTTGCATTCCGGATATTATAGAAGGAAGAACTCCTTTATTGCTTAACTTAACCTAAAGTAATCGCCCCTCCATCGTGAATGCAAGCTTGTATCACCAGATTAACAGCAGGATATGGTGCTAGTCAAAAAGAAGTGCTACGGAAATGATTTAGCAGATGCCATTACTTGCCAACTATTAACACCACTGCAACCACCTGTGCATTACTGTTACCACTAAGGGCGCAGCTACACTTGCTCTAAACGCTGATTGACAAGAAAAAAAGGCTCTGTGGTTCGTCCAACGCTCAGACACGGATATTGCAGTGGCTCTAACCCGGTGCTTCGTTTCATCTTGTCCATCACATCTTTCGTGCAAGTGTGGCTGCACCTTCACGCCTTCATTACCAACCTCATCGTCACTACCATACAACACGGACAACATCATTGTAACGTTTGGGAATCCTAAATTAAAGGATTACCGGTACGCTTTTATGATCTGAAATGCAGTCCTTTATGCCTTCTCATTCTGTCCTCATGCTTAAATTCATCCATCTTTTTCGGACACGTGTGCATCTCTACATTTCATCCCATTCATCATTCTTCCTCCCGGCTTTCATACCCTTCGTTTAACCTTACTCATTTGCAGTCATTCCATCCATGCCATTCTATCTTCATGCATATACTCCCCAGTCCTATCTAGACCCAGCTTCAGTCCATTTCCTTCTCAGTAGTTCCACACTACCATCATTCCAGTCCTCCTCACCCTTTTTCTGACTCATCTTTTCTCCAATATTTCATCTTACACTCCACCTTCCTTGCAGCCACTCAATAATCTTATCTCCACTCAGCTGCAATCCTTCCTCCTACCCCGCTCCATCATTATGCAAACACTCAACAATTTTATCTTGACCTCACTACCTTATTTTCTTCTACCATTATATATTTTATATCAAGGTATTACTTCACTTTGTCCTGAGCCAAGTACAGTCCTTCAGTCCATATTATTCTGTCTTCACATATCCTCCTTCACCTTGTCTGGCCTCATCTTAAGTCCCTTCATCCATTCTGCTTCTCAATTTTGCAGATGTTCCCTGCTCTCATTCTGACTCAACTACAATCCATCTCTTTCCCATTCTTTCTCCCTGGATTATACTTTTAATTTATGCTGAATCAAACGCAGTCCACCAATCCATATTATTCTACTTTTCTGCATATATTCCTCATTTTCATCTGAACTCAACAGCAACTCTCTGATTCACTCAGTCCCAGTCCACCATCCTTAAACTCCCTGACTAATCTACAATCCAGCATTTCATCTGACACTTCACCTTCCTTGCAGACACTCATTAGTCTTATCTCGACCCAACTAGAATCATTAATTCCACCCATTTGTACTTTTCTGCATAAACGCCTCAATTTTATCTTAACTCCGACGACACCTTAACTCTTCCATGGTTGTCCCATCTCTCGTATTTCATTCCGATTAACGCCAGACGATTTTATTCAGCCCAAAGTGTATTTATAGGAAGCTGGGGATGTTAAAACTGGGACCACTAACCCTCATGGCCGGGACGAACCTAGTATTATGTTTTATATTGATCGTGATTTTGTTCAGCTGAGTTATGTTAGTTCAGGTGTTATTAATGATACCATCGACCTCCTTATGACTGGGATAAATCTACTGACATACACACACACACACACACACACACACACACACACACACACACACACACACTTTTACGCTGCCTGCCCCCACATTACAACGCAAAACTGGCCACAGAAGGTCAGAAATTGGACATATAAGGGTAAAGAATGCTTAGACCTGATGCCAGACCCCACAGCCATCATCCCCAGTTCCCAGACAAGCAGGCAGGAGGGGTAGGAGGCTGGCTGGACCCCCTTGGTGGCTCAGGGGCGTCTCATATGGAATACATTTGGTGGACTCGTTTCATTAGCAGTGTTGGTGGTGGCTTGGTGTAGTGAAAAAAGTAAAAAACAAAATTATCCTCCTCCTCGTACTCTTCCTCCTTCTCTCCTTGCTCCTGTTCGTCCTCCTCCTTCTTCTCCTCTTCCTCTTCCTCCTTCTTTCCTTGCTCCTCTTCCTCCTCCTATGCTTCCCTCTCCTCCTGCTCCTCATCCTCTTCCTCCTTGAATTTCCTCCACCATCGTCCTACTTTCATTCTCCGTCCCTCACTCATTGTGCTTTTCCTGCCTTTCCTTCTTCTTCTCGATCTCCTCTCTCTCTCTCCTTTACCATTCTGTCGCCATCTCCAGCCACGTTTCAGCTGTTGTATTTCTCTTCTACCTTACAGGTTTCTTTTCCCTTCATTGTTTTCATTTGTCTTGTTTTTTTCTACCTCCCTCATCTCTCTATTCCTCTCCAAATTCTCTCTCTCTCTCTCTCTCTCTCTCTCCCTTCTGCATCTCCGAATCTCATTCTCACCACTCATCACCTTGTTTTTAAACCCTCCTCCTCCTACTCTTCTCTCCCTTCACTACGCATTATCACTTCCATCTCTCCGTGTTCCAGCATAAATCAAAGGAGCGGAATTTCAAGTCTCTCTCTCTCTCTCTCTCTCTCTCACACACACACACACACACACACACACACACCTCCCACAGACAAGCCACAGAGACCCCAATCATTTAGCCCCTTAGTGAACCACTTTGGTCCAGCAAAATATCATTTAGTATAGAGAATACAGCAGAAAATTAAGAATTAATTGGTTGATTAGATTTTCTCCATCTTAATAGGTGTGTGTGTGTGTGTGTGTGTGTGTGTGTGTGTGTGTGTGTGTGTGTGTGTGTGTGTGTGTGTGTGTGTGTGTGTGTGTGTGTGTGTGTGTGTGTGTGTGTGTGTGTGTGTGTGTGTGTGTGTGTGTGTGTGTGAAATGAGCAAATTAAAAAATGCTCCCTAAAAGCATCATTACAGCTCACCTTTTTCATTTATTTTTTGCATGAAAACCATCTCCTTGAGCTTCAGAAACCAAAAGCCTGTTAAAGAAAAGGAAAGGAAGGTGAAGAAGAGAGCAAGGTGAAGAAGAGAGCAAGGTGAAGGGGAAGACAGCAAGGTGAAGGGGAAGAGAGCAAGGTGAAGGGGAAGACAGCAAGGTGAAGGGAAAGAGAGCAAGGTGAAGGGAAAGAGAGCAAGGTGAAGGGGAAGAGAGCAAGGTGAAGGGGAAGACAGCAAGGTGAAGGGGAAGACAGCAATGTGAAGGGGAAGACAGCAAGGTGAAGGGAAAGAGAGCAAGGTAAAGGAAAAGAGAGCAAGGTGAAGTGAAAGAGAGCAAGGTGAAAGAGAAGAAAGCAAGGTGAATGGGAAGAGAGCAAGGTGAAGGGTAAGAGAGCAAGGTGAAGGGGAAGAGAGCAAGGTGAAGGGAAAGACAGTATTCTCTGGACATTGAAAGAGAGGGTGAAGAAAAGCGAGGACAGCGAGGTCTGTCTATCTAGCTATAGCCAGAGCCTTCATCTCGAAAGGTGTGGTCACAAACAAATCGCCTCCACGTCGCCCTGTCCCCTGCTATTACGCTGCCCTCTCCCCAACTCACTCACCCCTCTCTCATTTACCTCTCCAAGGTCTAGGAGGGAAATGAACCACTGAATAGGCCCCGCTCACTCCCCCTCTTCTCCACATCAATCCCCACCAGAATCACCTGCTTCGTACTGACTTCTGAACGTAAATGCGTGGAGAATAACAAGGGGCAGGGAAAATGAAGAATGGCATGAAAAGGAGGGGAAAAGGTAAGGAATGCAATATCGATGGGAGAAATCAGACACACACACACATACACACACACACACACACACAAATACACATACATACAGACCCTCTCTCTCTCTCTCTCTCTCTCTCTCTATCTATCTATCTATCTATCTATCTATCTCTGTCCATCATCAACATCTGAGCTTCCGAGAGTCAGAGGAAGAACAGGGGAAAAAGAGACGGAGACGAGAAGTAGGGAGACGAGAAGACTGGGAAAGCATTATCTACCAAGAAAATAAACCAATGGAAAAGAAACCCACACTAACAAAACCACAATGACCTCCAAAACCACCAGGGGCACCTTAGCTTCCGAGAGCAAGAAAGAGGCCCCTAGGATGATGACCCTCCCAGATAGGCCAAGGCTGATGACGGCTGGGCGGGTGTTGAAAGATCTCGCCAGCAAATCACAGGGTCATTATTACCGGCAGGCTGTGTGGGTTGCTTTGCCTCCTTGGCACGCGAGGCCCCTCTGGATTTCCCTGCCTGATGCTGCATGCCATTAGCCTTACTTGTCTATCCAAACATCACGGCCCAGGTTCCTCTATCATTAGTAAAGGAAGGCCAAACTGAAAACACCACCGCCTATGAAGATGATATCAGGAACATCAGTAAGGACCTGGTTCGTCACTTACAGCTGCATCCACACACTAATACAACAACAGAAGGAGATATACTTACTTGTCTATTGAAACATCACGGCCCTGGCTCCTCTATAATTAGTAAGGGGAGGTCATACCGATTATACTACCGCCGCTGCAGCTGCTATCTGGAACGTCAATAGCAATCTGCCTCTTACCTTGACTATACGAGTAAAGCGATGCTCACGAGAAATTCGTCCCTTTGTAGCTTATTCATTGTAGCAATAGCACACTATATGACAATATAACGGTCCTACAACCTTTCCATGGCACTTTTTCGTGACCAGCATCATATTCTAGGGTCAAGCTCTTGCTACAGAAAAGAACTGAGAAATGGCACTTTTCGGTCAATTTAAAGAGAACAGAATACAGAAGAGAGAGGTGAAAAGATTAGTAAGAGAGAGTAAGAAGAGAGTGGATGAGGAATTTGGAAGGAATTTGAGTGTAAAGTGGAAGGACTGTAAGAAAATGTTCTGGAGAGAAGTGAAAAGAGTAAGACAGGGAGGAAGTGAAGTTAGCAGGGGAGTGAAAGATAAAAATGGTAGATTACTAGTGGAGAAGGGAGAAAAAGTGAGCAGATGGAGAGAACACTTTAAGGAATTGTTGAACGTAGAGGATGGAAGTAATGCGAGTATAAGTGGCTGGGGAATGGCTGGGAGAAGGAGGGAGGTGAGAAGACAGGAAGAAATCAGTAGGATAGAAGTTGTGGAAGCAATGAAGAAAGTTAAATCGGGGAAAGCCCCAGGAATTGATGGAGTGTGTGGTGAAATGCTGAAGCATGGGGGAGAGATAATAGTAGAATGGATGTGGAAGATGTGCAGATTGGCCTGGGAGGGAGGTAGAGTCCCGGAGGATTGGAAGTCAGGTATAATTATTCCCTTGTACAAAGGAAAAGGGGAAAAAGAAGTGTGTGGTAATCATAGGGGCATTTGTCTTCTTAGTATAATAGGAAAAGTGTATGGTAGGATACTTATAGACAGAGTTAGAGAAAGAACAGAGAAATTAGTTGGAGAAGAACAGGGAGGCTTTAGGAAGGGAAGAGGTTGTGTAGATCAGATATTCATTCTTAGATCTTTAGTGGAAAAGTTTCTAGAGAAGGGAAAGAAGTTGTATGCGGCTTTCATGGATTTGGAGAAAGCATATGACAGGGTGGATAGACAAGGATTGTGGAAAGTGTTAAGAATATATGGAGTAGATGGGAAGTTGTTGAATGCTGTGAAGAGTATGTACGATGGTGCGAAGGCTGCAGTGCGTGTGGATGGTGAACTAAGTGAATTTTTCTCTTTGAAAGTTGGGTTGAAACAGGGATGTGTCATGTCTCCATGGTTGTTCAATCTGTACATGGATGGGGTAATAAAAGAGGTACAAGGTAGGGTAGTGGATGTTGGAGTGGCCCTGGTGAGAGAGGATAGTGTTTGGAAACTCCCTGTACTGTTGTTTGCAGATGATACTGTGTTGTTGAGTGAAGACGAAGGGGAGCTGCAAGGCTTGGTGGATGAGTTTGAGAGAGTGTGTAGGAAACGGAACCTAAAGGTGAATGTAGGGAAGAGTAAAGTGATGGTCTTTGAGAGAGGTGAAGTTAGTGAATGTACAGCGAGGTTAGATGGTGAGGAATTGGAAAATGTGAGTACGTTTAAGTATTTGGGTAGTGTGATGAGTAAGGATGGAGGTTTGGAGGGTGAAGTGCTTGAAAGGGTACAGCAGGGAAGAAAGGTTGCTGGTTCCTTGAAAGCAGTGATAAGAAACAGGGAAGTGAGCATGGAAGTGAAAAAGTTACTACATGACAGTATTGTGATACCAACTCTAACGTACGGAAGTGAAGCTTGGACATTGTTGGAAGGACACAAGTCAAGAGTGAGAGCAGTGGAAATGAGTTATTTATGAGGAGCCTGTGGAGTCACATGGAGAGACAGGCTGACGAATGAGGATATAAAGGAGCGTTGTGGTGTGGATGTGGATGTGATAGGAAGCGTTATGAGGAACACACTGAGGTGGTTGGCCATGTGGAGAGGATGGAGGGTGAAAGACTGACGAAGAGAGTGTATGTGAGTGAGGTGGAGGGGGGAAGAGGGAGGGGGAGGCCGAGGATGAGATGGAGGGATGGGGTGGAGAGGTATATGAGAGAGGGGGGTGTGAGTTGGGAGCAGGGCAGTGAAATGGGGGGGGACAGGGCGACTTGGAGGCGATTTGTTTGTGGCCACCCCAAACGGGATTGAGGCGTCTGGCAATAGATAGATAGATAGAATACAGAAGGAATCACATTTACCTGACTATCCAGATATCTCGGCTCAGGTTCCTCTATCCTTACCAAGGGAAGGCCATATTAACAACAGTGCCTCTTCTGCAGCTGCCAACTAAAATAACAGCTATCTGGTTCCTCTCTCAAAGCCCTGGCCGTCTGACAAACACGCTAATACAGTGCTATGAGATACACTAACCTGACCATCCAAATATCACAGCTAACACTCCTTCATCCTTACTAGGGGAAGGCCATACTAACAACACTGCCACCTTTATCACTGCTACCTGCAATGTGTGTAGTGACCTAGAGAGGGTTCACAAACTTACGATAATCTCTGTGTCGTAAATATAATACTTAATGCTTACAGGTAAGACACGAAGCCGAGAACATCCCATCTATTTTTCTTCCTGTGAATCAAAACCTGATTTACATCGTAGGGTATGATTGTGCATGCGTTTGTGAATATCATACCTGGTTCCTTGCTCGAAGCTCTCACCACACGCTAATACAGTACTAGGCAATGATCACTACTGCTACCACTACTATATTACTACTACTACTACTACTACTACTACTACCACCAAAGTTATTTAGTTATGTCATTAGCGACAGCGTTCCTATGCTCTCATGCTAACTACTATTATCACCACCACCACCACCACCACAGTTATCGAGAATGTCATTAGCAACCGCGTTCCACTGCATTCACTGCCCTAAGCCGCCCCGCAAGCCCGCTAATACAATGCTGGCGGCAGATACAGCAGGGTAATTACTGGCCCCACAGCACATCCCGGCAAGGATTCATCACTACGCAGGGAAGGCTTCCGGTGAAGCTGTCGGCACCTACTTCCAACCTTGGAATTTACAGCCGTATTCTTAAAAATAATCCCTTCCCTAAATTTTCCCTTCCCGTCGAAGGTGTTTTAATTTCCATCTGTATTCTAACAGATTGCCTTGGAAGGGAAGGGAAAATGTTCAGGTTGGTAGCCCTGTTAAGCTAAAACGACCCATCCTGCTGATATTTGGTATGATGGAGCGTAATATTTATAAACTAATACATCAAAACACGCATATCTCGTGCTGGGTAATGAAAGCACAACACATTTGAGATGTGGGAGGTGGCCACCACATCCATACTGTTGGTTTGTATTCAGCCATAAATGCCATTCTGGCCAACACCGCAGCGGTGTTCACTCCTCATGGCTCAATATTTTGATAATAAATTATATTCGAGGAATATTATTATCTTTAATGTTGTTATTCGTAAGTATAAGAATCACTTGTTAACGTCCGTCTCATTTAGCCTACTCGCATGGCGGCACTCACTTGTTTTATTCCAGCTGGAAGACATGAGCCGAACCACTCGTGTGACCTTGACGGCAGATTTTCCTTTTCCGGGCAAATTAGCAAGCAAAATTTTTTTTTAAAAAAAAAAAAAAAAAAAATTATATATACTGTATATATATATATATATATATATATATATATATATATATATATATATATATATATATCCTCGTGTGACCCTGGCCATAATGTTGAAGATTTGCCAGTGTCAGTGGCTCAGTGGGTTAGAGCGCTCCGCTCTGACCGAAGGGTCGGAGGATCGAATCCACCCAAGGGTCATAAGCAGACATCAGGAAGGGCATCCGGTCATAAAATGCTACACGCTCCAGTCCAAAAGTCCTCTACCCAGGGGCAACGCCCTAGCCCTTCGGGGATACCTGGCGTAAAATCAAATTATTTATTATTTTTTTTATAGATCATAAGGCTGGATGAATATCGGAGGTAGTACGTCGTCTGCTCTGTTTATGTCTGGCTTAGCATCTCAGCCGA
Organism: Coenobita brevimanus; assembly: GCF_032717465.1. Taxonomy (NCBI): domain Eukaryota; kingdom Metazoa; phylum Arthropoda; class Malacostraca; order Decapoda; family Coenobitidae; genus Coenobita; species Coenobita brevimanus. The sequence goes on from NC_137059.1 coordinate 16,838,696, forward strand.
CATGGGTAACACTTTTAAAGAGATACAAATAGCACTTAAAAGATCAGTATATCGATATAAATTGTATTAATAAAATCGTACATTACCTTTCATCGATATTTTATATATATTTAAGACAATAAACTACAAAAGAACACACAAATTGCAAAGGGATTTTTGAAGAGACGGGTCAGATGATTCCGTCAAGTTCCAATAATTTCGGCTGCTCGAAGGGAAGACCTTGCCCTTCGAGCAGCTCAGAAAGGGAAGGATTTTTTAAAGAATACCAATTCAGCGAAGGATGACCTTCAGATGCATCCAAAAAGGAAGGAAAAGTTTAAGTATACAGGCATTAGTTTCTCTCTCTCTCTCTCTCTCTCTCTCTCCTTCTGGCCCTCGTCTTCCTCCCCCTATCTTCTCCCCCTGGTGTTCCTTCTCTCCTCACCATGGCACGCCTTCTCCTAGAGCTCCCTTTCCCCTTGGTCTTCCTTCCCCTTTCCATCTCCCCCTGGTCTTCCTTACCCTCTCCCTCTCACAATGGTCTCCTTCTCCCCCTGGTCTACCTCCTCCCCTTCTTCTCCCCCTGATCTTCCTTCCCGTCTCCCTCTCCCCCTAGTCTTCCTTCCCCTCTCCCTCTCCCCCTAGTCCTCCTTTCCCTCTCTCCCCCTAGCGTTCCTTCAACTCTCCCTCTCCCCCTAGCCTTCCTTTCCCTTTTCCTCTTCCCTTGGACTTCCTTCCCATTACCCTCTCCCCCCTGTCTTTCTCTCTCTCTCTCTCTCTCTCTCTCTCTCTCTCTCTCTCTCTCTCTCTCTATCTATCTATCTCTCCTCCTCGTCTTCCCTCCCCTCTCCCTCTCCCTCTAGTCTTCCTTCCCCTCTTCTTTTTTCCCTTGTCTTCCTTCCCCTCTTCTTTTTTCCCTTGTCTTCCTTCCCCTCTTCTTTTTTCCCTTGTCTTCCTTCCCCTCTTCTTTTTTCCCTTGTCTTCCTTCCCCTCTTCTTTTTCCCCTTGTCTTCCTTCCTCTCTCCCTCTCCCCTTGGTCTTCCTTCACCCCTGTCCCTCTCCGTTTGGTCTTCCTTGCCCTCATCCTGTTTAATAGTCTTCCTGGGTGTGTCTTCCCCTCTCCCTTTCCCTCTAGTTTTCCTTCCTCTTCCCCTGTTTTTTTTTATTACACTCTTGCAAGCAACAGGCAATTTTACTCGGCCTCAAGAACACCCTTAGAACCTTCTGAGGGAGCTGCAAGAAATTTCACTTAACCTATGCATTACAATGTCTATATTGAGCTTATTCTTGCTGTCGTCAAACGATTTTATACCGGGTAGGAACGATCTCTTTTACCAGTGAACTTAGGGGGGAAAAAAAAATCTCCATTCACCAATATCTTTTTATCGAAATGTGTGTCCCTAACTGTGTCCCTAACTCGCTCACTCACTTGCAGCCGTTGAGCATAAGCGTTACACTTATGGCAAGTGGGGTACTGAGGGCTTGGGTGTATTGCGGTGTGTCTGCTTCTCGTCTGGGGTGTATCTTGGATGTCTCTGAGGTGTGTGTGTGGGGGGGGAGGGGGTGTATTTGAGGGGTGTCAAAAACAATGGATACCTTTCGCGACGTACTAGGATGGGTGCGGCTATCAGACGTGTCCTTTATCTTGTTTGGCCGAAACTTGCTGTCGACAGACAACTTTTTCACAGACTAAGAAGAGATGTCTCGTAGTTAAGAAGTTAAGAATATTCTGTGTATCTAATACAATGGCGTCACATATTGTATTCTAACGTCTGCTAAACAATTATGAGAGAGAGAGAGAGAGAGAAAGAGAGAGAGAGAGAGAGAGAGAAAGAGGGAGAGAGAGGTGTTGGGATATATGTAAAAAATCACTTAAACCCAACAGAAGTAACCTTAAGTGGACAGAACACCGAACTGGTCTGTGTCAAATTACGTTTAAAATATATGAATATAAATATTGTTACAGTATACCGTCGCCCTACTCATACTCCAGAGGAAGACACAGAACTATATAGTACCTTGCAGGAAGTTCTCGATGGGGACGAAACGTTGATTACCGGCGACTTCAACCTGCCGTCAGTAAATTGGAATACAGTTACCGGTAGCAGTAATAATGACAAAAGAATGACAGATTTCATTAAGAACAACTTTTTATTTCAATGTGTCACGGAGCCAACAAGACAGGGCAATATCTTAGATCTTGTCATCACTACAAATGAAGATATGGTCTCAAGCCTCACTGTGGGTGAACATCTAGCATCTAGCGATCATAATCTCATAAGATTTTCCATGAATCTCTCACATAATGAGTGCACAAGTAAAACTAAAATGCTGGACTATAAAAACGCAGATTTTAACGGCCTAAAGGACGCCCTGAGTACACTAGCTGAGCACATAGAAAGAATTAATGATGTAAACGAAATGTGGGCAGAATTTAAGCACGTATTCATGACCGCTCAATACAAGTACGTGCCAATGAAATCTAGACAAACCAAGGGTAGAAACAAACCAGCGTGGTTTAATGCCGATATTAACAGAGCAGTTAAAGAAAGAAACCGTCTCCATACCTTGCTTAAAAGCCACACCAGTGAATTACTCACAGGGCAATATATCAGTAGCAGAAGAAAAGTTAAAAAACTCATTAGAACAGCTAAACGACAATTTGAAATTGATATAGCAAAAACAAGTTCTACGGATCCTAAGCTTTTTTATGGATACATTAATGGCAATAAGAGACTCAAGGCGGGCGTTGGTCCACTTGTCAGCGACGAGGGTGCTCTTATCACGGACGATCAGGAAATTGCCTCTACTTTAAATAAGTTTTTCAGCTCAGTTTTCACAGTAGACGCCAATGACACCATCGAAGAGCACCAAATGTCAATCCAAAATGCACTAAGTGATATGCATATTAGCAGTAATGATGTGAGATAAACTTAATAAAATGAACAGTAATAAGACTCCCGGCCCAGACAATTTCTACCCTAAAATACTAAAAAATGTGATGGATGTAATATGCAGTCCTCTAACATCTATCTTTAACAAGTCCCTACAACAAGGAAAGGTTCCAGCAGACTGGAGACTGGCTAACGTGACCCCTATATATAAAAAGGGCAGTAGAGATCAACCAGGTAATTATAGACCAATTAGCCTAACCTCTGTCTTGGGAAAGATCCTCGAATCATTAATTAGAGATAGGATAGTTGAGTTCCTAGAAACTAATAACGTAATTAGGAACAGCCAGCATGGCTTTAGAACGCGGAGATCATGCGTGACAAATTTAATTGAGTTTTACAATTCACTTTTTAAAATGAATGATTGTACCAGGTCACTTGATATAATCTACTTAGACTTTCAGAAAGCCTTTGACAAAGTGCCGCATGATAAACTAATGACAAAAGTAAGATCACTTGGAATTGACGGAAATATTCATAGGTGGATACGTTGCTGGTTAAGTGAGAGAAAGCAACGAGTCGTTATAAATGGAGTAGAGTCAGACTGGGCTCCAGTGACCAGTGGTGTTCCTCAGGGATCGGTGTTGGGACCAGTCCTATTTATTATGTATATTAACGATATCGATGTTGGCCTAAACAATTTCATTTCTAAATTTGCAGACGACACAAAAATCGGCAACACTATATTAACTGAAGAAGACAGAATTAGCCTTCAAAATGACCTTAATAAAATTATCAGCTGGTCAGAAAAAATGGCAAATGCCCTTCAATGTAAGCAAGTGTCAGGTACTGCAATGTGGGAAGAAAAACAAAAGGTATGATTACGAAATGAAGGGCCAAATCATTAGCAAGTCCTCACTAGTTAAAGATCTAGGCGTACTAATTTCAGGCGATCTGAAATGTTCAAATCAATGTATCTCTGCCGCCAATAAAGCCAACAGGGCCCTAGGCTTCATCAAAAGACATTTTACATATAAAAGCAAAGATATTGTAATCCCCCTATACAAAAGCATAGTCAGGCCACACTTAGAGTTTGCAGTGCAATTTTGGTCGCCTCACCTAATTAAAGATATAGAAATACTGGAAGCGGTCCAGCGGAGGGCTACCAAGTTAATCCCGTCCCTGAGAAACAAACCATACCTCGAGAGACTCAGAGAATTAAACCTATTCTCTCTTAGAAAACGGAGACTCAGGGGACAACTGATTGAATGCTTTAAGATTCTAAAAGGCTTTAGTAATACTGATTCAAGCAAGCTATTCACAGTAATTACCGAGACTGTAACTCGAGGAAATGGTATGAAGTTGCAAACAAGAAGGGCTAATCTTGATACAACCAAAAACTTCTTCACTTACTCTGTTGTAAGCGAATGGAATAAACTCCCTGGGAATGTGATTGAGAGTGGTAACATAAATATGTTTAAAAAGAGACTGGACATGTATCTCGACGCAATTGGTATCGTTTAGTTAGGATGGAGCAATTTGCATATTCGCGTCTGCATTCATGTGTCTATTAGACACAGACAATATTCTAGAATATATAGAGTAAGTATGTGGCTGTATGCCCAAATTTTCCTTTTCCACATTATTCTACTTTCTGCCGATCCTATAAAATTCCTTCAGGTTTTTCATTCCTGCAAGGTATTACTTCCTCTCTTGTTTCCTGTACGGCAAATGCCGGAGGGTCTGGAGGGTGGGGGAGAGAGCCTTCTGCTGTGCTATCCTTTTCTCCTGCTCCTATGCACTATACTAGGATTAAGGCCGGACCACCTCGTAGGGACCGTAAGGTCTGTGTGGTCTGTGTATCTATGTAACTCTATGTAACTCTCTCTCTCTCTCTCTCTCTCTCTCTCTCTCTCTCTCTCTCTCCAGTGAACACATTTAATGGATTTTCCTGTGTCATTAACCAAGATCGATGCAAGAAAACCCGTCACTCATACCTGCCTCTCTCTCTCTCTCACTCTCTCTCTCTCTCTCTGTATATATATATATATATATATATATATATATATATATATATATATATATATATATATATATATATATATATATTCCTGTCTATTTACCTATCTAGATATCTTTTCATCTTCCCTACTTTTTTCGCATCAACCTACGTGCCGATGTATCTATTTGTCTGTCTGTCTATCTATCCATCTATCTATAAATCTACTTACCCATCCATCTATCTGCCTACCTCTCAATCTATCTATCTATCTGCCTCTATATTCTTCCCGATCTATCTGTCCACATACAGACAGACAGATAGAGAGAGAGATTTTCCCCTCCTCTCCTCTACCATTTCCATCCTTTTTATTTTATCCTACATCATCATCCATCTCCCCTTCCTTTCCCTGCAACCTTTTTCCCCAATCTCTCTCTCTCTCTCTCTCTCTCTCTCTCTCTCTCTCTCTCTCTCTCTAAGCTGTATCATTCACTGTTTTGGTTGTCTGACTTTATTTTGCTGTCTAGATGTTCCAATATTTCTTCAGTATTTCTATCATATTCTTGTTTATCTGTCTGTCTGTCTGTCTCTCTCTCTCTCTCGTTTAGTTGACGCTCTTGTTTTGGTCTCGTATCCAGCTCCCTGACGGCCGTACCATAATTTATCAGAGAGAGAGAGAGAGAGAGAGAGAGGGAGAACAAGAAAAAAGCCAAACTGATCCACTGCTAAACTCAACCATTCCTTAACCTTGAACCCTCACCCAAGGTTGAAATCGCTGTAAGGGTCACAAACACATGCATAATATTCACTCCTAGTGCCTCACGCTCATAAATTTAATGCATTCTTATTTTTTTCAAACTCTTTTTACATCTAACCTCTCGGTTGCTGTTGCTTCATCTGTCTCCTTCCCACCTCTCTGTCTCTCGTGTTACATATTTAAATATTATCATTTTCTCCTTTCTGAGTCTTACTACTTTCTTCTGCTTCTTTTCTTCTTCTCCTATTTCTTCTTCTTCTTCCTTCTTTTTCTTTCTCTCTCTCTCTCTCTCTCTCACACACACACACACACACACACACAAACCCTGCTGCTGTGTATGCTTATCTCACTTCATAAATATATATTTTTTCTGTCAGTCTCGAACAGACTCAATGTAAACAAACACAGTCCAATGAGCTGAGGGTTAAGTTTTATCCTCAGATATTTAACAAGTGAATAGTGGCACTCGGCCTTCCCCTGTCTTGCCTCGCCCCATCTCCCTCTCTCTGCTCTTATCTTCTTCGTCTTCTCCTTCGTCTTCCTCTTCTTGTACCTCTTCCTTCTCCTCCTCCTTTTCCTTCTTCTTCTCCATCTTCTCCTCGCCCTCCTCCTCTTTCTTCATTTCCTCTCCTTCTCCTTCTTCATCTTAGTTTTCGTCTTCGTCTAACATCTTATTATTATTATTTTCTGAGATACAGGAACATCTCTAGGAGCGGCACTGTCACCTGTCATCCCCCCCCCTCCTTTTTCTTAAGCCAGGTATTTCACTCCAATAGACTTTAACGACGCCTCATAATATGACCCTGATGGTCCCTCATCAATAGTGTACTTTGGTAATTATTTCCAACTTCTTTTCTTATGATTTTTTCTCTCACTGTTTTTGCTGTTGGTGGTGTCGTTGTTCGTCTTCTTACTCTTACTCTTAACGATCTTATTATTATTCCTCTTTTTATTTCAAGTGGCTCTACACTGAGTGACAAGCCTACCATTTCCTGTATCCTGAAACTATTTACAAAGCTGGGTGGTAACCATATAACCAAATAACGGGCTGTTATGGAGCATACTATGGTGTCCCTGTCAACTGAGTAGAAAGACGCAAATGCGGCGCTCATCCGGGAGCCAAACCTCCGCACTTCTCTGCGTTTCGTTGTCGTGAGGCGCTGTCAGTTATAAGGAAGCATCGATTCACTGCACGGAATGGTACTGAAGGGGCGGGTACTTGCCTGCAGTTGACGGGCCAGCTCGTGCAGACGGAGAGGGGACACTCAACAACAACTATAACGGCAAGTGGAAGTGTCCACCATCCACTTCGTTGATTTTGTGTTTTTATTTCCAAGTTGCTCTACACTGAGTGACAAACCTAGCTGTTTCTTGCAGGAGAGACAACCATATATCAAGCTGGACATACACCCTTGTGGTAGCCAGGGTTATTGCTCACATAATGCTACTCAGGGAGAAGCGACTGGTCACTCGCCTTGAATGACTGAATTAAATAGCTTAGCCTACAGTTTATAGCTCCTGGTGGGCAAATAAAGGCTTGGATTATAGAATACGTGATGATGATGATGATGATGATGATGATACAACTACCAACAACAACAACAATAAAAACAACAACTATAATAACATAATAATAATAATAATAATAATATTATTATTATTATTAATTATTATTGCCGGTATTATTATTATTATCATCATCATCATCATTTTTTCACCTATACATACATTATTATCATTCACCTTCGCCTTCTTCTTTTTATCACCTCTGATCTTCTTTTCCTGTTCTTACGATCATATCTTTTCCTCCTTTTTCTCTCCCAAATCTTTCACTTCTTCACATGTTTCCTCTTTTCTTCTTCTTCTTCCTCCTCCTCCTCCTCCCCCTCCTCCTCCTCTTCTTCTTCTTCATTTTTCTTAGTTATCCTCATTCCACTACCCTGTCACAAGCTCCATCCACTTCTCTTTCATCCTTGCACACCTCCTACCTCTCCTCCATGCATTCTACAAACTTATTTAAATACAGTATAATAATTTCCTCTTCTACTTCCATTTTTCTTCCCGCCTTTACAATTCTTTTCAATTAGCATTTGTCTCCTTCTAATATGTTCTTATTCTCAGTCGTATTCTCTCTTTTATTCCTTCTTCTTTATTTATAATTTACATCCTTCGTAACTCGATCCTCTCTCTCTCTCTCTCTCTCTCTCTCTCTCTCTCTCTCTCTCTCTCTCTCGTGTCGTAGTGAAGGTCAAGGCATATACCTCACCGTTGGCTATCTCGGGGTGAACTTACGGCCTTACAAAACACATCTTATTTGTGTGTGTGTGTGTGTGTGTGTGTGTGTGTGTGTGTGTGTGTGTGTGTGTGTGTGAGAGAGAGAGAGAGAGAGAGAGAGAGAGAACAGTACTTTTGATGCCAACTTTTCGTACTGATGAGGAAACATGTCTGATCTTTATTAATCTTTACTGGCTGAGATGCTGGCTGCCTACATCTAAAGGTGAGGCCACACTTGCTCCAAATATGTGATCGACAGGATGAAACGAAGCACCGAGTTAGAGCCGCTGCAGTATCCAAGTCTGAACGATGGACATACCCCTGAGCCTCGTTTCCACTCGTCAGTCACATACAAGGAGCTAGTATGGCCTCAACCTAATAACTACAGGTGTTCCATAAATGAAGTAAAAAATATAGGGCTTGTTTACACTTTCACAACTGTTTTAAATATATAGTCGTGAGTAGCACTGGACTCTACGTAACACCTCTTCCCTAGTATTATTTTCTTATTACGCCTAAATCTTCTTTTGAATGCAATTTATATAACTTTAATAAGTACATTAATCTGCGTCAATAACATATAAGAAGTGTGGTGTAATATGCCGATTAAATCACTACGGTCGAGGTTTTACAAGCTCTCAAAAGCAAATTAGTATACGACTTTGTAGAGCTTAATGTCTGTCCTTCTTTCCCTCCTGACTCGCCTTCCAGCATAAACTGTCATCTTATTTCATCCTCACTGCCGTCCTTTAAGCTATCTCGATCTGCCTTCCGCCATAAGATTACACACCATCAGTTCTGCAGTCGAGTCCAGTTTGCCTCTCCACATAGCAATTCTTGATTGCCGTCCTCCACACTGTTGTATTACTGCCTTCAGGTATCTCTCTTCTCTACCTGCTGTCCTTTACTTCATCCTTAAATCTTTCCTTTATCATATACTTCTGTTTATTATGAGTCAGCTTCAAGTCTTCAGTCTATCCTAATCTGCCTCCATGCATAATTCACAGCTGTCGTCCTTCTCTCTGTCCTATCACTGTCTTCCAAACTCTGTCCTAAACTCTACTCTGTCACCTTATCCTGCAATCCTTCATTCCACCCCAGTCCCTGATCCACCCAGGAGCACAGTATTTTCCTCCACCTTAGTCTTAATACTCGTTCTCCTGACATGCATTGGACTATCACTGCACCCATCTCCCCATTTCCCAATTGCCTAACCACCTCACTGGTGTGTGTGTGTGTGTGTGTGTGTGTGTGTGTGTGTGTGAGAGAGAGAGAGAGAGAGAGAGGGAGAGAGAGAGAGAGAGAGAGAGAACGTTAATGAACATAGAGATTAATAACGTATTCAATAAAATCTCTCCTTCACTGATTCCCTCTTCCCTCCCCCCCCTTCTCTCTCTCTCTCTCTCTCTCTCTCTCTCTCTCTCTCTCTCTCTCTCTCTCTCTCTCTCTCTCCGTGAAAGGCAGCAGGTCAGTGAGGGAACGAAGGCCAATGATGGCAAATAAGTCCAAGATGGCCAATAAATCCCTGAGGGCAACAAGTCCCTGGTGGTGCAGCAGGTCCCTGGCAATACTAGGCCGCCACTGAGAATATCTCCATGAACAAAAACAGGCTCCTGTGGAAAAAGAGATCCCTGGCTGCAAGTGGGTGGGAGTTTGCAAGCAAGGGGTGCAGCCGAAGATGGGTTTATGTGCTAGTAATATTTAATGCATATATGACACCCCATTTGGAAAAGCTTTGTGAAAACACCCCTATAAGTACAGAGAACACCGAATGCACGTAATCACCGTGAATGCCGAAAAAAAAAAGCTACGGTATTACAGTAACAGGAAAGTAAACGCAAATCCATTATTCAAAAAAGAATATATCTGAAATATAAAGAAAACCGAAAACGGGACACTTATTTGTATGAGAAAAAAGTGGCGGTATATCCTAAATAAACCGATTTGCATATTTCGAAAAAAAAAAAAAAATATGTGAATGCTGAAGAAATGGAAATCTGTTTATATATACTTATAAAAATATAAGACCAATATCAAAAAACAAAAAAAAAAACACCTTATTTCGAAAAACAACTGAAAACGGTGCTATAAATATAACTGAAGATGATAAACTAATTTGGATATAGATTAAATGTGCTGAAAGGTGTCGAAAACTTCCTCACTCGTAAGTCTGAAAGGCAAAATATAAACACGCAAACAAAAGATAAATAAATAAATAAATAATTAAAGATTATGGAGGACTACCAAAAATGATTAAAAAACGCAGATAAGAATGGCGAAGAATTAATTACTCACTATTTTGGAAAGTAACATGAAAAACTCCCGAAACCACAAAGACAACTGATGAGTAAAAAAGATATATATAGAGAGAGAATAGTGAAGTAAATAATGCCCAGAATTAAGGAGGTATACGAAAATGTGAGGCTGAATCGCATATTGGAAAATAATTGGAGAAGAACGTTCGAAGAAGTAATCAGAAGTAGAGGGGGAGTAAGGGGGAAGGGTAAAGGGGGAGGAGGAGAGGTAGGAGGGGGAGTGGATAAAGGGGGAGGAAGGGGAGGGAGAGGACGGAGAGGGGGAAGGTCAGGTAAGGATGAGGGTGGGGGTTGTGGTGAGGGAGGGGGTGAGAGGGTACGGGGGAAAGGAAAAGGAGGGGACTAAGAAGGAATGTTAGATTAACATGCATAAAGAATATAATCAGAGAGAGAGAGACAGACAGACAGACAGACAGACAGACAGAAACATCCTCTACATCAAGGAGTCCAGTACATATGGAAGGAACGTTGTTAAGGAATATACAAAGAAAATACTAAGCACTCACAAGGATGATGAGAGGATCCAAGCTGGCGCCTTCCTCCTTACCTGGGGAGACAATAAATAAATAAATAAATAAATAAATAAATAAGAACAAAAATGATTGAGTGAGTGAAGGCAAGAGCTAAAGAAGTATTTAAAAAGGACCTTAGCTTTCTCATGATCAAGACAGCTGTGGTGCTTCATTACAGCTAACATTAAGCTATTTCTTATTTAGCTGAGTAAGGTCATAGGAGCCACAACCCTAATATTATTTTCTAGATAAAGACAGGTGATGTTAAAAGACTGAGAGAGAGAGAGAGAGAGAGAGAGAGAGGCTGAGTGAGTCATGAGGGGCTGAGAGTGAGTCATGAGGGGCTGAGAGTGAGTCATGAGGGGATGAGAGTGTCATGAGGGGCTAAGAGTGAGTCATGAGGGGCTGAGAGTGAGTCATGAGGGGCTGAGAGTGAGTCATGAGGGGCTGAGAGTGAGTCATGAGGGGCTGAGAGTGAGTCATGAGGGGCTGAGAGTGAGTCATGGGGGGCTGAGAGTGAGTCATGAGGGGATGAGAGTGTCATGAAGGGCTGAGAGTGAGTCATGAGGGGCTGAGAGTGAGTCATGGGGGGCTGAGAGTGAGTCATGAGGGGATGAGAGTGTCATGAAGGGCTGAGAGTGAGTCATGAGGGGCTGAGAGTGAGTCATGAGGGGCTGAGAGTGAGTCATGAGGGGCTGAGAGTGTTAATAATGCCATCACTTTGTCTATTATTCAGTTCCACCGAATGTGAGTGAGAGAGAGAGAGAGAGAGAGATTTAAATGAAACTCTGTATTTACAAACTTGACCCTATTTCAATTATTTGCAGCTTCTGAGGAACACCCAGATTAAGAAAGCTCCCTAACACCTTTTCCTAAGCGGTTTGTTTTGTTAAGTGCACCTTAGTCTTTTATTCCGCGTTATGTAAATTCTCCTTATATCGCTCACGTGACATATATAACGTGTAAAAGGATATTAACCAGCCATTTCCAGAATAAATCACTAAGGAACAGGTGTTGGGAACTTCCTTTTCGACGAGAATACGGACTGTAGAGACAAATACTGGACCCACCCACACACACACACACATCCACACACACACACACACACACACACACACACACACACACACACACAGTACTGAGTGGGCATCAGTGGGTCACCAGCACTGATCCAGTAGCCATACTGTAAGCCATTATCTGAACGTTTATTTTTTATTCTGATTAACTCACAATCTTTTTCCCCTTGGCTGAGAGATCACCTTAAGGGAAAACGACTTAAGCCTCGCACGCCTGTTTAACTAAATGGAAATATAATTACAGAAAATGCAGCCATTCAAGTCAATAGGTTATGCTGAAGATTCTAGCAAGTTTAAAAATGAAGCCAAAGATGGAACATTTTCATATCGCTCTTCATGCCACTGTAGTGCTGGAAACTGTTCCCTTGTTAGTGTGGATCTTTTTTTTTTACTTGGAGATTTTCGTCCCTGTGCAGTTTATTTTTCGTAAGTTAGCAACAGAAAGACAGTATCAAGGCGCAATTTCCTTTATATAACTCGTCCTCGTGGCTTTCATTGTATTTCAGTGTTGGTCTCTTGTTGCAGCTCTTGTTTCATACCCCCAGCTGTTGCTTTACCGTAGGCAAACTTGGCCTAGATTATCGTCTATTAGCAATGTATTCATGTCCTTAAGTGGCAGAAAAAGACAATAATACAGCTCTACATCCTTTCTTTAGTACTTCGTCCTGATGTTAATCCTTCGCTATAAATCAACACTGGAAACAGAGATGACAGTTTGAGGCCAAGTTGAATAAAAAAGAGTATATATAGCATCATATACTAGTTTGCAGCTGATGACGTAGCTCAGCACTTGAGATGGAGAGATGGTAATTTTAGGGCAAGATAGAACGAAGAGAGTATTCTGGGGAGTTGTACCTAGGAGCGCAATTCACCTCTTCAATTCCCTAAACCACAGGGAGTGGCCCACCTGCTGGCTTCAATCATTTGTGGGGCAACATCACACTAGCCACCTCAAGCCTCATTCAGTTAGATCAGATTCTGTTGGTTGTAGGTATCGCCATTCTAAGAACTCTGCCATTTACACGGAGGCATAGTTCGATTTATTAGAGAGAGAGAGAGAGAGGTTGAGTCTTCTGTTTGCGGATTTTCTCTCTCTCTCTCTCTCTCTCTCACACACACACACACACACACACACACACACACGTGCCCCAAGTTTGTCCAAATAAGACCACACAATTATTATACATTTTACATAAACACAAAGATACACACATGCAAACAGAATCACTTACAATAACTATGCCTTGTTATTGTCGCATTTGTGATCCCAGGCTCATCTGAAACGTGAACCCCGTGGACTGCAAGCTGAGGTTGCCCTTTACGAGTTGGGGCACCACCTGAAGGGGTCACTAATAGCAGGGAAAAAACACGCAAAGGAAAAAACAATCAGTACCAGTCAGCCACAAAATCACCAACATTGTGTGGGTCCAAGGCCCGTATTCTCGTTGGGTATGGAAACTCCCTAACCCCTGTTTCTTAGCGATTTATTTTAAGATATGGCTGATTAATACCCTTTTGTGCCCTATCTTTGCAGAGTATGACAGTATCGTAAGGATTTATGTAACGCAGAAGAGGACAGTAGGGTGTAATAAATAAAATAAATCGCTTAGGAAAAGGTGTTAGGGAGCTTCCTTAATCGACGAGAGTTCGTGTCCATGTCAACTCTCTCCTTGGCCAAACACACATCTACCCCCATCAGGCCAGCCAACCACAGTACACAATGGGGGAGCTGTGACCCGTGTAAGAGACATGGTGGGTGATGAGGCTAAGAGAGAGAGAGAGAGAGAGAGAGAGCAGGGTCCACATATCCACTCTTATGTAATGCCTGGGTACCATTACGTTAGGCTGGTAAGTAATCAAGCAGGGACACGAGGGGTGATCAAGAGGCAGGCAGGTAGGGGTCATGGAGACAAGGCTATGATGCTGGTGGAGGTGAAAGGCCACATTAGTCCCTTCTGTGTGATAAGGACATTTTTACTCCACCCTGGTGCTGGAGAGGGACGCCTTCGTGTGGTGGCACCTGATATAGCTGGGCGGTGGAGCTGCTAGGTTATGTAAACGTCCCTCAGTCCCCTCCCTATCCTCCTAAAGGAAGGTAATGGATTGCAGAAGGTCAGTGTCTACCTGAAGTCCGCGGGGTTCACGTTTAAATGATCCCTGGAATGGGATTCTCAGACCTGTTATTGTCAGTGTGTGTGTGTGTGTGTGTGTGTGTGTGTGTGTGTGTGTGTGTGTGTGTGTGTGTGTGTGTGTGTGTGTGTGTGTGTGTGTGTGTGTGTGTGTTCCCAACATATCTCGTAAAGTTGGGGGAACGAATTTTCACCAACACTTCAGGAAATAGCAACTAAGTGGATGTACAGAAGCCCATTACTTATTGGCGAGGATTTGATCAAAGACGACCGAATGTCAGCCGTCTTATATTTTTTAATATGGATTGACATTTTGCTAAACGCGGTGACTGAATTCCGTAGAGTATTAAGAATTAATTCCAAATTTGATTTTTAGGTAACTTGTACCTTATCACGTGATATAATTTGGCGGGCGATTAGCATTCGACCCCCGTAATGCTTTTGTCTCACTTGTGATGGATTCCCCCTCGTAACTTTAATATGTTTTTACAGGATGTACTTGAAAAGGGAAGCCTCTGCACCCGTTTTCTTGATCTTCCTTCAGAAAACAGTTATAAGCTACTATGATTTTCGTGTCGTAACTTAATATATATTTACGACGTTAGAATTGAAGAAAGAAGATTCTGCAGCCTCCTTGTCGCTCCTGCAAATCAAAACCTGAGTTACGACAAGGTATTGCTGGTTAGTGCGTTTGTGTATCCTGAGCCTTGGTTGTTGCTATACTTCTTTTACACTAGCTTGGCCCAGATTTTCGTCCTTTTGCTGCATATTTCACGTAGCTTAGTGACAGAAAAGACTGTACCACGGCTCTACATCCTTTTCATAGCACTTCCTCGTGAGTAAGATCATATTCAGGTGTTAAAACTCAGCATTTAAAACAGAGAAACGGAAATTTTAGGCCAAGTTAGAGCAAAAAGAGTATAGTACTACTTAAACCTTTAGATGGATTTTTTTTTTTTTTAGATGAATGCAAGCAGAAATGATATATCAACACTCAAGAACACATTTGCCAGTCTTGGTACATTTATTGATACTTAGGGCTCATGAGTATAGCAAAACTGAATGACGTCGACCGATGTAGCACGTAAAGCAGGTAAAGTGCTTCGCAGGTGAAGGGTTAATTTAGGCGGGCGCCAGAGGGTTATGTTCAGAAAAGGAGAGATTAGTAAAGTCTTGTAATTTAAGATTAAGGATTGCAGTCGTCCTTCAGTAATCCTTTCTGTACCATTACATTATTTTCTGTATTTTTCTAACTCTCGGCACATTGTTTTGTTCAGATCAAGAGACCATTTGTAGAGCTGAAGAGTGAAAGTATCCCAAACAAATGGTGCCAAGCACAACAAACCTAGTACGAAAGCAGTTATTTTACTTTCAGCCGTCTTCAAGGTATAGCCCTCTGAAAATGTGTGCCCTTGCGTTTGACCTTTCAAGGTAACTCAAGGTCAAAGGTCATGGTGCCAAATGAAAGCCCATATGAGATTTCCTATGACTTGATAATATTAATATATATTTCAATCTCTACCCAGTTTCCAGTTATTCCCCCCTGAATATCCGTGACCTTGAATTTGACTTTTCAAGGTCACTGAAGGTCAGAGGTCATGGTACTAATTTAAAGCCCATCTGGGGCTCTCTATACGCTGATAATAGTAAATACCACATTAATCTGCAACCAGTTTCGAGTTATAGCCCCCTGAATATCCGTGACCTTGAGTTTGAACTTTCAAGGTCACTCACAGTCAAAGGTCTTGGTGCCAGATGAAAGCCCATATGAGAGTTTCTTTATGTTGATAATGTTTAATATTTCTGTCTAACCGGTTTCAAGTTATAACCCTCTGAAAATCCGTGACCTTGGCTTGGACCTTTCAGGGTCGCTCGATTTCCTCCAAAATGTAATCACTTTGTTTTGGGACCAGTGCCACATATCGTCAGAGTTTCATGTAATTTCATGTAGTTGTTTTTCCGTAATGTTGCTAGCATAGAAACAAAGAAACTCGACCAAAAACAATACATCGCAAGGTAATAATATTTTAAATTTGTTAATGTCATTTTATCAATTTTCTTTTGGTTATTGCCGGTTTTCTTCTTTGTGTGTGTGTGTGTGTGTGTGTGTGTGTGTGTGTGTGTGTGTGCAATTCACCGGGTCGGTCAGGATCACTTGATGGTCGTGATCGTCAGCTTTTACCCTCCCGGAAGGGAGCTGAGAGCTCATATAGTCCGATCTAAGGGCAAGGCTGTGACCTTCACACACGCACACACCAGTCCCATTGCTCCAGGGGAACAGTAACCACCCACTTCGTCAGTGAAACTTTTCGCAACCTGAGCGAGGCGCGAACTCCCGCCTACCAGATGGAAAGCGAGAACGTTACCACTGCGCCAGCGAGCGGTGTGTGTGTGTGTGTGTGTGTGTGTGTGTGTGTGTGTGTGTGTGTGTGTGTGTGTGTGTGTGTGTGTGTGTGTGTTTAAAGAAAGACGTCTGATGAGAGTGATGGAGGGAAAGGCAGTAATGTCTCTCTGTGTACACTCACTACCCCTGGGGATGTTGGCAGTGGCGGGAAGGGATGCGAGAAAATCCTGTGTTGTCAGAGAATCAGATGTTGTCACAGCAGATTGATCAAGCAAGTGTGTGTGTAGAGAAGGTGAGAGAGGAGGGAAGGAGTGATGAAGTGAGAAGGTACCTGTATGCATGGGCTGTGGAAATTAGTGTGTGTGTGTGTGTGTGTGTGTGTGTGTGTGTGTGTGTGTGTGTGTGTGTGTGTGTGTGTGTGTGTGTGTGTGTGTGTGTGTGTGTGTGTGTGTGTGTGTGTGTGAGAGAGAGAGAGAGAGAGAGAGAGAGAGAGAGAGAGAGAGGAGGGGGGAGAATATTTGAAGTTAAGGGAAGGATAAAGAGTGCAATGACAAAATGAGGTGTCTCTGAGAACAGGGAGAGGGGTGAGAATGTGAGGGGGTGAAGGAAGGGTGGGGAGTTGTAAGGGAGGGGATGGAGGAGGGGAGGAAGGGATGAGGAGGGGGAGAGTGAGAAATGGGAGGGGGAGATGGAGGAAATGATGTCGGCGAGGGTAAGGGAGAAGGACGGGGTAAGGGTGAGGGTGAAGGAAGGGTGAGGGTGAAGGAAGGGTGAGGGAGGGGTGTGAGGGTATGGGTGAGGGAGTGTAAGAGTGAGGGAAGTTGAAAATGAGGGAGGGATGGGGAGAGTATGTGGGGTGAGGGAGGGATGGGTGAGAGTATGTGGGGATGAGGAAGGGATGAAAGAGACAAGCTGGAAAGGTGTAATGATAGAAAAGAGAAGAATATTGAGAGAGAGAGAGAGAGAGAGAGTGCAGTCAGGAAATGGGTAGTAAACTGGACGTTAAATATGGTAAACTGTGACATTAGGGAGAAAGATTAAGAGATGGATTAAGAGAAAGATGTTAAAGAAGAGAAAGAAGCAGAGAGATAATAAAAAAGATGAAAAGTTAATGAGGTTACAGTAGAAAAGGTGAGAATAATAAAGGGGAGGTGGGAAGTTATTTATGGGTGGTGGTGGTGGTGGTGGTGGTGTTGGTGGTGGTGGTGGTGGTGGTGGTGGTGGTGGTGGTCAGTGTTGTTTATCCTCCTTTCGTGGTCATATTGTCGCATTCCTTCACCTGATAACTCACCCACACACGCCCACCTCACTAACCACGCAATAATGAGCCAGAGGGGAGGAGGGGGGGCAAGTTAGGGGCTGAGGGTGTGGTGAGATGGGGAGGGAAGGGAGAAAAGGAGGGGAAAGGGAGACAGTCAGGAGAGAGCATAAAGGACTACAAGGAAAGCATACATCAACAAACTGAAGGTTCTCAGGAAAGAAGGAAGAGAAGGAGGAGAAAGGGAAGTAGGACGGAGAGGACGAAGGAATAAAAATGACAGCAAGCATCAACAGAACTGATAGTCTTCTCGAGGCTGTTTGGTACAGAGAAAGCTGTGATGGCATGGCTGCTTGTTTCATGCACTTGACTCAAATCACCTAGTAAGCAAAATAATTTCAGCTCTTCTAAACGTTCCTCGTATAGCCTGTTCCTTTAGCTGGGAATAATTTTAATGATTCCTCGCTTTACTCTCGAATTTTCTTCTTAATTTTTTGTACAATATGGTGACCAAAACTGAATACCGCACTGCAGATGAGGGCGCAGTCAGGAATTATTAAAGGTGACGATAGTATTCCTTAATGACCAGGGGCTTTGGCCCCAATGGTCGATATGCCAGGGGGAAAAAAAATCTCTTATCTGTTACTGAATGCCGTGCCTATGAATCCAACTAATATATTAACCTTCTTTATAGCTTCAGTGTTCTGGTGACTTGGTTCTAAAGCACTGTTATGATGACTCCTTAATATTTTTCAGTAATATTGAAAAGTTTGCAAATGTCAGTATTAAAATCCATTTGTCTCGTTTCAGCTCAGATGAAGTTTGTTAAAATCTCTCTTAATTACCTGCTTTGGGTGCATCTTTTTTTATACTGTCTTTTGAATCCTCAGCAAATTTGGATATTTTATAACGCAAACCATTGTGAATAACATGAATATAAATTACAAACATCATGGAACCGCAAACTGTATCATGCAGCACTCCGCCACTAACATTTATCCTTTGCAAATCCTTCCCATTAATTACAGCTCTATCTTTACATTTCATTTCCCTTTAGTGCTTTGTCATTAATACCACTGGGAGAGAGAGGCAGGAATGAGGAGGGGTGTATTTGAGAATGTTAGCGAGAAGTGAAGGGTGTGACTCAGGTGGGGGGGAGGCTGTGAGTAAAGGAATGAGTAGGAAGAACAGAATGTCAGGGTGAGGAATGAAAAGTGTGAGGAGGAGAATCGGACAGAGAACTGAAGAAAGGAATCAGAGAGAGTAAAATGTTAGATGAGAAGTAAAAAGTTTGAGGGTGAGGATGAGGCAGAGGGATGACGAAAGGAATGATTAGGAAGAGTAAGAGGGCACAATGAGGAGAGTAAAACTGATAAGGATAGAATTAAGATATGAGAGACAGGCGTGTTAGTATGAGGAAGGGAAGGATGAGGGTGAATGGAAGGAAAAAAGTAGGTAAGAAGGAAGAATCTAATGGTGGTTGTTCTTGCTCTTTGTTGTGCTACCCTAGTCTGATCGAGCAGACCCATTAACTGCAGGCAAACAATCGCCTCCGCTGGACCATCCCGTGCAGTGAACCGGTGCTCCAAGTTGACTGACAGCGCCTTTCCACAGCGAGACGCGGAGTGTGGAGGTTTGGTTCTTGGGTGGATGCCGCATTTGCATCTCTCTACCCAATTGACAGGGGCACCATTATAGGTTCCACGTCACCCCGTTATTTGGTTATACTGTTACTACCCAGCATAAGAAATGGTTTCCGTAAATTACAGGAAACCATTTGGCTTGTCACTTAATGTAGAGTCACCCGATGTGGAAAGATAGTGACAGAAGGGACGGGAGAAACAGGAAGAGAGGAGGTCAGACACAGAAAAAGGAATGACAGACATGAAGGAAGAAATCAAGTGAGTGGATGATGGGCGTCTCCACCTTCCTCCAAGAATCTAATGGTGAGGGAAGGGTATGAGAGGATGGGAGGAGGAAGAGGGATGAAAACAGTGAGAGAAATGAGAAAGCGAGGCAGGGAGTGCTGGAATCGTGAGGGAAGAGAAAACGGGAGAAAGGGAAAGGTAAGAGAGGGGAAAGGTGAGGATGTGGGAGTGGAGGGTGTGAAGATGTGGGAGGGAGGGAGAGAGGTGAACGGAAAAGATTGAAGGTAAGATATGGAGAGGAGGAAGAAATATTGAAGGGTGTGAGAATAAAAAGTTGAAGAAGGTAAAGGGTGAGAGAAGTGGAGAGTCTGAAGCTAAGGGAGGACAGAAAAAATTGAAGGATGAGAGAAGAGGGGTTAAGCAGCAACGGGAGGGGAGCAGAAGAGAGAGAGTGAGGGAGGAAGGGAGGGAGAGAGAAGGGAGGTAGGGCTGGAGGGAGAAGGGTAGAAGAAAGAAGAGGGGAGAGAGAGGGAGGGAGGGAAGAAAAGAAAGGAGGAGGTGAAGGGCCAGACCCTAGACTTCTCAACTAGGCAGAAGGGTTGACTTTAACAGATAAGGCGGGATGCCGAAAGTATAACCCGGAGTTATTTAAGGCGTCTGACGTGGTAGGGGTTGTGCTGTGGGGAGAGAGAGAGAGAGAGAGAGAGAGAGAGAGAGAGAGCAAGAGAGAGAGAGAGGGGGGGGGGAAGAACCACAGTGTAAAAAACTTAAACTATGTATCCCTACTCTCCCACCACCACCAATATCTTCCATGTATCCTTCCTTCCTTCCCTATCTTGTATGTGTCCAGCCTTCACGGATCGGTGGAGAGAGAGAGAGAGAGAGTCCTGGTGTGTGTGTGTGTGTGTGTGTGTGTGTGTGTGTGTGTGTGTGTGTGTGTGTGTGTGTGTGTGTGTGTGTGTGTGGGTGTGTGTGTGTGTGGGTGTGTGTGTCCTTCCTACCTAGACATGACACTTTCGCCCAGGACATCCCTTGCCCTGCGGTCCTCAGGGTTCAAATATAGGATAGGTTGGCTGGGTGTTTGTCTGTATCTATCTCTCTGTTTGTGAAGCTGTTTATCTATTTGTCTATTTATCTATTTGTATCTGTCTGTCTGCCTCAAGTTATCTATCTGCCTGTCCATCTGTCTATCTGCCTGTGTCTGTGTCTGTCTATTTGTCTAACTCAATCTATCTGTCGATTTATCTGTATCTAGCTATCTAGCTATCTATCTGTCTTGCTGTATATATATCAAATCTCTCATCCTATGTGTCTGCGTCTGTCTGTTTGTCTGAATATCTGTCTGTATATCTGACTATCTGTATATGTCTGTGTTATCTATATATCTCTATCTGTCTGTCTGTATGTATGTCTATTGTTACGGAACAGAGAAAACTGTCCCGCAAAGTTCCAGGTTCAAAACAAAAGAGTTAGGTAAAATTACAAGTTAAAGTTTAATGCTCAAACTAACAACTAAACATTCAGGACTCATAAGGATAATGTAAGGGCAAAAACAGGTTAAATATATGGTTAACTGCAATAGCCTCTATTAACACGAAATTAGCAAGAGTAAATTTATCTAAGTCAGCCCTGATAAAATGAGAAAACCAGATAATGCTCAGTTAATACAAGATATATTTTTACAGATACAAAATATTATCAAAAATGACTGACATAAAAACACATGAATCACAAAAACCTCACTAGGCCTACGAATCAACACCTCATGCTATACAGTACAAGGAAAAAATGTAATAACACTTATACTCAAATTACACAGCTGCTAGATGGCTGGAGACTTCCTGAGCACTCACAATAATAACAACTGTACAGGGGAGGACAGAGATGTGAACAAAATGAGGAGTAGATCTAAGTGGCAATTAATGCAGAGACTGAGCTCATTATATAGGGGCCGGCAGAGCTTGATACAACTTGTAAGAAGGACGCGCAAATGAAGCCATAGGGGACAAAGAGTTGACACTCCTGTTCTGAACAACAGAAAGAACGACTTACTCTACTATAAGGGAGAGAAGGGGGAGTGAGGCAGAACACGCTCGTGATCAAACATGCAGCATACTGTACGTTAGAATGATACAAAGGATGATGAAATCATAGGCTATGTAATACTATGTATGTCTAATCTCTCTGTCTCCGTCTCTGTTTCTGTCTTTATATATCTATTTCTGTCTGTCTGTCTATCTATCTATATACCGTATCAATCACTCTGTCTATCTGTTTACCAGTCTAATAGTCCATCCATTTCACTCTATCCACCTACCCATCTATCTGTATATCTATATCTCTCTATGTATCTACTGTATCTATCTTTCTATATCAGTCTGTCCAGCTTTGTCTTTATTTTTCTGAATATCTATCTGTGAGTCTATCTATCTATTTGTCTATCCATATATATAATCAGTTTATCAATCTATCCATACTTGTCGTCCTGTCTCTATCTCTATTTGTCCATCTGTCCATCTGTCCCCTTTCATGTCCCTTCATACCAAATCTCCTCTCAGGTCCATCTGTTGCTGTTGTTGCAAGAATACTATCAGAGTCGCTTATGTAGACAACAGGTCAACTCTCTCTCTCTCTCTCTCTCTCTCTCTCTCTCTCTCTCTCTCTCTCTCTCTCTCTCCTTATTATGACCACCTAGAGATCAGATGACTTAGGATACAAGATAATGGTGAATTTCTGGGCTAATATCCAAGGGTAGGTTGAATGGAGATGAGGCTAATTATGTATATTGCTGTGACTACCGAAGCGAGTGAGTGAATATGCTTTAGCGTTAAGTGTGGGTTTAGAGTAATGGTTTGTGTGTGTGTGTGTGTGTGTGTGTGTGTGTGTGTGTGTGTGTGTGTGTGTGTGTGTGTGTGTGTGTGTGTGTGTGTGAGAGAGAGAGAGAGAGAGAGAGAGAGAGAGAGAGCGACACACACACACACACACACACACACACACACACACACACACACACACACACACAATATTGTTTGAAGCCTCCACGGCCAACGAGATGACTTTTTATTTCGGCTTCTCAAGCACTGCTTAACAGTCTTGTCGTTATGTAGAGAATGGCTGCTGTGTGGATGATGGAAGGGACTACACTAACACCTCATCACCGCTGCCTCCATCGCCTTTCCTCCATCATCTCTCCCTCCATTATCTCTTCCTCCATAACCTCTCCTGTCCAGCACACCCTTCCACCCTCCCTCTTCCTAGCCTCTATCTGTGCCCTCCGCCTCGCTAATATTCCATCACACTTCCATCTTTTTAGTCTGCATTTCATCACGTTTCTGCTGTTTACGCCAACATCCATCCTCCTATCCTTTTCAGTCGCTTCAAATATTTCATCACTCTTGTTCTTTTCATCCATATTTCCTTTGTATCCTTTTCATCCATCCTCCCTACTGTCCGCTTCTATCTTCCGGGATCTCTCACCCTCCATCACCTTGCTGTCATTTTCTTCGTCCTGCATCTATCCTCCTTTCTATCCGTTCCATTCGTCCGCATTCCATCATCTTCCCTATCTGTTTCGTCTTCCCAATATCCATCACTTTTCTTATCTTTTTACTTCATCCTGTCTCTCTTAAAACTTTGTCAGCTTTTGTCCTTTTGCTCTGTCTGTCACTACTTTAGTTTCCTATCCATTCTATGTATCCTGTATCCATTCTGCTTCCTATCCATTTCATTCAGCCTTCATCCATGACCATCCTATCCTTCTCCGTCACCTTCCTACTCTCCTCCAACACGCACCCATTCATTTTTTTCTTCTTTTCTGTCCTTTCATCCTTCCCATGCTTCATCCCCTTCCTGTCACTTCGGTAATCCTTCATCTTTCCTTCTTCCTGTTCTTTTCGTTCGTCCATACACTATCTTCCTATCAGTTTCGTCCTTTATTTGTTCATCTTTCATTCTGTTTGTTCATCTCGTAAACCAGTAATGCTTTGAATTCCATGAAACTTTGTTATTATTATTATTATTATTATTATAATGATAATAATAATAATAATAATAATAATAATTATTATTATTATTATTATTAATATCAGTAGTAATAGTAGTAGTAGTAGTAGTAGTAGGACAGGTAGTAGTAGTAGTTATAATGGTAAATAGCAGTAGTAGTAGAAGTAGTAGTATAACAAGTAGTAGTAGTAGTAGTAGTAGTAATAATAATAGTAGTAGTTGTAGTAGTAGCATTTATGTGTGTGTGTGTGTGTGTGTGTGTGTGTGTGTGTGTGTGTGTGTGTGTGTGTGTGTAGTAGTAGTAGTTATAATGGTAACAGAAGTAGTAGTAGTAGTAGTAGTAGTAGTAGCAGTAGTACTAGCACTAGCAGTAGTAGTACAAATAGTAGTAGTATTTGTGTGTGTGTGTGTGTGTGTGTGTGTGTGTGTGTGTGTGTGTGTGTGTGTGTGTGTGTGTGTTTCTTTGACCAAAATTACTGAAGTTTCAGAAATAGGTGGTGGAGACATAAACATAGCCACACAGGTAGATATATAGATTATCGATAGATGGAAAGAGTGTATGTGTATATGTACCGTATCCGTTGTATGTAGGCTATGTGTTTGCATGTTTGTGTGAACGTGTGTGTGTGTGTGTGTGTGTGTGTGTGTGTGTGTGTGTGTGTGTGTAATTCACCGGGTCGGTCAGGATCACTTGATGGTCGTGATCGTCAGCTTTTACCCTCTCGGAAGGGAGCGGAGAGCTCATATAGTCCGATCTAAGGGCAAGGCTGTGACCTTCACACACGCAAACACCCGTCCCCTTGCTCAAGGGGGACAGTAACCACCCACTTCGTCAGTGAAACTTTTCGCAACCTAAGCGAGGCGCGAACTCCCGTCCACCAGTTGACAAGCGAGAGCGTTACCACTGCACCAGCGAGCGGTGTGTGTGTGTGTGTGTGTGTGTGTGTGTGTGTGTGTGTGTGTGTGTGTGTGTGTGTGTGTGTGTAGAGGGAAGTATCGGTATATGGAGGGAGAGAGTTGGGGAAGGAGGTAGGTGGAGGGGGAGTTATGTGAATGGGGAGGTAGATGAAGGGTGAGGGTACACCAGCTTCTGAAAGCAGTCTCCTTCAGCGCTTAAAGGCTACTTTTCGGAGAGCTGATAATTGCACAAGTATAATCTGAAGTAAAAAAAAATAACTCAAATGCAGACCAGACAATCAAAAGGACTGAGGAAATGACAAAAGCTGCCATCGCCAACGTGTCTGTACAAAACTGGAAAAAATGTATCAGCCACACCAAGAAAATAGAAGAAGAATACAGGAAAAAGGCTATTGCTGCTGAGCATTTGTTTGATAGCTTCGTCATCACTCTGAGTGACTGACGACAGCAGTGAAGATGATGACTGAAACACACACACACACACACACACACACACACACACACACACACACACACACACACTCTCTCTCTCTCTCTCTCTCTCTCGTTACATGATGCATTCACCCGTTTTCGGACTTCCCTTCATCGCAAGCAAATTCTGAATACGTATTTTTGCTTTAGGGTTGCTGTAAAGTATTGTTAGGTTAATTTATGTTAATTCAATACTAACATTATTCTGCATTCGTAAATTTTACGCACAATTCATCTGAATAAACCGA
Organism: Coenobita brevimanus; assembly: GCF_032717465.1. Taxonomy (NCBI): domain Eukaryota; kingdom Metazoa; phylum Arthropoda; class Malacostraca; order Decapoda; family Coenobitidae; genus Coenobita; species Coenobita brevimanus. Next base: position 16,863,737 of record NC_137059.1, read on the forward strand.
TATCCATGTTACTTATTTTGTTTCTTTAATATCATTAGAGAGAGAGAGAGAGAGAGAGAGAGAATCATTATTATCTCCTGAGGGACCGCTGCCGTTGCCTTGGGCAGTTCAAGTCAGGTAGAGCATAAAGGTGAGGAACTGAGTTTTGGTTTAGTTGGAGGCTGACCACTTACCCCGCCCATCAGTACCGGATGTTCAATAGCCTTTGTCTACGGGAAGAAATGTCTCCACCGAGTGGGAGGGGCTTATATTGAGTTTATTATGGTATAGGGTTATAGTAGTAGTAGTAGTAGTAGTTGTTGCTGTTGTTGTTGTTGTAGCTATTTTACAACAACAGAGAAAAGATCAAGGTCAGATAGAGAGATCAACTTAAACAGTTTTTATCCGATTTAAACAAACGCTGTGAAAGGGTTCAGGGTAATGCTGGGGGAAAAAATATTTCAATGTGAAAACAATCCGTCAAAGATCAAGGACACAGGAAAACTTCAAAGGTAAAGTTCACAAGCCTATATCTTATTACCGCATATACTGTAGATGTGATAAGATTTCGATTAAATTTGATGGAAAGGTTCAGTGTTAGGCAAGGACTATGGGATTAAATTATATAAAATAAAACATGTTCAAGATCACAAAGCTATAGGTCAAATGTTCGACGCTATAACCCACACTTAATTAGATATGGACAAACTGTGGAGAGATTGAGGGTCAGCCAAAGACGAAGAGATTTGATTCTGATAATAATAAATCAGGTCTCAAGGTCACAAGGTAAGCTCAACTCATTTTTCATCTGATATGGACCTATGTTGGTGGAAGAGTGAAAGATCAGACAAGAAGGACGTATTTCATTCTAAGCATAACTAGTCAAAGGTCAAGGTCACTGGACACGGTCAAATGTTCGGGTGTTGCACTCTCTGAATGGTACTTCTTGTCAATAATTTTACGTCGACTATGAAGTTAAAAAAAATAGTACTAAATCTTTCTCGTGTGCTCCATCGTTCATTTCAATAATTCAGTGTGATAATCCCTTATTATGTGCTTCTTTACACATACTCATCATGCCAACTCCATTCCCTGTCCACTCCCTAACTTCTCGACTCCACATCCCTCTCCTCACAACTTTACCTACCAAATCCATCCACTTATTTTTGCTCACCTTACATCCTTCAACCTATCAACTCACTCAGATACTGCCTTTTCACCACTTCATCCGCATCCATTGTCTCCATCTTACCATACCATCTATGTACGTCTCTTCTCCTGTGTTATCAATAAACCAAATATATTTCCCCGATTATATTTTATAATTCTGTCCACTGCGCGAACTCCACTCATATACTCAGCAGTTGCAATTCTATTAGCCTATGTGGAGAGAGAGAGAGAGAGAGAGAGAGAGAGAGATTCTTTGTAGCAGCCACTCTGGATAAACTCCGGAATTAGATATATGGAAAGACAAAACAATGTTTCTCCTTTTTCCTATATGCTAAACGCTTCCATTCATATTCTCTCTCTCTTCTCTCTCTCTCTCTCTCTCTCTCTCTCTCTCTCTCCAGGAGTTTATCCAGAGTGGCTGCTACAAAGCTTCTCTCTCTCTCTCTCTCTCTCTCTCTCTCTCTCTCTCTCTCTCGTTCACTATGAGGAAGGAGAGACAAGCAAGAATAGGACACTCAACAATTACTCACCCACTTTATCCAAAATATCTGACAGTCAACTGCAGCGGTGGGGGTTACAGTCTCTCTCTCTCTCTCTCTCTCTGATCTTCGAAAATCAGTGTGGTGCATCTGCAGCAACTGTCACTGACGAATTTATCTGGTCACAGGTAAGTATGCTTTATCTGAGTCCAGACTGACACATCCAAAATGGGAAGCGAAAGTAGTAGCCACTGACTCACATGGCTCTGAGTTTATCTTAGTTAACCTTACCTAAATAGCTAATGTAAACTAACCTAACCTAAAGAAACTTAGTCAAACCCAAAGTTATCCATTCTACCTAATCCAATCAAGCCTAGCATAACTCAGCTCAAATCAAAGAACCATAACCTAGACTAAACACTGCAGTACACCACAACTCACACAAACTCAGCTTATCCTGTCTCAACCGAGGCCGACAGAAGTGCAGCAACAATTAAGGCCATTATTCTGGAGCCTCAGTATTCCCCTATCCAACCAGCAAAACCTAATACAACCCAGTTCATCCTAACCCAACCCAACAAAACTTACCTCGGTCCAGTCCACTTACCCCAGTTCACCGCAACCTAACCAAACCAGACTTAACTCGGTCCAGTCCACCCTACCCTGACTTAACCTAACCAGAACACTCCCAATTCAATCCAAATTAACATAGTCAAATCCACCCTAACTTATGTATTAGCCTAAGCCAACTCAGGCCAATCCATCCTAATTTAATTCAGCTCAATCCAAGCCCACCTAACCCAAGTCAGTCCAATCCAAGCCTAACTCACCCTAACCCAGTATCATCCAGTCAGCACCAATCTAACCTAAACCAACACAACCCAGCTTACTCTATCTCAACACAAAATACCGGTAACTCATTCCAACATAACTCACCCTAACCTTACCTAGCCTAACCGCACCAAACCCATCACAGTCCAGCTCAGTCCAATCCACTATTCCCTAACCTACCGTAACCCAACCTAGCTCAGTTCAGTCTAACCTAAACTAGGCTATACAGTTAACCACTTGAATCTGATGCCTTTTTAAAATATATCCTAGGTGTACCTGCAGAAGAATATATCTCAGTTTATAAGATATGAGTTGGCGAGGAGATTCACGATGACTACATGCCTGCAGTCCTACTGGACCCAGGATAGAATCCCCGCTGAGGCAAAGAACATTTTAAGGATCTGACTTTCGTAAATGTTGACTTTACTGATCTACCAGAAGACCCGCCGACATGTAAAAATACCCCTACTAATTCCAGTACACCAATCTTGTATGAGAGAGCCCTATAGTCGCGGCGCACGACTCTGAGATAAGTCCTAATCGTACCCTGGCAACCTATCGCTCAAAATGATTTCGTATCATATAAACGAATCATATTATGCATGAATATAATATACACGAATATTATTATACACGAACATATTATACACGAATCATATCTGTCTCAT